>NC_134277.1:4987098-5298140 GCF_949628215.1 Phalacrocorax aristotelis | reverse complement strand
GACATTGAAATACCGTTTGGTGCTCAAGCTCTTCCCACACTCCGTACAAATGAAAGGCCCCCCGCGGAGATGTATCTTCTGGTGGGCCAGCAGTGTGGCACTTTGCCCAAAGCACCTACCGCAGTCAGGACATTTGAAAGGCTTCTCCCTCTTGTGGGTCTCCTTGTGGGCAGTGAGGGTCCCCTTTTTCACAAAGCTCTTCCCACACTCAGTGCAGGCGAATGGCCTTTTCTCGGTGTGTGTCCGCATGTGGATATTGAAGTAGATCTTTGTGCTCAGGCTCTTGCCGCAGCGGGTGCAGAGGTAAGGACCACCCTTGGCGTGTGTCTTCTGGTGGGCGGCCAGGCATATCTCCAGGCGGAAACAGCGCCCGCACTCCCCACAGCAGAAGGGCCTCTCTCCTGTGTGGATGCTCTGGTGGGTTGTAAGGTGGCCCCGGGTGGTGAAGCGCCTCCCACACTCCCCACAAGTGAAGAGCTCCTCTGCCGTGTGGATCCGCTGGTGTCTCTTCAGGTTTCCCTTCTTGCTGAAGGATTTGCCACACTCCTGACATGGGTGTGTCTTTAGCACCATGCGCTTAACCAAGTCCCTCATGGCAGCAGCGCCCTGCACCCAGCGGTGCGTGATGGGGCTGCCAAGCAGCCAGCAGGCACAAAAAAGCCAGAATGTTATGGGGATGGACTGTCTGGGAGGATGCAAAAACCATCAGGACATGCTCATCAAAGTGTACTTTAATGGATGCCCTTTATTCCCCGTAGGGGAAAGGGTGCTGCTGCTGTAAGCCAGGCCAACAAGTAGTCTGTGGTCTTCCTCATTTCTCAGCCTCCTTCCACCTCAGCTTGCAGATGCAATGCTTGTAACTCCATCTCCTGCCTCCCCTGATCCCCTGGAGATGCTTTCCTGGCATTTCTGGAGACCTGGATTGCCAGACTGAAAAAATAAAGGGAGAATTATTAAGGTATTATTTCTCCTCCACCTCCTGTGTTCGCTATGTAAACACAACGGACGGCAACTCGGCTGCTCCATGGCGGACTGAACCTGAGACCTTTGAAGCCCCAGGCTCAGCTGGGCTGCAGCAGAGAGCAGGAAGAAGCTAATGTCCCCTGACAATGGGGGAGCTGTGATGCACTTGCTGCTGCAGTGACGCTGGGGTTTTGTTTCTACTATTGCTGCGCTAGTGATTTACTCTCAGAATGTTCCCCTGACCTCTGACCAAGATGTATAAGTAAATAATTAATTAATGCACTTTGAAGCAATATTTGTAATAAGTCCCATTTTTTTGAGGAGTGACTGCGCAGCAACCAAAATCCCCAAAACATAGAAGAAAACCAAACTGGGCACCATTTGCAACCTGAGATGTGCTGCTTTGTACTGGCAGACAACCATGCACAGAAGACAGGGCAATGGCATCCTCAGTGGGCAGCTGGAGAGGTGAGACATGGAAACCTTAAGTGACTTTGTCTTGTCCAAGCAGGTTCAACTGACAGCAGGGTCTGGGTCCTGTGTATTTCCATTAGAAAAAGAATATCAGGGCCAACAGAGATGTGAGCAACATCTCCTAGCAAGACTCCAAACTGCAGCAGGGAAAAGAGCTAGAAAGACTGAGGGGAGGAAGACAGTGGTGCTGGAGATGACTGTCAGCAAGACTATACGTGGCTGGGCAGTCTTTTACTGATGGTACTGACGGCTGAAGGTGCTGCTGCCAAAATCACCAGTTATGGGGCAGGCTGCCAGAAAGAACATGGATTGTCAGTGAAATCTGTCCCTGGATGTCTGGGTCGGTGGGAAGGCTGTGGCTGAGAAGATGAGTCCCTGGGGAGCCTGTCACCAAGGGGTAGGGGGCTGGGGAGGGAGAACACCATGGATCAGGGGACAGGCAATGGGAGATACAGAGTACAAACCTCCAAGCACAATTGCGATGCAGAATTTGCAGCTACATGATCCTCAGAGGAGAGAGGTCAGAGTAGTAAATGCAGTGGGCATCTACCACTTTGGATTTAGCTGTGCCGCTCATGTTTCCCCTTCAGCTAACCCATCTGGGTCCCACTGATGCTGGTAAGAGCCACCAATGAAGCACAACGGTGCTCCTGTCCAAGCTGAATTCTCCATGCTGGTACAAAGGAACCACAGGAAAACAAAAACAGAAATAAAAACAAAAAACCAGCTACCTGCAAAATTATACTGAGCCAGGAGAGACAAAATAGACTCACTTGGAGCAGGAATTGTGTTTATTGCTTGCTAGTGGAGGAGAGACTCCAAGGGGGCCAGGCCCCCCTCCCTAGGTGTGGGAGCAGCTATGTGACATCTACAACAGGTTTTGATTCAGCAGACAAAGCCTCAGCAGCAGCCAGGCTGGAAAGAGGTCTCAGCAAAGTTCATTAGTGTATTTTTCCCAAGGAAGTTCATTAACCCCCTGAGCGGGTAGCAGATTTAGCCTCCCACCACCGAGGACCCTCCTGTCACGTCTGGCTGATGCTCAGGGGATGTGCTCAGCCGCAGCTACAGGTGGAGCGGGTGCTGGGCTCGCGGCGGTGTCCACGGCGCCTCTCCTTGTCATGGATGCTCACACCCGTCCCTCAGAGGAAACACCTCACCAGCAGCAGCATTTCAATTGCCTCTGGATTTTGCCAAAAAGCGATAAGATCAGGGTAAAAGAAGACATTCCTGCCTACTTTCTTCCTTTTTTTTTTTTCCTTCCCCAGTATCCAGATCGTACAGATCCAAATCCTACCTTTACTTCCAGCTCTGCAATCCCCCAGGCTCAGGGTTTGAATCAAGGACAGAATCAGATTCCAGGGAGTTGCTTCATCTTTTATTTGGGCTACCCGGACAAATGAAAGGCGGTTGGCTGAAAGCATCTTACCTGAGCAGGCCATCAATCTCTGGCTGGCATTTCTCTCCTCCGGGGAAGTCTCAGTGGCACAACAGTGCTTTCGACTTGGCTGCAAGTTGTGTTGCAGCCGCAGCTGGGCTGACCTAAAGGAAGTCTGTGGCTGGTGCAGTGAGAGCTACCGGAGGAAGGGTGAAGCGAAACAAAGACAAAGAGCAAAGGTTGAAGGAGCAGAGGGAGGACAGGGGAGATGCTCTCGACTCGCACTGCTGGGAGGGATTTTCATGCTGCCACCAAGGTGTCAGCGGGAGCACGGGGAGGGAGAGGAGGAGAATTTCTCCCTGATGTGCCTTTCTTCTGCACCGCTATGTTGGTGGGAAGCTGGAAGGGTCCCCGGCTCGCACTGCCTTCTGGGAATTGTAGTTCTTCCCAGCAGCTCTGGTCCCCCCATCCTGCCCTCTCCCCCCTCTGGCAGCCAGTGGGTCACGATCAGGCCATTTCTTTTTTGCCCCAGGTGAGAGTGTTTGGTGGTTTTTTTGTTATTGTTGTTGTGGGAAGGAAAACATCCCACAGTGCTGCAAGCCTCCTTCTTCCTTCCCAGGCTGATTGTCTGGGACTTGCTCCAGGAAGTGTCAGGAGAGGAAAGATGCCTTTCAGGGAGTATTTCTGTGTCCCTAGCAGCTTGCAATCCCCCTGCGGGGAGGTAGAAACAGAGGCTGGTGCCTAGTTACCAGCAAAGGATCCCTTTTAATGTTCAATGAAAGCACAAAAGGAACGTGCAGATTTGACAGGGGTGGACATTGAGGCATATGGACTTCATTTAGCAGAGTGATGAGCACCGCCTGAGCAGGAACTCAGAGAAGGTGCCCAGACCTTCCCGGGTCTGCCCTGCACAATGAGGCTTAGAGACTCAGCAGGAAGCTCTAGCCCAGGATGCTTCTTTGGGAAGGATTTAGGAGCATGTGCATGATGAAAAGCTGCTTCAGCATGACTCTTCCCTGGGGCTGTCCTGTGTCTCTGAGGTTGGACAATAACACTCATTCCTGCATAAGCCAGCACCTCCAATCCTGTCCTAAATACGACACAAGGCTGCAAACATGTTATTCTCCTCCTCTTTGGTTCAGGGAAACTGAGGCAGGAGATGGTGAGGTGCCTAGCTCAGCTCGCAGAAGGAATTTCAAGGTTACAGGGTCCATGGAATTCAGATCTAGGCTACACACTGTATGTGCCCCGGATAAAGTCTGCTTTATACCCCAGTACAAACCAGCAGCATGAGCTGGCAAACCAGAATGAAGGTGTGCCTACATTCCAGCTTGTATCCCAGTCCAGTGAAGGAAGTCATACAAACCTAACCATCTTTATACCAGCACTTGCACAGCAGAAGATACACAAGCCTCACTCAGTTTGCTTTACTGAAGGTGTTGTGCTTTGATGCATGAAAGTGCCACAGGAGCTCCTGGACAGACAGGAGACCGTGGTGTTAGGCCACAGTAGACCCCATGTACGCTGAGGTGAGATTCCTCATGTGCAGGACTCCTCAGGCAACATGCTCTGCCTTTTCCATCCTTCCTGTTTCCTTAATACCTCCCCACAGATCCTGGGTACCAACCCTTCGGATGGTGCCAGTCAGCAGCTCCATCAGCTGGCCCCATCTTGGCGTGTGGCACCACGGAGGGACAGAGGCTTAGACAGGACCTGGGGCAGCTGCGGGGACCATTTGTGTGACTCTTTTGCTGCCAGAGGGATCTGGAGGAAGGGGCCAGGATCGTGCTGTTTCAGCTCTGTCAGTGTCCATTCGTCCACCTGGGCACAATTTACCTTATTCTAAAGTGGACGCCTCTAGCAGGGTGGATGACTTGTGCCCTCAGAGCTCCTATTTCTCACCACTGACATCTGCATTTTCCCAGGTGAGTTCCCCCACAGCTCACCCTCTCCTTCAAACAGACCAGATCTGCCTGCTGTCCCCTCAGGCTCATACAAAGCCCCAAAGTCCAAGAAAAGAAGAGATCAAATATGCCTTGGTATGACCCCAAATTTTTTCTCATGCAGTCAAAAATAGACTCAGAATGGTGCACGCTCATCCCCAAAAGGGCTTCATAGACAAAGTTGTCAGGGCAGGGCTAGGCTATGTCCAAAAATGCCTCTTCCTAAGCCCAGTTTGGAAGTGGTGACCTCCTGGTCTGACCAGAGCCTCTGCTGTCCCAGAGAAACCCACTTTGGAAGTGAAGCTGTGCCATCGGCTGCAGTGATTCTGTCTCTGCAACGAACCACTAGGTGCCAGTGAAAGCTCTGCCCGGCCTGCTCTCGCTTAGAAAATCTCACACTTTGGGCAACTTGATTTCCTTTAATTACAATTTTTAAAAGGTAATCTTTCACTTTTGATCTAATAAGGCCTTCTTGTGTTTGGGTAGTGTGTATAAATATACGTGTGAATGTGTCCTGTGTACCTCTTCTTCCTCTGTTTCTCAAATATATGTATATATTTACCTTTGTTTGCTATTATTTGGATTAGATCCTCCCAATATCTCCCCAGACCAGGATCTCACCCCCAAGCTCCTTTCCTCATGCCCCTTCCTATCAAACGCGGCAGCTCCCCAGACACTTCACCTGCCAAATCCTCTAACCACCGCATTGCGACCTGATGTCCTGACTCAGACAGTCGGTCCAGGAAACACAGGTGCTGGCATGACCAAAAGGCAAGACATAGGCCCAGCTTATCCAGCTATGGGAGCAACAGCCTGAAGGAACAGGCCTGCACAGAGCTGGGGAGGGGATCATGGAGCAGAAGCAAGTTAGATAACCAGCTTGCATATGTTTGGTGTTTAGTGGAAAGGTGAAATGAATGAAACTTGTAGATACTGCAGTAGTAGGAAAGAAACCCTATGTGGAGAAAGGGTAAAAAGTAAATAAAGCTCACCAGCAAGCTCTATGCTGCACTTCCCAGGTGTAGAGAACAGTATAAGACTGAAACAATCTCACATTTTATCTGTTAGTGCCTGGAGTTCTGCACTTTGCAGAACATAATCTGTCCCAGGTTATCCACGGATGTTTTTGCCTTTGAGCGGCCTCCAGGCTTTGCACGCATCATATTTTTTCACCTGGTTGGTCAAGGTCCAAGCAGATTGGACTATCCCATGGGCACTCAGAGTGAACACAAAGCTCAGCTGCTATCCAGGCTGCAGGAGGGATGTGCGTGTTTGTGTGTGTGTCTGTGGTGTGCCCTTCACGTGCCGGGCACAGGCTCCCTCTCATGTCAGAGGACCACCAGGGTTAGGAACATCTTCCCTTTTGGGCAAGTTGTGTTTTGGTGTAGCGTTCTCCTCCAGCACCTGGTGCACCTCTCGCTCTCTGAAGTGCCTGATGCTGGTTGCTGTTGGAGGCAAGACGTTAGACTTGATGGAGTAATGGTCTGATCCAGACTGGAGATTTCTGTGTTGCTTTTTCAGACGAATCCAACCCTGTGTTTGACCGACCGACTGTATCTGACAAGGCTGCATAGGAGAAGCGAGAAGTAAATTTAAGCCAAGCTGTCATATGCTCCGAAGACTGATTAATTATACAATGAAATAAAAATGGAATTTGGCAAAATAAAGGAGGAGGGATAAATGAAATCTTCATTCTGCTTTAGAAGGAAATATTGCTGCAGGTTTTATTGAAGATGTCACAGTCAGTTAATCACATCCAGAGGCTTGAGGGCGCGAGGTGGCTTGTTGTGCTGGGTACACACAATGCAGGGGAGCTGGACAACATGACATGGAGAGATAAGGGAGCAGGAAGCTCAGTTATTTGTTTAGGTGAGTCTGTGATTGTTCCTGAGATTTGCAAACACGGTAGGTGCCAGCTGAGGCTGAGAGAGCCCCTGGCTGCCTTGCTGTACTATACAATGTTTTTATTAATTTAGGAAACAACTCTGACAATAAGGCAAATGTGATAAAGAAGAATAAAGTGTCTAAATGACAAGTAATTTTCCATGCTATTCCACCCCCCACCCCCACTTTTCTTTAATTGCTTTTGAGCATCTAATTGGGAAGAAAAGCTTTTCTTTCTTCGGCCCACATGTCCTACAGCTTCATTGTGCAGCCCAAGCCCACGGTTTCCTGTCCTACTGCTATGCATATAATTGCGGTGTCTGTGGCCGCTTCCGTATCCGCCATACTCATCTGATGAGAGCTCGAAATGATAAACTGGTTTAAGCACAAACGGGCCTGGCACTGATTTCAGGCTTGGCCAGACCACAGCAATCTGTCTGCCTGTCCGTCCTACAAGCAAAGGGCTTCTTGTACTTGAAGACTCTGTTGTTGTTTGGTTTTGTTTTCCTGGGGAGAGCTGCAGTTAGGTGTGGTGACTGCAGGGCTTCTGCTGGGAGGGAGAAGGAAGGGTTACGGCTGTAATGCCCCCAAATCAGAAACCCCTCCTTGCCCTGCCCACTCGACCCCAAGTGCTGTCAGAATTGTGAGAGGGATCAAACATTCCCATGTCTTCTGCATGGTGAGCAGTGAACTGGGATGCTACAAGGACCGTGGGACTTAGCCCCGCACCAGGCACCCTTTTTATCCCGAGTCCCACTCTCTTCAACCTGGTTGCAACTTTCTTTCCCAAAACGACGACCTCATCATAAGAGAAATTTAAAAAACCAGTAAGGTCTAAATGAGATGCCCAAGGTTGAACAGCACATCAGTAGCAGAGCAGAGAAGCATCTCAGAAGCTGGTGTAAGGCAGCACAGCTCTGCTGCTTAACAGAGCACCCTTCCCAGTGCCTTTTTAACACAACAGCTGCTATCCAATGCTCTTACTCTCCTGGCCTCATCCCTCCTCCTCAGACAAACCCCATAGGCTGTCCCTGCCCATAATCACGTGCAATAAAGCTGTAGCTAGTTGAGCAGTGAATGCTACTTGCTACTTGCTCTCTAATGTATATCATTGCCCACAACCCACTGAGAGGGAACCAAGCATTTTTCCCTCAGACTGGTAGGTGCCTTCCAAGTCCAGATTACAAAAGTGGAGTCTGGGCATGAGCCGGGCCTGTGGCGGTGCCTCAGTTTCCCTGCCTGGAAGGCAGTGTGGGCGAACCCAGCTGTAGGCATTGCTGAGAAGGAGAAGCCTTTGCTTTCAAATACCTGCAGCAGAGCTAGGCTCCCTGGTAATGAGAGGAGCTTATATTCAGTGGAGGAATTTCAGGGGTATGATTCATCTGCTCTAATTTAGACATCGGCCTTAGGTTGAGATGAATCACACCCTGGGCCACACCAACTTGCTTTCTGCATGCTACCTAGGAAGCCTGGCTCAGACGTGCACATATTGCCCTGTAAATCCTGCTGTCAGCAGCCTGCCCGAAGGACCAAACCCCACTTTCTCCTGACTCTTGCCCACCCCACTCCTCCCTGGGATTTGTCAATGGAGACTAAAGGAAAGAGGCAGGTGTGAATTTACCTACCAGGAGGCCAAGAAGGTGTTATGCCTCCTCTGATGCTGCCCACATAACAAGATGCAGGGCTCGGGGGAACCCCAGTGTACCCTGCTGCATACAGCCCTGAGAGCTGTGACCAGCTGTGGGAGAGCTGCTGATAAATGTGTAACTAAATCCCCTAGGCTGCCCTGCTGCACTGATCTTTCTCTTTCTTTGCCTTCTAGTGTAGAGGATATTTCCTTCCTCCTTGCATTGCTTCCTAGACACATACTCCATCCTAAGAAAGAAGCACCACCCTGTCCCCCGAACCAAGAAAAATAGTAACCCCATGCTGAAATACTCAGTCTGTGCTTAGAGGATGGTCTTCCTTTGACACAGGGCAGTTACTTCTTTCAGTTGCAGTTGATTTCACCTCTCTGATCCCCTCCATCACCATCCTCAGACTCACTCATTCTCCTTTACTTGGGAAAGGATAGTCAGGATTTCTATATATAAAGTCTGCAAGACTTAATAAGGATAATAAAGTAATTTTTGGAGGGTAGAAATACTCATAAGTTCAAAGTGATTTTATCTACAGAGGAGCAACTAGCTGGTGAAGAGAACTTTTCACCAGCTTTTGTGACTTTCTCAACAACCTATAGATCAGTTCACCAATTTACCTCTTTTAAATGATGTGAAAGGCCAGTGGAATTAAAGTCTTTGTCTTCATCCTTCAAAACCTAGCTGCTGTCATGTTTAGGGTGCGTTTTTAACCAACACAGCCAGAAAACCCTTTGGATTCAAGCCAAGCAGCCCTAAAAACCAGACTCACAGATGAAGAATTTGGGTCTTGTGGAGTTACAGCAGGACGTCCACATGTTTTAAGCCAGTGTTTTAAGAAAAAAGTCTGTGAGCCTTCCTGCTCAAGGACATTAAGGACCCTTAAATCTCATGCTCCTGGTGATTCAGCCTCCTGAAAGGAGACACCCAGAGCATTATTTGTACTCCTGCGTCCCCAAGGCTTCACATCGCTTCACATCACAGCCATTGTGAGGGAGCCAGCAAGGAGGCCTCTTGACAACTGTGTATAAATATTTAGCATCTTGCCAGGTGAGGAGTCATGGTAAAGTGCCCACATTTCCAGAGTGCAGGAGCTTGCAGTGTGAGCTTGCAGTAGTCACAAGGATTTGTTTAGTGCCTGCTCAGGGGAGAAGAGATTTTTGACATTTAAGGGTTTATTGTCTTGTTTTCTTATACTTCTTTTAGAGGTAGAGAAAATGAGTGACAACCTGGTTCTTGTATTTTATATGCTACTTCAAAAGAGAGGATGCTTTAAAGGTCAGAAAACAGGGCTGGGAATGAAAAAAGCCATGTTCCCTTGTTAGCCTCTCAGTCAGTGTGGGCTATGACATGTTGTCAGGCAGCTGTAGCTCTGCATAGCATTGCAAACACCTTCATGACTCTCTCATGCTCTCCCCATTTTCTTTGGATCAAGCCAAATCCTTTATTTGAAGCAAAATCTTGAGCAAGCACCAGCTTTCAAAATTAACAAAATGCTGACATTCAACACTAATTCTTAGCAAGAGCAGAGTGGATGTAAAAACAGCTTGAGCATCACTGCTCTTTGAAGATGTGATTTCATTCTCTATACAATTAATTTGAAGCTCCTGGAATGAGCTTGTTTGCAGGCATCAGAGTAGGGCAAGAGACTTGTTATCACCTAGCAACAGCAAGAGAAATAAATGGGGGTTTTAGTACTAATCTGCAGTGTGAGCCCATACATCAGAAGGCAAGGGTATGGATCAATGGCTTAGTGTTCAAGCAGCAGCTAGTGACAAGCTGAGTGCACTAAGGGCCACCGCTAGGTCCCATATTGACCAGGATGTTGATGATCTTCAGTTAAGACAAGGAATAGGCTGCCCAGTGAGGTAGTGCAGTCCACCCCTGCAGATTTTCAAGACTCAGCTGGGTAAAGCCCTGAGCAACCTGATCTGCCCTCATAACTGAGCCGGGTTGGGCTGTAGACCTCCTGAGATCCCTTCTAGCCTGAACAGTCTTAAGATCCTAAGATCTTATGACCTAGGTAATGTCAGAGTTACTCTCAGAAAATCAGCAGGTGGCACAAAATTAAGGGCCTGACAGAACTGCAGTCCAGAGGGACCTTGGAAAGCCTGCAGAGAAGTTGAGGGATCTAAGCTTATCTAAACTTCTCCTATAGAGAGGTGATGCACAAGAACTGTTTCCCCAAGCCTGGAGCTGCTCTTTTGGATACACCAGGGCACAGCAGTGTGATTCTGCAGTGATGAGTAGTCACCTCTCTGTGAGGATAAGTACCAAGGTTATTTCTTCCCCCTTCATTTAAGTGAAGCAAGGCAATGCTGTATCTGAGCACACAGTTGATGCCTGGCTGTGTCTTGTTTATCTGGAATCAGGTTTTGCACTGGGCTGAGGTGGGAATTCAGACCAAGCGTTGTTTTTCTACCTTTTCTTTCATTTCTTTCATAGGTCGTATGTAGATTTACCTTGTGTATGTGTGTATAAAACCCTGGGGTGTCCATGGTGATATCAAATTTGTTCTCCAGTAAAATGAATAACATGGAAATGTACCTCAAAGTGAAGCTCTGAGTAATCACCTGTCTCCTAGAAAGGCATCCAGTTTTGACTGAAGTTCAACAGGTAGTTTATTCCTGTACTTAAAGGGACCTCACAGAATCACAGAATGGTTGAGGTTGAAAGGGACCTCTGGAGGTTGTTGGGTCCAACCCTCTCATCAAGCAGGGCTGCCTAGAGATGGTTGCCCAGGACCATGTCCAAACGACTTTTGAATACCTACTATTTCTACAGATTTAAGTACAAATTTTGCTATTGCACTCTAAGAGTTGTCCCAGCTTTAAAAATGGTAAGAATGGATGCTCTTCAGCCACTCTATTCTAGGCTCTAAGGAAGACTTCTCCAACTCCCTAACTGATATAAATACTATTTGTGTGATGATAAGTGTCATTTAGTGTGAACCCAGGCACTCATCTCCCTCTCTGTGGACCGGGCTGAGTTAGCATTTTGTGCCACGGAACTGAAAATGAGAGGACTTTCAACACAAGCACAATGCCTTTGCTGGAAGCTAAATCCCCTGTTGCTTCTCCAAGGCTCCTTCTGTGCAGTGGGAAGCTGTTAGTCCCCTCTCCGCCTGTGTAGGAGAGCTGCAATGGTTATATAAACATGGGCTACGTCCCTGGAGAGCAAAGTGCTGTTGGCGAATCGTGGATGGCTCCCCTGTGGAAAGGACTGGATGGTGCTTATTAACAGGACAAGCACTGTAAAAGAAACGTTTGAAGTGCCAGAGCTTTGTTGTTCTGCTATTGAAGTCAATGAGAACTTTAATACCGGCTTCTGCTGGAGTGGAACTAGGCTCTCTCCATTGATCTTGAAGCATATACTTAGGCAGAAGATAGACTCTGATCTTCTAGTCCCCCGAATCCTTGCAATGGGAGTTGGTTCAGTACCCATGTCTGATCTGCTTGCACAGGACAGTGGCCCAGGAGGGCGAGATCCTGCCATCATATGAACTGGAGCTGCTGCACACAGAGGAGCCCTCCGGCATCCCAGCACTGCAGATCACAGTAGCCTGGGAAAACATCCCTATGGGCTTGCCATCTTCTCAGTTATTCTTAGGCAGCTTTACAGGAAGCACTAATGTTGTGGTACTAGAAACCACTGCAGTTCTCAGTCAGCTTTGAATCCTCTATGAAGCCCTTGCAGGGATGCCCCACTCTTGCTGCTCCTTGATGGAGAATTGGGAATTGAAGGTCGGTACCAATATCTCCAGTTTCACCAGTGGGGGAACCAAGGCCCAGAGCAGGGAAACAATTTTCCTCCATGTTGTAAAACACTAAGAGTTCTGGAAATTACACCCAAGTTTCCATCCACTTTCCTAGGTGTATGTATGGGAGAGGGCAGGACACCTAGGTCCTGCACCTAGGTGTCCTGTCCTTGTACACCTACAGTGCTTTAATTGACTCTAAGAATGGTTTTAAAAGAGTTTTATATTGTTGCTAGTGACCAGTTCTTTCTGAAAGTCTAAATAAAAATCAGTGACTCATCTTGGCTAGGAGCATCCCTCTCTTTTGTGTTACCTTGGCATATTCCTGCACTGGAAACAGTGCCACTACATTTCATTTGTCTCCAGGTTTTTGCATGAAGATATCTTTATAAAATGAACCTATCTTAAAATCTTTCTCCCATGAAATGAATTGCTCACATTATTCTCAGTTGTCTAACAGCTGTTTAAACACCTCCAGTGATGGAGAAGCTCCAGCCTCCCCAGTCAATAAATCTCAGTGTTTCTTTCAGGAGGAAGCTGAATTTATGTCACAGTCTTTCTAATGCCACCTCAGCCTGTCCACTGAAAGAGGCTTCTTTCATAATGGATCATTTCCTTCTGGTGTGGTTAGCCATGCAGCATAGCCTTTTTCTGTTGCTGCTGCTGCTGAATACAACCTCACCAGCCTCTACAGCATCTCACAGTGTGTGACTGTGTTTGCAAGCGCGCCTGGTGTAATCACACCGGGCAGTGCTCTTCATATGAAGCAATTGGTCGCTGCTATATCACGGGCTGGGCAATGGAAGTTAGTTACAAAGCAAACAGACTGGCAATCGGGTGCCGGCGACATGCTTGGCAATGAGCTCCTCAAGTTTCTCTTTGTGAGGGATGCTGGGTTGTGTCTTTTTAGTAGAGCGTATTTCAGGCTGCTTTTGCAAAGTGGAAACATGGTGTTTCTGAAACAAATGGGGCTGTTTATCCAACAACAATCCACAGAGGTGGCACAATCCCAGCCATGTGCTTGT
Source organism: Phalacrocorax aristotelis (assembly GCF_949628215.1). Lineage (NCBI taxonomy): Eukaryota > Metazoa > Chordata > Aves > Suliformes > Phalacrocoracidae > Phalacrocorax > Phalacrocorax aristotelis. The sequence goes on along the minus strand of NC_134277.1, from coordinate 5,285,082 downwards.
AGACTATTTCCATATTCCTTCTTCATGCTGCCCTGGCTCCTCTTTCCAGGTCTGCGGCATCTTGCTACGTTGATCCTGATAACTTTGCTCATGCTGAGCAGCACACTGGGACACAGATCACCTGAGCTAGCTTCAGACTGTCGAGACAGACTTTCTCTGAGAAGTCATTAGGGTCCCTCTGTTGTCAGTAAAAGATATAAAGGCTTAGCCTACCCCAAGATAACGTGCTGAAGATAAGTGGGCTGAGATGTCCTCTAGAGCATCCTTTTTCTCTCCATTGACTGTAGAGGGACCCTGGACACCTGGCTTAGACTAGACACCTAGACCACCAAAGGGGGGGTGAGGCCAAGTCCTAGACTTAGTATGCAAAGGGTCTCATTGATGTCTTTGAGGATGATGTAGAAAGATAGTGTGGCATTGGCTTACATAATGTCTTTTGAGATGCTCTGCCCTATCAGGTTCCAACTTTTGCTCCAGGGAAGCAAAAGTCTCCAAGGGCTCTGTCTCATATCTCTCTTCCCTGTGTGGGTATCCTGAATACCTCAAGGCTGTGCAAAATGCAACACCTACATTTAGACACCTAATTTCGGTCTTCTTTGATATGAATAAAAGCGTATGTGCTGCTCTGTTGTGCATATACAAAATATAGGCCTTCTTACTTCTGTGTGTTCCAAAATTCCTCACAGCTGGTTGCCTTCACTTCTGTTGTGCATATCCTTTGAGACCTTGCAGTGGACAAAAATGACATGCAATCACAATGTAGTTCTCACGTATGGGGGCTCTTAGGAGGCCTCTTTATCACTGATGGAGATGCAGAAGAGAGCATTTTCCTTGGAAATCACTGGATGATTCAAGTGAAGATATTGGTTCTGCAGGAGTCTGACAAGCTGCTTCCTTCAGTAACTTGTAGACTTTGACCTCCTTTTTTTGAGAAAAAGCATCAAACAGGAATGAAGATACTTGTCAGGATTTAGAATTTCTCAGTATATTTTTATCAGAAGATGGAGGATTTTTTTCCCAATGCAAAGACAACAGGACCTGTGAAATCAACAAGGCTTGGGCTCCTGTCAGCTGCTCCTTGGAGATGCTGGTTGAACATGCCAAAGCTTAAGTTAAACCTCTTCCTAAAATCATAAAACCTGATAAAAAAGATTAAAAGAAAAGTTTTTCCATTTTTTTTTTCTTGCAGAGAAACTTGAGATTCCCCATAATAATATGATTTCAAGCAGTGTAGCAGTGAGGGGAACAGAATGACTGAGGTTCTCAGGAACACCGGAAGTGTTTAGTCACACTACATAGAGGAATCAAGCGGTCAAGATAGGGAGAAAAATCAAGACACTAGTAAAATAAAGCCAGTATATAGGAAGCAACTGTCCATCCTAACAAAGCGTACAGCTGCGTTAATCACTGTAGACTCCGTTGTCGTCAAAGGAGAAAATAGTCACTCTCACGTCATGATTCATCTGGCCTATTTTGGTCCACGTCTGAACTGTGCCTCAGGACCCCCTGACCAAATTGACTAGATCTCTGCTGACTTGAGAAGGTCTGAAGGTGGCTAACTCAGACGGAGAGAGCTACTTGCCAGAAATTTACTTGTGACTGAGTTTTCCTCCCTCCAGCTATTCCAGCCTTTGTCTATTGGACATTTTGCACAGAAGCCCCACGCTTCTGCTTCTGCATGTGCAGGTAACATTCAACCATGTTTGCAACAACTGCCTCCTATTTCTTTACTTGACCCACAGTAATTGCAGGAGTGTGGGAGGAGAACACGATCTTGCCAAATCTACTTTTCCTGCATTGTCTTGGACTGCATTCATGTACTAACACCGTTCAACAAAAGCCATGTCCCATGGTAATGAATGTTTCTGTAAGCTGACATGGAGAAAAATACTGATAATTAGTAGGCTGAAAACACAGGGAGGGGTGCGCTGTGTTATTCTTCTTAGAGGAGCTGTTCTGGTTACCTGCGTTTGTTTGGTGATGACCAAGGAATGTAAAGCTTTTCCCCATTCTTTTCACTGTCTGCTGGGAGGGTGTGTGATCAACAAGGAAACCTCAGTAGCAAAGGGCCTTGAAAAACACATTTACATGGTACTAAAAAAAATTAAATTAAGAAGCTCCCAAGTATGTGACACTCAGCTCTTCTGAGTTATTTCATTCCATCTGGCCTCCTTTATATACAGTGCTCTCAGAAACAGATCCCTGTTCAGCTCTGTCCTTCTCATTTCAAACAGCATGTGCCAACCAGTTTGCATGAGAAAAAGCTGTCTGTTAAACTTTGTAGGTTCACGATCCACACTCCAAAAACGTGATGAACTCAGCTGACATGCTCAACATAACGTTCCTCGTTAGGAACAATTATTTCCTAATTAGTGCTAGACAGCACATACACTGACATCTCCTCCGATCCCAGCTGGGAATAGCACATTGTTTTTTTCCTCAGAAGCTGGTAAGACAGCTGATAACTGATCCTGGGGCAAACTGACTCCTGAGAAGGTGGCACAGCTGGGCAGGTGGCACAGCTGGGCGGGTGGCACAGCTGGCCCACCCAGAGCCACCAGCGGGAGCGGGGTGATGCTGCACGGTGCTGTGCCCTGGTGAGTCAAAGCTTGGGCAGTCTGTGCTGATGGTGCAGACATTTTTAATAGGCTCCCTGAGCTCACAGGCAACAAATCTCCAGAGGGTCCCCTGAAAACTTCTAAGGACATTTCTCAGTGACACCATTTCTGCAGAAAGGGGAGCTTTTTAGGGAAAACGTGCCAAAGTCATGTCTCCTCCCTTCTCAAAGCTGGGACAATGTGAAAGCAAAGGTCCATTTGTGGAAAGCTTTGCCCATAGTATGTCCAATTGAGGAGGGCAGCTCCTGGACTCATTTTTTTTCCTTCCACTGGGTATTGGAGATCGGATATTGGAGTCTCCTGGCAGTGTCCAGCTTTAGGGTCTGCTGGGAGCCTCTGGAGCCACCTCTGGGGCATCCCGGCAGTGTCAACCCTGCATGACTGATGCCAAGGATGTAACAGTGCTGTGGTCGTCTTCTCAGAAGGGTCCTGCTATTGCCTATGCCATGGGCAGATGGTATTGCTTACGGGAAGCTTTTCCTGTCTTTCAAAGGGGATGCAGAAGAGCCATGAAACTGCTGAATACTTGTTCCTCAGCTTAGTAAAGACGTGTTCTGCTGTGCCAGAGCCATCCCCCCTGGAAGGTATTTGGAAGTGGTTGTCCTGTGAGTGTCTGATGGGCGTCTGAGACTTACTAAGAAAAGTAATAGCTTTGGCCAAGGGCAAATCTGAAGTCCACCATCCCAGGAGATAACAATGTCATAGCTAATGTTACATGCTGCAGGGAAGAAGGTATCACCAAGGTATTTTTTCCATAGTAACCAGTGACTTGAGAAGACTGAAGTGTTGGGTCCTAATTGCCAGGGGGTGAGCACGTGGTGGGACCAGCTACGCACAAAGTATCTCATGGTAAACACAAACAGGGTGCTCCAGAATCAGCAGCCTTTTCTCTGAATTATGCTCTGATACTCTTCACTCTTTGCTTTATTCAGCAATGCAGAGAGGAAAGTAATTTGATCTATGCAGACAGCACAGTGTAGCCAGCAGGAATCCATTATTTTTCTTTGCCACTCATTGGAGATTAGAATTAATTGACAGTCATTAGGAGAAAAGTGCCGCTAATCAGTCAGCTTTTTATCAAGTTTTACACTCATTCATTCTAGAAATTACAGTCATCCCGTCTGCCTTGCAATCACCATGGCAGTTGCATAAACCACAGAAAGACACAGCCTTCACCCCCTCTCCCCAAACGATCAAAACCACATTATTAGCTGTCCCTTTTTCCTAGCCATCCATTGGACTGCACAGGCTCAGTTTCAAGATTTCATGCAAGGACTTAACAAAATCCTGCTTCAGAATTGTCCCCTTTGAATACCTAAGAGTGATGCTAAAATTTAATGATTTCATCTGCAAATTTAACAGATGCATTTATAATTAGCATCAGGAGATCACAGTATAATTTCCATTTAAATACCTGAAAAATTCCACATCCCAACTGCCCTCTGGCAAAAGCAGTTGAAGCATCATGGCCTTGACATGAGCCAAGATGTGTGGCCCGTGATAGTGGGTACAACATTTACTAGATTTTTACCACTACCGAAGTTCAAAAATCTCCAAAGGAGGAGCTGAGTTCCCAAAAAGTGAAGTGGTTATACCATATAATACAGCAGGGGGAAAGCATGGAAGGCAAACCTTTGCTTTCACAAAAACCTTGTGGGATCTTGGCATTATGATAAGACAGAAAACTGTTTGCTTTGGTAGGTTTTGTCTGCAAGATCCCCAGACAGCGAACACAGCAGGAGCCAACTGACAACCTCAGTAGGTTGCCAGGTTGTGTCTGTCCTGGTAGTGATGTTTGCAGAGAGGGTCAATTGTTCTAGCTTGCCAACATAAAGAAAGAGTTGAAAGAGCAAATAAATCTGAATTATGGGGATATTTACTGTTGCATGCAAGTTGTAAGAGTCTCCAGTTAAAAGCATATGTGCTGTTCTCCTCAGCAAACCACCCAATTTATAATTAATATTAGAAGATTTTATTTAATGTGGTGACTTGTTAGGGATCTATTTCATTTGGGAAACAATATTCTCTGATTCAGAAGAAAAGATGTCGTGAGTATAATTTTAGAACTAGCTGCTTAATGGGAAAGTTAAGATAACACTCAGGTAGGACGATGGCAAAACATTAACCAGCTGCTTTCAGAGGAAGTGCTCATAGTTTGCCTTAAAAGATCATTCACATTTCAAGGGATGGATCACTGAAGAAATTTTGTCAGGATTTAGGTGCTGAGTTTAGATGCAAGGGGCAGGGTTTCGGACACACTTTGCCAGTGATTCCTGGTGAGCAGTGACACCCAGACCAGTGCACTGGGTCTTGGGGGCCCTTCTCCATCTCACGTTTGCCTGTGGTGTTTCCCTGTCTGTGGCGTCTATTCCTTTCCTCCCTCAGCATTAGTGAGCACTCAAATGTTCAAGCTTTCTGCACGGCCACTAGAGACCTTATTTATGTCTCTGCAACACTCTCTATTGGCAGCGACCTCTCCACTGAAGGGAGGAGGACATTGGGTGTTTCACCGTGTGTGCCTGGCTCACCTCTCTGGGCCAAATCTGTTACACGAGGATGGAGATGATTAAGGTAGGTGCCTAAATGACATGTCAGGGTGTGAATGAAATATTTACAGAGCATGATGTGAATGCCCTTATAGTGACTCAAGCATTTCTAGGGCACAATTGATCTCATTTGAAGGTAGACTTCAAAAAAAGGACACGTGCTTTACAAATGTCCACTTATCTCCACGGCACTGCAAAGGGGAGGCTAGACAAGTCACTCAGTGCTCAGGCAGACAGCACGCACGTCCAGAGTTCGATGACACAACTTTCTTTTGGCGCCTGACTGAAAAATCCTGTTCCTGGGCTGGCTAGCTGCTCTCCTACACCAGGGGAAACCAGCAATGGTGTTCTATGAAATCCTTTAGAGAAGTCGCTTGGAAGTACATGAGAAACTATTGGGTTTGCAGTGGTTTGGGAGGAAGGGAAAACTTCAAATATTTGCTTTTGGCAGGGTGCCATTTCACAGGTTTTCTTCCATTTATCAGTTTATCAGAATATATAATTTATCAGAATGTATTATTTTTTACATTAAACACCTGTTACAATTGTAGCTGCCTAAGAGTAGGAGGAAAAAAATTGTTAAGATGAAAACAGAGTAAGCTTCTTTAAAAACAGTGGTACATCATTTGATACATTTTTGCTTATAAATGAAATCCACTGCTATAGCATTAATCCACATCTGAGAGCTGTGGTTTTAGAAAAATAGAAGGTTTTGATGAAAAATTGAGATATTAAGAAGTGATAGAAATGAGGACAGGGGGTGGTATTACTTGAGGAAGGTTTCTGCATTATCCTTTGAGGAGTTTGTGTGTTCAGGTGATGTGTTAGACTTCTGTGCCTTTCTAGCATGCTTTTATTATTTGTAGTGTTACAACATTTATAGGTTCCAGCTGAGAGCTGGGAGCACCACAGTAAGGGGTGCAGACCTCAGCGAGAGACAGTCGCTCTCCTCCCAGGAAGCACAGCTCAGCTGGGAAGGGTGGGAGGCAAATTAACAGAGAAGAGAAGGACCCACCAAGACAATGCTGAAGGCCAGCAAGAGCCGGGAGGGGAGCTCCAGTCCCTGGCTGATGTGTCCTCATTCCCTTATACCTCCACTTTATGGTGGGGAGATCAAAGGGTGTTTTAAAGCTTCCTATTGAAACACCTTTTCCATTACCTTGGTGTGGTGCTGGCATTCAGCTAACATTCTACTCAATGCAGAAGCAGTATGGGTTGGATGAAACCCTGGCTTGTGACTTACAGGTCTTCTTAGCCAATAAATAATGAGTCCTGGGTACAAGGCACTAACCAACCCTTCTCTTGGGAAGAGAAATCTCAGAAGGGTTTGCCTAAATCATTCACAGTGGTGGGAAAGGAATATGCAATTTTTATGTAGCTAGAGACAATCACTTATAAGCTTATATTGTGTGATTAGACATATGGAAGATGTCTCTCATCCAAAACCAGGCTAGAAAATTCATGCTCTTGAAGAGCCTGTTTCTCTCTGATGACTACAAAGGGGGCCTGGAGGTGTCTGACTCAGCTGAAGCTGTCTGTACTGCTTGTGTCACAGATGAAGACATTTCAAAGGCCAAATGCAGTTTATTCATGAGTTAGTTGCCCAAGTGCCTGTGATAGTTCCTGGAGTCCAAGGGATTTATTTATTTACCTTAATGAAGGAATCTGATGCTGCTGGAGATTACTAAGGGTTTCTGAAACATTCACATGAGGCTGGCAGAGATGACACCTGCCCCTGGGAGCACTTTGACCTTCTGGATCAGCAACCAGGAAGGATAGTGTAAGTCGTCTCAAATAACACCCGAAACCTATGTTTAGGGAGATGGATCCTAGGCCTCTGTGGGCTGGGAGGGTAAGCCACGGACGCTTAGTCCACTGCTTTCAGGTGAGATGAATCCACTTCTAAGGCAATGTTGGTTATAAGCCTTACTCTGTGATAGTCACAGTCTCGAACTTAAATCTTCCATAGAAGGTACCATAAATGCTCCATTTTATAGATCCCATGTGCTAGAGGCCTTCAGCCATTGCCGTGCTGATCAAAAGAGTGGTCACCAAAAGTAAGCAACAAAGGCAAAATTCACCAGGTTTCATAAACAACTCTGCAGTGAGCAAGGGCTGAATGTCCCCCAGCACGCCATTTCATTTGAAGAAATAGCACCTGAGTGCTGCTTCTTTGCGGCCTCCTCAGCATCCTGCCTGTGAAATTACACTCTGCCTTGTCATCCTGCTCCTCTCCTGGGCTTCCCAGCAGCTGGTTGTGTCAGAAGAGTAAGGCTTAATTGGTTTGACCTTGACAAAAGTATAAATGCACAGGAAGAAAGTGGGGAAAAAGGAACTATGCTTTCAGTTGTATATGTCAATTCATAATAGCTAAAATGAACTGAGTAATATGATTACATTTAAAAAGAGATTTTTATTTTTTTGTAATTTCTGTCGATAGAAGCCTGGAAGGAATATATTTATTTTTTTTTTAAAAGGTTGGCATAGCTGAGAATCATTATTTTCCTTCTCAAACAAAAAGTCTCACTGTACAAAATTCTGACTAGTAAAAAACATCTATTGTTCTATGACATTGAAGGTATTATTTTATGATTAAAATTTTTTTGTGTGTTTAAAACATACAGCTTAACTGAAAAAAATCCCTCAAGCTCCTAACTTAACTCTTTCCTGAGACAAAGATCTCACACATCTCTGATAAAAGGGGGGTTTAAAACTCAGAGGGGGCTTTAAACTCTGAGGCACACTTTAAACTGAGGGACTCCAGGGTCAGGGTCCGAAGCGGGGATGCCAATGCCATCACATCCAACGGGGAATAAGCCAGGCCAGCCAAAGCAGCGACAGAGGTGCCGTAGCTGCCTCATGCGATGGCAACCAGGAGACCAACCACCTCAAGAGTGTGCATGGCTGTAGTGGGTCCTCGTACACCCCTCTGGGGAAACCTGTGTGCTCAAGCACCTTTCTGAAATGCCTGTACACTAACGCACACAGCAGGGGGAATAAGCAGGAGGAACTCGAGGTCTGTGTGCGGTCACAGGGCCACGATCTCATTGCAATCACAGAGACATGCTGGGACAACTCGCATGACCAGAATGTGGTCGTGGATGGCTACAGGCTTTTCAGGAGACAGGCCAGCAAGGCGAGGTGGGGGAGTTGTGCTTTATGTGAGGGAGCAACTGGATTGCGTCGAGCTCTGCCTTGGAGTGGAAGAAGAACAAGTTGCGAGCTTGTGGGTAAAAATTAAGGGACAGCCAAATATGGCTGACACTGTTGTGGGCATTTACTATGTTTCATCATATCCCTCCTCCTGGATGAGATGTGCCACAGCTATGTACAGGATCTGCTCTTTTCTCCTCTGAATCACCTGCCCTTTGGTATCAGAGTTTGGACCAGGTGGCTTCCCAGCAGCTCCAGTGCCCTGATCTCCGTGCTCCCGAGAGGGGAGAGTCTGTGCAATGTGCTCTGGTCTCCTTTTGAGCATGCCCTCCCAATACAGAGAGCTGGATTCCTGGAAAACTCCCATCCACAGGAGCCTTAAAGTTGCCCTGTATAACAGGATGAAATTCTCCCCACTTGTCTAAAGCAGTTGTGGAAATGTGGAAAGATCAGTTCCACAGGGAGTCTACCAGAAACTTTCCTAGAAGACCCAAATCCCTGATGGTATGATATTCTGAGCGGCAGTGGTTACATTGCTGACATCCTGCAACATTTTTTCCCCTGGAGAAGTTTCATATACTCAAGTGCTGCATCTTTATAATTCTCCCATCCCATCCCACGTCATTTATCCACCTATTGCACCTTATCAGATGCTGCCTTGTGACCTCTCTGCGTCAGGGCTCTCCTTGTTCTGCTTTCCTGCATGATACCTGGCACAGCACAGCTCTGATCCCACCACCATCCGATTGTGCGATAGAAATAAACAAATCTGTGGTGTTATTTGGAGCCCTCTCTAATCCTGCGATGCTATGGCCATGTGCATTGTTCTCACATGCTTTCATATCAGAGATAAACACAATGGAAATGGGCAGATAGAAGAGATTCCGGCACAGTTACAGCTCTGAAAAATCATCATGGAAACTAATGAATGCATTAGGTTGCATTGGGTTCACTGGAATTGAGTCATCTGAAGCAATAAACCTGTGAGAGGAAGTACAACAGCATTTTTAATGCATATATCTCTAATTACCACGTAGAAATTAGTTCCCTTCAGTGGAGACTCACCCTCATCTGATTAAGGTGAAGTCTGGTAGATGGAAGTGGAACTGGGAGGTCTGACCCAGATAGCTGAGAAGCGTGCTTTAGCCTAATTGCAGATGAAGTGACTAATGGAAAAATTACATTAGGGATTAAATTTTACCCTTGGACATTTGCTTGTCTGCCAAGGAGATGTCTCCAGGCTTTGTACAGGCAGGTGAGCATGGATTTCTTTTTCCCTAGGGCCTCCTGGGAGGGGAGAACTGTTGAAGTCTGGAAGGTGGCAGAACAGCCCTGAAAACTTTTTATCTCCAGGGAAGAAAAGAGAGACACCAGCTAGGTCTGAATAAGTAAGCCCAGGTCCCAGAAGCAATACGGACTCAGCACTTCCCAGGCTGATTTATCCTCCTTCCTGGCTCTGTTGTTCTGGGCCTGGAGCTGGGGTACACAGAGGGTTTGTAGCAAAGGGTGGTATCCCTTTTGCATGGATCTCAGTGTAACGAACCAAGGTCTTCTCAGGGCTCCACAAACACGTATGCTGGGATAAGCTGCCCATTTGTGGGCTTTTTTTTTCATCATTGGTCTGGGTATGTCTAAGACTCGTGCAGAACTGTATGGACATTGCTTTAAAGACCCTGTAGGGAGCTTTTTATTTGTATTTTCTCTTTTGGTGGCTTCAAGGCTGATGGAAGATCCCTTAAGGGAGCTGTTCAAGCTAAGACCTTGTGGGACACTTTAGAGTGACACAAAGTTCAGTCTAAAAATGTCTTCAGTCTAAGTATTTCATCTAGGTTTCAATGAACTCTCTGTAGGGTCTTAACTTCAAGCCTTAGGTCCTGGAGGCTGTGAGTTTCCCAGCCCCATGCTGATTTGCAGATAAGGGCCAAGAGCTTTGGGCCCTCACAACCTCTAAAGGACTAATGAGACCAACAAGCATGCCAGCTTCCCTCAGCACCCGCACAGGCAATTCCAGTCCACCAGAAACCCTGATTATTTTTTTGTTTGTTTGCCTAAGATTCTATTGACTTCCTTTAGAGTCAACACTGACCCCAGATAAAGATAAACATAAAACATTTTGCCTTCTCCCTGTCACTCCAACACATCACGCTCACAGACATATCTACTCCCTTTTCTGGCAAGCGTCCTGAATTTCACATGAACTTGGCAAAAGAAGGAAGTCCTGGTTTTCTGCCAGATTTAGCTATTGGCTACAATCTGTGTGACTGCTCAAAATCATGTTCAGTTTTGAAGGTTGAGTAGCAGGTTGAGGCATCTGCTTCAGGAAGAAGCAGCCTGTGTACCCAACAGCTTGTCTACTTTCTTTAGATGCACCAGTTAGTTTAATAAAAGATATTGCTTCTACTTACAACTCTTCTCTGGCCTATGAACTTTTTATTCAAGACAGTCCTTCTGTGGTTCCCAGTGCTGATATTAGACAAGGTTTGTCTATGAAGTACCAGCTGTCCTAACAGAGGTTCAGCCTAGCTCAGGGACCCCTTTGCAGTACCTTAAGGCCAAGCTAGGGTTTGTGGGAACCTTATTATCTGTTCTAACAGGGTGTGCAAAGCCACAGCTTACAGTCCAGGCAATGTGACTTACACATTCTTCTTAGCTCAGCAGGAGTTTAAAAGCTTCTTTGGCCAGGGATATTTGTTCCTTTATATTCTCACTGGCTAAAGAGCATCTATGGTTCCTGGCTTTGCATTGAGGATAAAAAAAAGAATGGACACACAGATGCTTGGCTTCACCTCATGGATTTTGCCTAGGCTTTGTGGATTGATTCCAAGAAGCAGCTCAACCTGTTGCTGGAGCAGGTTTGTGTAATGTAATGGATACAAGGGAAGAAAAGCATAGGAGGTGGGAGCACTTTCATTTGGTTTCATTTGGTTTCTTACCTGATATGATGAGAATTGGCCCATTTGTGCAGACAGATCCCCTGCTGTAGGGATGTGGTCTGTGAAGCAGGCCTGGAAACTGAGCTTGTGCTTTGGCATGGCCTGGGGTGAAGGTGGGAACAGATTTGCCACGTACATTATCCCTTTTATACAGAAAAGATGTCTGCTTGCATCTCACTGCGCAAGGGATGACTTCATCTGGGTGGGGAAGAACCGTCTTCCCTCTCTGCAAGAGCCACCTTAAGGAGGCAACACCCAGATGGGGCTTGGTTTGGAGCTGTAAGGATGAGCAGGGATAAGAGCAAGTGGTACCTTGCTTTCAGTATGTCCAAAGCATGAAGGACAGGGCCTCCTTCCTGGTTCCCTGCAAAGGGAGAGGAGGGAGGGTCTCACTGGTGCCCTGTTCCCCTAGGGAGAATTTGAATTGAAGGGTCTCAACTCAGGACTAGCAGAGCTGAATGAGGCTTGCTGGAACAGGCCAGGCCAGGTTATGTCAGTGGGCAGGTCCCAGCAGCTGTTCACCATCTTTTCCCTGGCAAGGGGATCCATCACCTTCATTTTGTCAACATAATCCAGTAGATGTGCCCTGGAAATGAGGTCAGGCTTTTGGAAGGAGGTGGGGGAACCACTTACCCTTATGCAGATACATCCCTTAGAACATGTCTTACTGCAGCAAAATACATGACTACTTTAGGAAAGCACTTATTTGTGGTCTGGTAAAGGGAAAGTCCTCAGGGTTTCTTATAGATTCCAGTATTTCTGGCAATACAGACAGGATGCTAAAAGCCTGCTCAGAAGCATGGACACTGAGCATGAACAACAGAGGCAGAAGGGTAATAGAGAAGCTGTTGGTATTGAGCTGTGGAGCTCAAGAGAGGGAAAGTAAAGCTGCTGCCCTGAGTGGTTGGGGTATGGACCGCACAGCTGACGATGGAGGCATTTTCCAGTGAAGCCATGGCAGATGCACCAAATTCTGTCTCACCAGTACGATTCTGGGGTGGGATTATCTCATTGAAAGCTTGAAGAGCCTCTCCTGTGCAGCTGAATGACATGAGTTTCCTCCTGACATGAGGAAAGGAGTTCTGGGGACAGCTTTTATCATTACAGGTGAGAGGATTTTCACCTTTCCCCAGGCAACTTGGCATTTGGAAGAAACTATGGACTGGGGTGACAGACCAGCCATTTCCTAACATCCCATCTCAAGCCTGAGTCTACATTTTTCCAGGATGAAAATATAGACGGACACATGTTCTGCATTAGGCATCCCATTGTGCTGGCACCGTGCTAAAGTTTGAGATATATTTAGAGGATGGAGGGATGAATACAAAGACACTGCTGAGATTTCTGAGAATTGTGTTTGAGAGTACTAACTCCAGGCTGCGGGATTTTGGTTTTTGAGTGGGTTACACTGTTATCAGAGTAACTCCAAGCCACATATCTCTTTTGACTGCATTTCTCAAGGACATTTTATTGCTGTCTGTGGAGTCAGCATGGATCTCACACTCAACCAAGGACTGCCAGTGCGAGGATGTGCCCTCTAGGTCTTGCTCAGAAATGTGCAACAGAGAGCATCCTGGATAAGACCCAGGTTTTCTAATGAGTCAGAAATGTGCTGGAAGCCATGGAGGTGAGACATACGGTCCCCCTCTCCTCCCTGTCTTCTCCTGTGTCGATTGGCTTCCCTGCATATTATGAAAGACTCTTTGCAATTACAAGGTCAGATATGGATAACTTATCAGCCTCCCTTCCTCTCCTGACACTAATTTTTTGTTCAAGGCACTCTGTGCTGAGAAGTCCAGGGAAGGACAGATATAATTCTCAGTGGCATTTATTTTGGTGTGGAGTTACTCTGTAGTACTGCTGTTGGAACAACACAATGGGAGAGAAAGCAATAGCCCAGCAGGAAATTATTAGTTGATTTCAGCTGTGTAGGTGTGAGGTATCACTTTGCTACCAACAGCCATCAGGCCCTGGAGACTGGAAAGACAAGTTTAGAAATGTTGCTTCATTGCTGCTGACTACTCAACTGATCATTTAGTTTTATAGGGCAAGTTGAATTGTCAATATGCTGAAGCAAACTAAAAACTTGCTGAAAAGAGTTACGAACAACATAAGATTCGGTAAAGCAATGAGATATTTTCAAGCATCCTTTTCTGAGATGGTTTGACATTTTTAGCGGGGAAACTGGCTTCTGATCGGACAAGACGTGGGTGAAAGCTACTGCAGGGATGAGATAATGCATTGCACAGCTTGTCAAATTCCCTGTTGACGGCTGCTTTGAGTCAGGATGGGGGGAGCATGGGGCTTAGTGTTTGGCTGGGCTTGTTTGCAAACACCTACTTGTGCACTCTGTAATGCAGTGAGAAAGAGTTGAAGGAATTCTTGGGAGCTGAGAATCCACTGAGCAGCTTCATGTCTCTCAAACAGAACAGTGGGAAATTGCTTAGAGGGACACGGCGGCGCCTGTGTGCTCATTCTTGGGAAAGCTGCAGATAACTGATTTACAAGTGTGTTTTGACATCGCAAACTCCTTGGAGAGCTCCTCAGGCGGCCTTAGAGGATGTGAAGAAGGAAATAGTTCACTAGAAAGGGAAAAAGCTGGAGCCAGCTTGACGAGCAGAGGGTCTTAGGTTAAGAGGAGGGCTTGCAAATGGAGTGGGAGATGCCAGGGTTCAGGGGTCCTGGAGCAGGGGCAGGCAGCAGAGACACTGCAAACATGCTAGAAGTAGATGAGGGGCAGCACACTGAGCTAGAGGAGAGACAGGATTTTCCTCCCCATAACCAGCAGTAGCAGTTTCTAAACTGCACAGCAAATTTCCTAACACTGGTGCATGGGTAGCAATACTCCCTCAGGAGGGCAGCAGATGGCTTAAGAACATATTTGGTCTGGAGGGAGGAGGACTGTCTCGGGAGCTGTGGAATTTCCTCTTTGGTGCTTTCTTAGCGATCTGAACCCTTGGGTCCCTTCAAGAGCTTTTCAAGGTGTTTTGAGGAGATGCCAGCTAGGATTATCCTTAAGGAGGCTTTGCAGCTGTCTTTTTGGACAGGCCAAAAGGGGAGATGTGGAATGGGCAGGAACAGTAGGACCAGTGCCCGCTTGAACTAGTTTGCAGAACTTCAGTTTCCGTGTCCACAAGCAAATAGGGAGATAACAGGAGACTCCGGTCCCCACCAGTCCAATGCAGCTGATGGCCCCTTGAGCGCAAATCCTGCAGTACATTAAATTCTGCAAATCCTGCAAGGATTCCAAACTCAGTGGTAGAATGGGAGTGGCTTCTCAAAGCATTCATGATGTGAACCTATCCTAGGTAGGATGAATCTTTTCTCAGCTTTGCATTTCCTGGCTTCTTATAGCAGGTTATAAGCAGTTATATAGCAGGTTACTGTCCTCCCAGTGGAGGATCAGGAGGAGACAAAGCTGTAGCATTCTGGGATGAAACCAGGCTGACCGTGGAATCCATAATTATCCCACTTTGCTCTGGGGGCACTAAACAGCTCGTGGATGGCCGGGAGTCAAGAGTGTGACAAGTCAAGATTCAGAAAGGGGTGTTTTATAGAGAATGTCCTATTGTCACTGAGCATTTCTCAGTGAGGGACAGAGGAATGGCTGATTTCTGTACATATCTGTAATTTGTGTTTAGCATTTTTCAGTTTTCACTTGGTGCTTAGCAGTTTAATGCATTCATTTTTGACCTTTAATCTTAATTCCTTTTAGAGACTCACCAGACTAATTTATGTTCCATTCTGATGTTTTAGTACTTGCTCCAGACAGCTAAATGGGTGATGTGTCAATTTTTTGGCTGTATAAACCAGAGAGGAGGCAGTAAGCCTTTCCTTCTTAAACTCCTGTTATCTTTTAGTAACTAAGCATCAAGAAGAACTCAGTGCTTAACCTTAATGGGTGACGTCCTCATTTCCCTGATTTCTGTGTGCTTTCCTTGCAGTTGGCTCCTGGACATCTGTGAGGAAGCCATGTGTAAATATGTGTGAATATTCCTGCAAAGGGAATCTTGACCCATCCTTCCCTTGCAGTTTCCAGGAAACACCCATGTTCTTGCTGTGGCTCCACAGTCAGGCTAGCTGGTGTCCCAACCGAGGCTGTTCAAAGGAGTAAATGACAGCAAAATTCCTCCATAATCTTGCACATTCTCTGTTTCCTATACTGTTCCCATTCGTATAGAAAGATAATGAATAGTTACTCAATGTATTTTTCTACATCAGAACAAGCAGTTTTTTCTGTGCTGTGTTGGAGCTAGTTGCAAGCTACTCAAATGTTACTTTACTCCACAAATACACTCACAGCTTGGGCAGTGATGGACCACTGTGAGTGGGGAGTGAGTTTGCTGATTTTGTCAAACAAATTAAAGTCACTTGTTGAAACCAAAGTGTTTCTGCTGGGATTGCCAAGGGCTTGCCCTGCAAACTGTAGGGCTATTTGATCTCAGGAGTGGTGTGAGTGCACTGAGTTACATTTAGGCAATACTTCCATGAAGCTAATGCTGGGCTCCTGATTCCTCCTCCACAGGGAAAATGCCATGGAAAATAAAACATCAAACGTCATGCTGCTGCTGGTGTCAGAAGGTGCAATGCTACCACTGCTCTGTAGATCTCCCTGTACTGGATGTTGGTGGCAAATAGCTTATTTCAGACATGTTGGCTCTGGTTTCATCAGCTACTGGAGAAACAGCTCCTTCACTGTGTCAATGGCTGTGTTGAATAAGATTATATTGTCAAAGCTGTTTATCTCTTATTTTTAAAAAGTGAGTCAGGGAACAGTCTCAGAGGATGGAGGGTGTGGGTGTGGGTGTGCTTATTTTGTGGGTTTACTTTTGTCTCCGAAACACAATGATTAGGCCAGTGTCTGTCACAGAGCACAGGAATATAGATCTAAGAATAGAATCATAGAATCACAGAATGCCCTGAGCTGGGAGGGACCCAGAAGGACCATCGAGCCCAACTCCTGTCCCTGCCCAGGACACCCCAAATTCACACCGTGTCTCTGAGGGCCTTGTCCAAGTGCTTCTGGAACATCGCCAGGCTGGTGCCGTGATGCCTCCCTGGGGAGCCTGTGCCAGGGCCCCACCACCCTCTGGGGGAAGGACCTTTCCCTAATGCCCAGCCTCACCCTCCCCTGGCACATCTCCCTGCCGTTCCTTCGGGGCCTGGCGTTGGGCACCAGAGAGCAGAGACCAGCCCTGCCCCTCCTCCTCCCCTCGGGAGGGAGCTGCAGAGCGCCATGAGGCTGCCCTCGGCCTCCTCTGCTCCAGCTGAACAAACCCAGGGACTCCAGCCGCTCCTCGTACGGTTTCCCCTCTAAACCCTTCCCCAGCTCCGTGGTCTCCTCGGGACCCTCTCCCGTAGCTTTATACCCTCAATGTCCTGCGGCGCCCAACGCTGCCCACAGCACTCGGGGTGAGGCCGCCCCAGCGCGGGGCAGAGCGGGACAATCCCCCCCTCGCCCGGCTGCGATGTGGGGCTCGGTGCCCCCCAGGGCACGGCTGGCCCTCGGGGCTGCCAGGGCACGCTGGGGGCTCGTGTTCAGCCTGCCGTCGGCCAGAGCCCCCAGGTCCCTGCAGAGCTGCTCCCCAGCCCCTCGTTCCCCAGCCTCTCCGTACAGCCAGGGCTGCCCTGCCCCAGGTGTAAAATCCGGCACTTGCCCTTGTTAAACTCCATACGGCTGGTGATTGCCCAGCTCTCCAGCCTGTCCAGATCCCTCTGCAGGGCCTTTCTGCTGCCAAGAGTGTCAACAGCATGATCATTCCCCTGTTCCTCAGTCCATAGATGGCTAGCAGACAGAAAGGTTGTTAAATGCTGTAGTTAGGGAAATTTCTCTCACTTTGACTTAGCTAACAATTTCATATTAAATTCAGAATGGCAATTTGAACATGGATCAAAGCATTATGACAGCTGCCAGCCTTTGATACAAAGTCTTTGTTGGGAAAAGTGGTGGAAGAAGCATTGCTGGATAATGGATTTTAAATTGCACATACTGTCACACCTAAAGAGGACGGCAGTTTTCTGAGAAATCTTGCTCTCTTTCTTTAGACCACAGTATGTTGATGCTCCAGGAAAAATGCGTTTTCAGGACCAGTTTCCTGTCTGCCTCGAAGCCTTGTTGAACTGAAAATATTTAACAAGACCTTGAACTGACAAAAAGAAGCCTTCAAGACTATTTTTCCCCTTTTACTGTAGCCTGAAGTCAGCAAAGCATTTCAATACAAGTAAATTGCTGCTACTTAGAGCTTTCTGGCATGAGCTACTTGTGCGTTACAGCTATGCAGTTTTAGATTAGGCTGTCTTTAGATTAGGCGGTTGCTGCTGTTATCACAGGTTTACTCTCAATAAGTGTCTTGGATCCTCAGCTGTGTGTGGAGCAGGTCTCATGCGGGCTGTGCACAACCACATCAAAAAGACAGATAAGGCATGGTTTATCTGACAACCTCAGCTACATGTCTAAAGCTGGACCAGTCCCCCTCAGCTCTGTTTATTGCCAACAGAGAGAAACAGACACTTACAGATCCTGTTTCTGATTAAAATCTTTTTTGGATGCCTCTTTTAAGATGAGATACATCATGCTCTGGACTCTTGACAATGTTAACTGTCTCTCTGTTGACCACAGAAGCAGCATAGGGCAATTAACTAAAAGAGACTTTTCTACCCAAGTGCCATGAGCTGGATGTTAGTGCAGTATTTCGTTGCCAAAGGTAACTTGTGTCCAGAGTGGTAGAAATGACTGACTTTTGACAGAAGCAGGTTTTCCAGTTAAACCATTTAAGCAACGCTTGATCATAAAGAAAACCTTGTTGCTAGCACTCAGTCAGCTACAGGTGTTACACATGCTGCTGCAGAGCAGGCAGCACATAGCTGTTGGCTGCGATTACAGGGCTGAATGTGATGATCCAGCAGCAAGGTTCAGCTGATGGATGGTGACCTTGTGCTCTTACTCTTAACCCACCTGACCTGCAAGTCAAAACCTGTGTTTGACCAGGCTAACACTTTGTGGAAAAGAGAAGTGAGGTCAGCAGTGACAGCTCTGCTGATTTATGAGTGACCAGAATGTAAGAAAGCTGTGACCCCATCCTCTGCTCACCATGGTTTGGTCTGTCTTGTCTTCAGGATTGTCTTACCTCAGTGTTTGGTTTGGGGTTTTTCTTCTCCTTTTTTTCTTTTTTTCAGGTTTGCTCCCAATTAGTACTGCTGTGTTTTCTCCAGATAATGATCACTGTAGTGTCACCTCGCCTCCCCTATGTCCTTCTCACACAGACGATTTTTCTCTGGGGCAGCAGGGACTGGTAAGTGAAGTAGTTGCAGTGTAGCAGGCATTCCTAAGTTGCTAAATCACAGTTTTAAATTGCATGGACAAAAATACAGTTGTATAAGTGGGGAAAAGTGATGCTGCAGAAGATCAACATCTCTTTAATCTGCATTTCAGTGTTTCCAGACCAAATGCCCTCCATCCTCGGGGAATGCAGTTCTTTTCTAACCGACGTGGTCATGGTCTTCATAATGTATGCAGCATCTCTGGTGCTAGAGGAGGATCCTTTCAGCTAGGATGGGGTGGATCCTGTCATAGAACAGTTCTAGCACCCTGGGTTTTATTGCTGGCATCTCCCAGGGCTAAAGGGTTTCAAAGGGGTACTGCAGGACCTGTGCACAATGTCTTGAGCAGGGTGCTTGTTGCACACATTTCTGCAGGGCCAGGTCAGCATGGTGTCTCATAGGGCTGGCTTCTCCTGCAGGGTGCCTGCACGGTACAAGCGCATTGGCCAGCCTCTCTGCCGTGATGCCATGACAGTCAGGGCAGCCTCACAACTGTGTGTGAGGAGGGGGCTTCCCTCGCTTCGGTGCAGGGAGGTCGTCTGAAATGGGCCTGGTCCATTTGCGCTGCTGAGGGACTCCCTGATGTTACAAGAGGGAAACTTCCATCTGTCCTGAGGCAACGTGGCTTGTGGTGCTGCTCATCTGCACCTGTGCAGGTGAGAAGGGAACCATCCTAATGCAGATGTTCCTGTTCTACTAAGTCGAACCATGAGCCATAATGCTGTTCTCCATTGCTTAGGTTAACAAAAGAAGGGGGAGCTCTGATTTGGGAGATGTGGCTTCAGTTTATTTCTTTGTCACAGACTTCCTGCATGATTTGGAGTAAGCAACTGTGATATTCAAAGGCACTGACATGCCTAATCCAGACAGAAATAGGTACCTGAAATGCTCTGAGCCCTTCCTTCTGTGTTTCCACTTCATCTACGACACTTACAAAATAGCAGAACTCTGTTTCCTGGGAGAAACACGCTAAAGGTGGTGAGGTGCTTGGGACAATGCCGATTCACAATCCTAACAGATCTTGGCTCTATGGGGCTAAAGCAAAAAGAAAAATGTCATGTGGAGGAGACTAAGGCGACAGCATACTATGCCAATGCATGAGTCCTGATTCGGTTTCCCAGACGTAGCATCTCCTGCTATTGGCGATGCCCTAAGGTATCTCTCCTGGGTTATCCTAGCTGGTTGTTGTCTGTCATACTTCCTAGCTCCATGTGGAGATCTCCAGGACCCTGGGGTATTTCAAATGGCAATGAGTCCACAGTTCCAGGTACATGAATTAAGCTCAGGTTAAGACACAGTCATCTACAACACAGATGTCTCTGTGCCTCTTTTACAGTCAGTGAAGATGGAAACAATGCATAGGATAGGATCTAGGCTGCAACACATATCCTAAAGCAGATGTCTAAAACAGGGAAGATCACATGTGTCTACAAACATCCACTTCTGTTCAGAACACTCCCAGGTAACCCCTTCTTCTGTGCACAGGACAATGTCTGCTGTCAGCCCTTGTTGCAGAAGGCTCCTTCACAAAGAAATTATTCATACAAGGACCTTAGTCCTGCTGGGATCCGGGTACCGAGCCTACACTCTGATTTCTTGGATCTGGGTATCTTACCAAGTAGCTGAGGAGGCTGTGAGACCTCAAGCCAATAACAACATCTGAACTATTCATTAAGAAGGATGTCATCTCAGATCTCTCCTCAGAGATTGCTTCCCTCCACCAAAACAGCAGTGATCTTGGTGTCCTGGGATGAGGTAGGACACACCTCTAAAATCTCAATGTACTTTCTCATCTATGACCTCTAGTCCAGTGCAAATGACTCTGCGATTAATCTGTCCAAGCCATGAACTTTTAGGAAATTTTATTTAAGCATTTTTTTAAACAGCCTTGAGCACTATTTACAGGCAGACTAGTACCTTAAACACAAAGTACAGTCTTTAGTGGTGTTATCGGACAATAAATAACCTGCATTAATCAGAGATGAAATACAAGGTCACCTCTTCGTTCTGGTTAACTTTTCTTTAATTTAGCTTCACTCCACATGCTGATGCTTCTTTCTTGAAAAAAGAAAAAAAATCCGCTGGAGTTGCTATGGTGCTCACTTGTGTTGTGCCTTTTCAAGTCCAGATAAAGGTATTGTGCAGAGAGGCATTTCTGCAGTGGGACCATTTTGTGTTTAGTTTCAACACTATTGCTTCAATGTTCAGAGCGGTATTACATGAGGGTAGTATTGTGTGACTCGTACGCCTTGATCAGGCTTTACACGGGGGAAGCCGGTACCACCATCTCCACGGCTTCCCTGTATCCACACACAAGTGTGTGCATGCACAGGCTGCCAGCTAGTCGGGCTGCCAGGAAAATTTACATTCTCTTATGGCAGACTCTCTCCCTGTCCGTCCCCTGTAGAGGATGCCTACGTGTACTGTGTTTCTTTGGTGCCTCAGGTCAATGGATATGTAAACATGTAGACAGGGAGGCGGCACCTCATCAAGAGTACAGTATTGCTTTGCATTACTGAAGCATGGGGCTGAAGTACAGAGTGAACATTATTTGTGCTAGATCTTATTTCAGCCCCATATATTATTTAAATTAGAGCTAATTCCACAACCAAATTCACCTGTGATTCACCCCATTATGATTTGGAAATAATCCTGTGGGAGTTCATGTAATGTTTTGAGTATACACTGATATAAATCAGAGCAGGAAGATCCATTCGGTTTATAATGGAGTAAAAACATATAGGAGAAGAGCAGAATATGAGAGTGACATTTGCCTCTAGTGGGGACTTCCATCTTCTGTTATAGTCCATGCAGACCTATTTCACACTGTGAACAGAACCAAAAACAGTTCAAATGGAAGGGCTTCATTCGCTTTCCAGCATGCAGACATCCTCTGCCATTTAAGACCTCTAAGGTATTTCCTCGTGGCCTCTGGCTGCTTCCCCTGAAAGTCCACATACAAGTCCCGTGTCATATTGGTCAGCCAGGAGCATGTCTCTGATGCTCTGGGGTATCTCTTATGGTAGGAGACACCCATATTTTGGCAAGAAGAGCCAGAGGGAAAAGAGCCAGAGGGAACTGTGTATTTACAGGAAAGAACAGCACTCCTGTTTTCAGCTTTTGTAAAAATTGAATGAAAAAGAGATAGTAAATAATGAGGTTTTTGAGTATCTGGGATTTTTTTTTTTCAGTTAGAGGGTTTTTTACCCCTCCTCTTTCCTTCGAGTATAGATTTTTTTAATGCTTTTTTTTTTTTTTCTGTGTACTTTTGTCTGTGTAAATTTTCAGTAATACAGTTGGTAGCATAAAATAAATATTTCAACGTTCAACTTTGCAAAATAAATTTGTAGCGACAGCCTGATTCAGGAGATGTTTTCCTCTAGAAGGATAATGGTATCATCAGTAGTTTTCTCCTCCCACTTATGCCACTCCGGATCAAAAGGAGCTCCATAGAAAACAATAGATGTGATTCATCACTACATTATACTACTGTAAGAGTGAAGTGATACACCAATGAAATAATCCCAGTGGACTTAAGTGGGTTCAGAATATGGGTCATTTTGATGCTGAGGCATAAAGGGTGAATTCATCTCACCAGTCACTGAGGGTCCCTTTATAGTAAACAGAGAAGTTGATGGTGTAGTAAATGGAGTCAGCTGTGCCTAGGGAAGGTGTAAGAGGAAATGTGAGTCATGGCCTCAGAGCACCCATTCCTTTCCACTGCGTTGGATGAGCAGCTCAAAGATAGATTTCTACATGGTGGACATCCCGCGTAAGCTGAGAAGAATCCTTCTGTCCAAACACTTTTGCCTCCAGTATCTGTAGGATACATGTCCTCATTGTATCTGCAGTAACTGTTGGAGTTTGTCATCCATGGGGCATGACTGCATCCTAAACCAACACAAAATTGGCTTAAGGTTATGGATTTTAGTTTACCCTATCCTTTAAGGACCAAAGAGAAAGAGGAAATCAACGCACTGGGCCCTTGGGGGCACTGAGACTATTTGCATGAAGACTGCAAGATCTGCGGCACTAGTTCAAGGTTTCTCCCTGACTTCCTGGGCTCTGGGAGGATGTCACCACGCTTTGTTTAATTGTTGTGTTTACCTTGAAATTTGTTACTTGTCCTCAGAAGCACAAGATATTTTCCCCCTGCCAAATGTTTAGGAAAGTGTTTTGTGAGACAGCAGCAATTGCTGCAGGAATATTTGAAGGAGGTTTACTAAAGATGAACTTACCGTACAGCCTTTGCTTTAGGTGAGGTACAAGTAAGGTTGCTCTCCTCCCCACTTGGATACCCACGTAAAGGTACATACCCCAGAACAGGTCTTTCCACTGAAAACCAACCAACCAAAAAACTAAATTAAAAACAAAACAAAACAAACCACAGGAACCTGTGCTGGGGTTGTTGACTGATTAAATCTTAAAGACCCCAACAACTTGGTGGCAGCAGAATGCAGAGACTGAACTGAGTCTGAGGTTAGGGAGAGCCTGCTTTTTCCATTACTTCAGCTCTGATATTAGTATGCATTAATTGCCATTCCTTATCCCAGAACTGTTTTAAGAGCTGAGTGTTTAAGGCATCTGCTATGCAATGGGGAAGATGTTCCCACAAGACCAAGAGTGTGTGGCACAGCCTCAGGAAAGCACTGTTGTCATCCTCCATTCCTTCCTTGCTTCCTTATTGCTGTCTGTGGGAGAAGAAGGAAGGTGACAGGAGGAATGCTCTCAGGGAAGGTGAAGCGAGGGGAGTGCTATGGGTGCACGTATTGCTCTCAGGTCCTGGTTAGGACCACAGATGAGAGAATTTGTAGGAATCACATGCTCACCTCTATATGGCTCTGAGAGACTTCAGAGACAGTGCCATGCCGCTGTGTAGAGACAGAGTAGTTTTCTCAAGCATCCACTGGCGTCTACAGCGGGAAATAGACCATCCTGGGTCAGATGGACCTTCATGCAACCCAGTTTGGCACTCACATATTTTTGTCCTCACCTCACTCACAGCCACGGTGTCCTGCAACACCAGAACATTATCTTAGTGTGCGCGTGTGCAAACGTACAGTGGTCACAGCCCTGCCTCCAGCTTTCCAGTCTTCTCCTGTTCCCTGAAGCCTCTACACAAAAAACGTTACAGACCACCGAAGATGGGCCTGTGCTGCAGATCGTCCCCTGAAATAGCCACCTTTGCTATGAACTACTTATGGATCATAACAAATACCCATGTGTCTCGGGTTGAGTGAGTAATATAAATTTATTAAGGGTTTTATTTCAATGTTAACCAAATTCTTCTGGCACAAGCTTAGATTAAGGGCTAAATCATGCAGTAACCATGGATCAAAAAAGGAGACCTTGAATTTTCTGATCAAACTATTGGTCTCTACAAAGCAACAAGTCATTGAAAGAAGAGCTGATTGTTGGAAGTCATTAGTTTTGAAGAGTCTCAAGTGATAAAAGTTATTAATAGCAAAAGATAATTTGTTATGACATTCCTGACATTGCCCATTTTTGCATGAATTTTTTCCTCTTGAAAAATCATTCTTAGGTTAGAAGCTTGAATTAATATTCATTAAAAATGATAGTTTTAGAAGGCTAACATTAAAATGAAATTTCTTTTTCCAATGCACTCATGAACATTTTGCAAAATCTATGTTTTGGTTCCACTTTATTCTCCCTTCAAGATGGTCCTAGTCAGGTTCATTTTCATTATGAAGTAATGATAGCTTGCGTGCGAAGTCTTGATAGGCAGATCCACTATATCCATGGGGAGTGGAAGGATTTTAGTATTTCCTTTCTTCCTATTGAAGAGGTCGGGAGTGAAAATCCACCCTATGCGCTAGCACGAATGATTCTGCCATC
This sequence comes from Phalacrocorax aristotelis, assembly GCF_949628215.1. Taxonomy (NCBI): domain Eukaryota; kingdom Metazoa; phylum Chordata; class Aves; order Suliformes; family Phalacrocoracidae; genus Phalacrocorax; species Phalacrocorax aristotelis. The sequence continues at coordinate 5,260,656 of NC_134277.1, read as the reverse complement.
AACCTGGTGAAGGCTTACAGCTTCCCTAGGGCCATAACAGAAAATGACCAAAGGCACCTTTGTGTCAGATAAGTATTTCTCTTAGGCTGGGTTTTATTGTAGAGCTCAGAGAGCTATGAAATAAAATTATATCACTGTGGTTCTTCAGCCTCAGATAGGGTCAGATCGATTGTCTACCGAGGGCACGATCCTTGCCAGCTTTTAACTGAAAACCAAATATAAAATTTGCCCTGGCTTGGTTTGCCTTTTGCTGCTATGGTGAGGTAAATAGCGGAATAAGCTCATGATCTGAAAACTGAAAACAGTAAATACTTTCCTAAGGGTTATTTCCTAGTTGTTATTTGTTCAAGATGCAGCTTACAACAAATCTTCTGTTTGATATTCAACAGTGAAACTTAACGGCTCAGTTGTTTTTCATGTACTAAGAGCAAAAGTCAGCAAAAAGGAGCTATATGAAAAGAAAAAAACTCTCAAGACCCACAATCAGATAACCTCCTCGGATTCTATGCGTGTTTTAAATGTTTCTCAGTTAATTTTCCTTCTCTTTTTTATACCAGCCTCATCCTCTTCTCCAAAGGCAGAGCAGGTGGTGTGTCCAAAGGGGAGAGATGCCTATTCAAGGTGTGGATCAGGACATTTCTTACATCTGAAAGGGCTTAGAGAAGCGTGGGCTCCATCTCTGAGTGTTACGGCCCACCTGTACATCTGCTGGTAGTGCCTTAAACTGTTATTTTCTTATCCTGGCCTCCAGCTTATTTTATTCTCTGATCCTCATGGAGAAACCTGGGTTGGACTCCACAGAACCAAAAACCCTTTGGACCTAGATGACATTTATATCATCTATTCAGGCCAGAGAGGAAGATCTTCAGAAAACCTACAGGTAAATTGTTACCTGGCATATATCTCAGAGCTATCTTCCTAAGCAAAATGAACAGAGGAAGCCACAGAAAATTAAATCAGTGCAAAGACCTACCAGCTGCATCTGAAATAGATTTAGGAAGACATGAAGAAGGACTGAAGGAATGCGTAAGACTTTGGCCAAATAATACTGGGGGTGGGGTGGGGGGTGTCACATTAATTCAAACTAACTCCCAATTCTTGATATGGCTGCTTAAATATTTGAGATGCTCTAGACCATCAGACACACGGATATGGAATAGCATATGTGGTGGGAGTGCTAAGCAAGCAGGCCTGGACCGTCCTTGGCCGGCAGCGGGAGAACCCCACGTGCCTACACTGTGATGCCCACACACGAGAGGTCTATGTCACCATTACAGGGAACGGAGAATAAGCCAATATAATAAATTCAATGAACTCTGTCGCTGTAAAACACATGACCACAGCTGCTCAGAGGAATGCCAGCCTGGATGTGGAACCTGCTTAGTCAGACGAAGAGAGTAAAGGAAGAGCTGACCATGATCTAGACAAAAATTTGCCAGCAAAAGATTTCTGATAGTACAGGGTGCTCCAGCAAAGTAGACACGAGCAAAGGCAGGTCAGCAGCCTGGGAACTGACTACAAAATTAACATAACAGCAACATCATTATTATTATTGACAATGCCATTATTTGCAGTAACTGGAAACAATGTGTCAAACGCCACTTTGTTTTCATTGTAAATTGCTGGGGTTTGGCCTAGTTTGACCACAAAGTGGTGCCTGACAGGATGAAGCTCTAAAAAAAAACTGTCTTAGAAGGTTAGCAGTCTTTATCTGGGCCTCACAGTGTATGTGTTTCTAATCTCTCACACGTGATAAGAAACAAGGATTGGAGGAAAACATCCGAGCCCTCATCCAGCGGTTAACTTATGGCAAAGGAGAACTTTCCATAATAAAAGTAAAGTTTTCTGGAAGAGAAAAGACTACTGGGAGCTAGTTTAAAGCTCTGGGATGAACTTTCTGCAGGAACTAATCTCCTCCAGAAGCCTCACCACCTTCTGCCCAGGCTGCTTTCAGTCTCAAGGATATGGAAGTGCTTACCGGTTACTTAAAAATAATCCACTGTTACCTGCATATATACACATACCCTCTGCCAGGAACATCAAAAAGAAAATATATGTGAAGGACAATAGTCTGATTAATGCCTGTTTCATTACTAATTATTATAGTCAGAAGCAAGAATGCAGTTGAAAACAAATAGGGAATTCAAAGCAAACATCGCTGTGTCCTTGGACAGTGGCGGTCATTTCCCATTCCAATAAGCCAGAATTTGTCCTTTATTAGGTCCAATATCATGAATATTTTCTCTTTTTTTCACTTTGGAGATTCAAATATTTCTATGTCACAGTGAGATCTATCTTTCCAGTTTATGGATGGCTGAGGCGTCTCTGTATCAGTCCCTTGCTCTGATCCACCCCACCAAAGCAGACAAGGAGAGCTGCTGGAGCAATGAATAAACCAATTAGAGAGGTGGAGGAGTGCACTTACTGCCACCTGTCACCACCTGCAAAACCTGGAGATCGATCAATTATATATAGATTTATAATAATATATTTCTGATCAGGAGAGAGGGAAAAATCTCTGGAAAAAGCTGTAGTACTGAGACATGAGGATCCTGGACTTTTTCCATCTGGTAGCTGGGCATTCGCTGAAGGCCCCTGACTGCGTTATTAGACATGTAGTTTCCAGGAAGACGGTATGGCCAAGAGTCAGTTAAACTCACTGATTTCTCCAAAGAGCTACAGGCAAAAATATGCACATGTGAAAAAGACAGAAGAGTTTTTATTAACGTTCCTGTGTCTGACTCTAAAATGCCACTGTCTGTGCATTTACTAATTCGTATCAAACCTTGAATAATTCCCTTTCAATTTTCTGCTGAGTACTAATGTGACCAACTAATTTTTCTTTACTTACAGTAAATTTGTGCTGGAACAACATGACCCATAATGACTCTTGATCCAGGCTGTATTTGAATTAGCTAATAAACCCACATGTGAATACTGCAGATAAATCTTGTGTTAGGCATAATGTGAAACTCTGCTTTGTTTACCTTCTTGTGCATGAAAGAAGCAGAGAAATGCACCGAACACCAAAGTCAGATGGAGATTGTCACGGCCAGTGTCTTGAGACAGAAGTGGGCTCTGTGCTGTAACAAGACAAGCTGGCTTGAGCATCATCTCACAGGCTGGCAGTGTAAGGAGAGGCGGCAGTGGCAAAACAGAATAATTGCAAAGTAATGAAGGGCTGCTCGCTGTCCTCAGATGAGACCTGACTTTTAAGCTTTCTACACAAGCAGAGCCTGTTAGTCACTTCCTTCTGCAGCCTGGGCTCCACGGACTGTGCAGACCGGAGTCCGGGCTGACTAGCTCAAATACAGCAGCCAGGCTGTAAGCATTTACATTCAGGTGAATCCCCCAGCCTATTTAGGGAGAAAGCTTGCTACACTAGAGGTTTCTGTAACTTAGCTGAGACTTAAGCACTTTTAGTTTTTCACTAATGGGGCTGAGCATTAAAATATATTACCCGAGCACAAGGAAGATTCTAGCAGTATCCAAAACCATAGTTAGTGGAGAGGTAGCAAAGCTGCAAAACCTATTTTCTGCAACGTGTGGAAAAATGGTAAGTATTCTTTGTCAGCCCAGGGGATCTCATATGTAAAAGGTATTATGTGCATGCAGCCTCTATGCAAGTAAAAAAAGTACTATATTATTACATTCAAAGTGCTTGCAGCATGGTCCGGAATTTTAATTTATTAAATGGAATGGGGGATAATGGACAAGATGTCTGATGGGAAGATTGTTGCTTCCCAGGGGCAGTGTCCTGCTGTTCACTTTGCTCTTCGCTCTGAACTGTGAGTGAGGGACAGTAATGATGCTACTAATGAAATATTCCATGCTGGCTCCTGAAGGGTAAGGGCAGCAGGACAGAGACTGTCCTGCGCATTGGAGAACAGATTTCAGGCTAGTAACAGGTGAAATGCAGGGAATGGGCACCTCAGGGAATATATCTGTAGCGGAAACAGAAACATCATGGGGGATATATCTGGGGTTGTAAATTGCACAGTGAGACACATCAAACTGCTTTCCCCACATGGAATGGTGGGATCTAGTGCAAAGGGTCACCCAAGAAGAAATGTCCGTGATGCCCTTGCTGATTTCCCCAAAGATTTATGCAAAGCTTAACCAGAAGAGCTTGCTTTAGGCAAACTCTGCTGGTCTCCCAGGCTGGGCAGATGGGAGCCATGTCCCGCCTGCAGACTGCCTGAACCCACAGGGATGACATGCCCTAGGACTGCTGGAGCTGAGACCATTGGCTGCTTTCATCTCCATCTTCGCAGAAGTGAAGTTACCTTCTAACTTGCCTACCAGGCATGCGTCTGCTCCAGAGGTTGTGACACATCCCAGCCCAAAAACTGAGTCAGAAAAGGCTCAGAGTTGTTTTTGATGTTTTCTTCCTTCAAGTCTCCAGACAAAGCCGATTGTTTTACAATGGAAAGCTGCACCGTAACTTTGCAATATTTTCCTTGGCATTGTGTATGAGTTATAACCATTTTATAGCTTTTATTCTCTTTTCTCTTTTTTTTCCCCCCTTTCAGCTTAATCGTACTAGAAAAGCAGGAGGCATAGAAAGCAAACAGCAAAAAATCCCCACACTCAAGTCCTCACCACCCTCTGGCTCTCTCTAAATAAATATGTATATTATTTTCCATTCCTCAGAAGTAATTTGATGATGGTAGACTCCAGACAGTGCCATTTCCTGTTATCCTTGCAATCACTCCTAAGGGCGGACATCCCAGCGTGTGACACCCGCTTGTACCTCAGCAAACATAACACGCCTCTGTCCATCCCTTCGTTACCTCGCAATCACTGCTCTTTGCTGCCGTCTCCCCTCCCGACATCGCCAGCCTGGGAGCTGAAGCTCACGCCAGCTTGTCTCGTTCCAGCACCGAGCCTACAGCTCGGTTTGCATGTGTGCTGCTGTCTGCTCCCTGCACCGTGCCCACAGTCGCCACTGCGGAAAGAGGCGTAGCCTCGTGGGTGCTCTCTCTCTTTTTTCTAGTGCTGTCCAATGCTGTGGTAAAGGAGCAAAATAACTAAAAGTCTTCATCTAGGAAATGACAAAGAGAAGAAAACTGGGTGACTAACGGAGCATCATCAGAGCATTTCAACTGCAAATGAAGAGCAGGAGGTACAGGAGAGGTTAAGTAAATACAAAGTGATTTTCTTTGGCTCGATATACAATGATAATGTGGTGGTGCCAGTCTAGCACCTTTGGAGCCCTGCCTGGTTTGGTTTCTCACCCTGCCACCCCATGTGGATGTCTCAGACACCACCTCATGTGGCACTTAGCAGCTATGTTTAGACAAGTCAACCAACCCAGTTCTGAGGTCTAGCGCAGGAGATACCTCTTTTTAACCTGCAGGTATCTGAGCCAGCCTCCAAGCTTCTCTCATAGCCAGTGGGAGTATTGTCAACACAGCTCAAGGGAGCTGTTGGGGTCACCCAAAGGCAAATATCTTCATGCGGACAGGATAAACAACTCTCTGGGCTGTGCTCACTGCATGGGTGAGACCTCCACTGCCTACCATGAGGATGAAGACACCAGCTCCTTGGACACACCTGTGTACTGACACCTCAGCTTAGGCGTCCTTCTCAGCAAGGTGAATCCCGAGGGAGAGGTGTGAGCTTGACCTGCCCTTGGAGAAGAGCAGGAACTGGGATGCTTGGTACGCTGCTGCTGCAGCAGATTTGAGATGTCTCCTTAGGCTGGGACACAGGTGAGCTGGGAAGCCTGCTGTGTTGTCATACAGAAAAAAGATACTCGGGAAACTGCCACCTTTTTGAAAGTCCATTTTGAATCCCATATAGCGAATGCCCTCTGTGCGATAACAGTCACACACATTCAGCACGATCTCTGCAGGGCTTAAAGTGAGTCTTTCTCATGATTCTGGATACAGATGTTAATCTGGCCCCGGCAAACAAAAGATTGTCATTTCAGTAGGGGCACAGATGGGATATATATAGCATACCTGAGGGTATACAGACACTGTCATGACAACAAAATTATTTGTAAACAGTAAAATAACTGAGCTGAGACAGTTTGATTGGTTTGTTGATTCAGATAGGAACAACTAATAAAGAACACCTTTCAAAATGAAGCTGATGAGTAATTGATAGGGAAAAGCATGTGATCCTTCCTTGCTGAAACAGGGACCAGGAGGTCTGATGTATTTGTTTTTTAATTGACTTTGACTGCACAGTCTTTCGGTTTTATGCTGCAGATGGGACTTCTTGTAATCATTTCGCAAGGAGCCTGTCCCATATGAATCATAAATGTCTTGTGGCTAGAAGTTAATACCATTTCAGAACATGCGGGAAGGGCTGTTTTATTGGAGGAGTCACATGATGAGTTTTAGGTCTGCAGCAGCTTGAGGCTTTCCTTTCAATACTTAGGCACACAGCGAGTTGGAGGGGGTGGCAGATTGGATCTGTTTCATTTTACATCTCTGCCTTTATGAGTTCAGCAGGAGAGGGAACTACATGCTTCCTAGAAGATTTATGATGCTGGCAACTTTGATAAAACTTCTTTATGCATCTTTTTCTCTTTGTTGCTTTACAAGCAACTTCCCAATACTTGTCAGTGCTGACCAAAGCAAAAATGCACTGAGTGGGGGGAAAGAATGAGGATGAGCAAGCCAGCTGTTGTTAACAACGTGAAGGTTAGCCTGGAGAACAGCACAAATGTGGAGACCTATTGCTAGTCACAGATTTGTATCAGTGAGTGTGTAAAATGTGCTAAGTCAGTAACTCTAAGAAAATGAGAAAATGCAAACCAGCGAAGCTGAAGCAAAACCTTCAACAACCTTATTGATTACAGCATTTGATGCCTGTGTCGTTGTTGTGTGCTACTTCTCCCAGGCAGTGAACTTTGCATGCATGGGATGGAGCTCAGGACCGGTGCAAGAACATCACTTTCCTGCTCTAACCCCAGGACTATTTTCTGTGCAGACACCTGTGCCTTCAAACCATTCAGTCTTTGCAGCATGTACTGATGCTAGCAAGCTGTCTACACTGTTTCTATATCCAGGCTTTTTCTGGCCTCAGCAAGCCTTTCCTCAGATCAACCATCTCTCCCCTCCACTGGGCAGGATGTTCACTAAATCATCTTGCCCAGTAGGTTGGCCCTTGTTGCTCCAGCAATTCACTCCTGTGAATGGACTGCTCCTTGCAAACCTCTACAAGTTTAATCACTATTTCTCTGCATATCCTGCTCTCTGGCACTCAATCTCTTCACATCCCTGAAGAACATCCTGCTGGCAGGATCATACCCAGCTGGGTTCGTATTTTTTGCACTCCCAATAAAATCTCATGCCCTTGTGATGGGCACATTCCTGTGACCACCTGGAGAAGGCATCTCAGAGCTGCTGTAGGCTTGGCAAAGGAACACTTACCTGTCTCTGTTCTGGAGATAGGCACATGAGAAATGAAGAGTACAATGCCAAGCAAGGATAATCAAATAAGCAAGAAGTTTCCGGAAAAATATAAGTTGGGGATAAAGTGAGTGGATCCTGAATTGGCTGGAATTCAGAGGCTCCTAGCAGAATTTACGGCAGTATTATCACCACACACGGGATAAAATGCATCTGAGTTTCTCTGAAGGACTCACCCACAGCCTCAAGTCAAACTGACACCAAAAGCAATGACCAAAACATGTGGAGATAACCTGTAGAGCAAAGCACCAAAGTGAAATAGGGTTGTGAGGTCTGTAAGCGGTGCTTTTGGAAAGGAGAGGGGTTTAGAGCAGGTCAGTGGAATGGGCAGCTGCTAAATGGACACCATCCGTTTAGCCAATCCTTGCAGTTCTCTGGACGGTCCCTTGCCTTTGATGGTCATTTTTGCTTTCAAAGTTTCAATGGCCAGCAGCGTAATGCGGCCTGGGGTGGACATGTTCTTAGCAAGCTCCTAATTTTCTGATAGGGGAAGGTACTATCAGTTCTTCAGATGACAACTGACTTCAAAACCCAGGAGAAAATACCTTGAATGTTTTAAAGGGGGAGTGTGCTACATAGTGCCTGGCAGGAGAGAGGAGAGAGATTTTTTTAGAAAAAGAAAAATTCCATTTTTTCTAAAGAAATGTAGTTGCTAGACCAATAAAACATTGTTTTGTTACATGTGAAGAAGGGGGACTCATGTGCCCAAAGCTGGCAAGTTGGAAGGGAAACACAAGAACCATGGTCACTGAAGTGATAGATAGACATCTCTGCAACTACCTGAAAGGAGGTTGTAGTGAGGTGGGTGTTGGTCTCTTCTCCCAAGTTACTAGTGATAGAATGAGAAGAAATGGCCTCAAGTTGTGCTAGGGAGGTTTAGATTGGATATGAGGGAAAATTTCTTCCCTGACAGAGTGGTCAGGCCCTGGCACAGGCTGCCCAGAGAGGTGGGGGAGTCACCATCCCTGGGGGTGTTCAAAAAAACCATGTAGACATGGCACTTCTGGGCATGGTTTAAGAGACATGGGGGTGCTGGATTGATGGTTGGACTTGATGATCCTAGAGGTCTTTTCCAACCTTAATGCTTCTGTGATTCTATGACTCTATGATTTGCTTCATAGGCTGCCAGTCATAAGGAAAGCCACCGAGAAGAGTCCTATTGGGAAATGGCAGTAGGTGGCAGTCAGATTGACCAGGAGATCTGTTAAACAGCTTTCACCTGTGATGTCTAAGGCAGAAATGTCCCATTTTTACAAGTTCATCTTTAAGTCTGTAGACATTTGCAGAAGTAATCTTAGCCTCCTCTGCTGATCCACAAATGCCAGAGAAATTGGGAAAAATAGAAGACAGCACCAGGTAAAGAGCTTGCTGTGATTTGACATGGGAGTTACTTTTAAAATCTTTAAGTTTTTTAAAGAATTTGGTAAATTTTAAAACAAAAAAGATTGTTTTTTTCAATATGTGAAATGCAGTTCTTAGTCATCAGTAACAGCATTTTGAACATGTTTTCCTTCAGTCAGAATTATTGCCTCATTTAACCCAGTTTTGAGAATAGCTTCAGTTCCTGTGAAATTCCCTTTTGGGAAAGAGACATGAATTTGTTATCTATTGGAAAAATGTCATGTTGTTCTGGTTCGGTGACCTACACTGATTTGGTGATGGAGCTGGATATATAAATGGTACCACTTGCATATACTTACCCCGGCAAAATGGAAACACTGCCTACAAAAACGTCTGAAGAAAGAAAGAAAAAAAGCCCACGCACCTAAATTAAAAAGAGCAAGTGAAAAATAACAGTGATTTTTTTCCTCTTTGAATTTTTATATATACCACCATCAAAGAAATCCAAAATGGCTTCAAGGAAAAGAGCAATGCTGTTCCTCCCACTTGCTCTTTTCCCAAGGTATATGATATTGGGTTCAAAAGCTTGATCTGTGTCTTCAAAGCTCTCAGTGGGTCAGATTTAAATTCTCAAAACAGAAAAGAAACCAAGTGGTGGCTGTGACTAATTCTTTTGCATCGATGAAGCCATGGAGCTTTCTGCACTGCATGGGGGACTTGGCACCAGTGGTTGCATTCAGCAGCTGGGCACTGCTGGCTCTCATGGCTGATTTTGGTCACTGGGACACAGATGTGTCCAGCCAAAGCCTGATGAGGTCCAGGAGAGCCTTCCCATCCAGTTCAAGGGGTATTTGCAGCAGACCTTTCAGATGTGTTTCAAAAAAGCATGTATACAATGAAAAAGACACCCACACTTGTAAGGGTATTTACAAAGTCAATTAACTCTGATATGCACTCAGCTCCACCAGAAATCAATGGGAACTAAGTACTCAGCCTATACGGCTGATTTCAAAATCCCATTAGATGCCTATCTGCGTTCTTAAAACCCAATACACGTTTGGCCAATGGAAAAAATGTATGTTATTTTTGGATGACAGTGTGTTCGTTAGCCAGCTACCTCTAACAGGGGCTTGTTGTTAGCACAATGTGAACAGCTCACACCTCTGATGTCTGTGCTAAATCACAGGTGGAAGGTATTGACCCAGTATTGTACGCTGGGTTTCAGATGTGGATTGAACCGTACAACTCTCAGATTCTGTTGGTTTTGTATTTTGGTATTGCACATCGAAAAACGAGGCCACAGTGTTGCTAGATGATATATGGACAGCCACTGAGAGAAATCCGTACCCCAAAGGGCTCCAGTCAAGCGCTCAAGCTAGGCAAATGCAGGGAGAAACTAATACAAGGAGATACGGAAAGAAAGTTCCCTGAAGTGACATGAGAAGTCTACAGGAGAAGTGGGAAGAGTGCGTAGGGGTCCTATTCCCAATCCAGCACTTGATTTGGCTGCCGTCTGTGAGTCACTCTTTAGCCAGAAGACATCTTCTTAAGTAAAAGGAAGGATCAAAAAGCCATGTGTGCTCCTATACATACATGCAAACAAGTTGAAGGCTAATAAAAGCCATCACCAGCTACTCAAAGTGAACTCCAGCTTTCACTTGAGCGTTGTTATTGTGGCAAAAGAGTACAGGGTGACTAGATCTGTGTTTGGGGTTTATTTTTTTTCCTGAAAAGGTTATGCAATCCTTTTGTTAAAGAAAGGCTGCTCTAGCCTTGATGACTTATCAGAAATACCTGCACACATTTACAGAATTGAAGCCAGTCCCCATCTGAGTGCTGGGAAAGGGCACTTGCAGGGATCCCTGGGAGATATAAAACCATGGCAATCACCAAATCTCACAAGCAAGCACTTGGGCTGACCTTGTGGCCTGAATTAGTTTGGTTGCATACTGCTCCTGAGTTGGCTTAGATGTTGCCTCACCCTTGTACTAGGAAGAAGCAATCTCTGTTTCAGATTCAGACATTGGAGGTGATCAGTTAATGTGTCAGGACCCACTGGTTGACGTGGCAGCTGATCAGTTAGCCTCTGGCTGAACTGCTGAGCTGTAAGGCAGCGATCAGTAAGCATCCCCAAGGTCAAAATGAGTCAACTACTAAATCATCAGCAAGCCAGCTGAAGGACATTCAGCATTTCTACTGTCTAAATGTGCTTTCAGGCTGGATGTGGCTGGCCAGGATTGGGATGACCCAGGTTAACCACTGTTCCCTGCTCAGCCTGGATGGGGCAGTTCATTAGACACCGTGCCAATAATCTACACAATACTGCTGGACCCTGAAGAAAGCATCCCTGCAGGGCGCTGGGGCTGTTTCTTATGACCTTGCCAGCAGTTTTATAATCTGTCATTTTTGCACCTCAGAAGACTGAATCACTCATTTGACATATGCCAATATCCAGAGTGCAATTAATTGGTTCAGCCTTTGACATGACCCCTTGCAGCCTGGGAACGCAGAGGAAAGATGTGTCAAAAAGGTTGGAGGGTTCATTTCACAGCCTTTGGAGATTGCTGAGCACAGACAGCCTTCATGGAAGCTGGCTTGCTCGTTAGCATCTGGGAAATTCATTAAAGTTTTGGGAGATCTTTTTTAAAGCTTTGGCTTCTTGTAGCTTAAGGTCACTATAACACTGCTCTATCGTAATTGTACTATTCAGAAATATTTTCTTTCTACGACACTAATTAGCAAGAGGAGAAACTTAAGAAACAGATGCAGAATCCAAGAGGACTATCCAGATGATGCGTGTTTTTGTTTTGACTATATATTTTGCCATCAGTCCACAATTTATAGCTATGCTCTATTTCTTTTCCAAAAGTTTCTCCTGAGATGCTTGTTATCTTCCGGTTCTATGACATTAAATGAGAAAGGGAATAAAGTGAACAAATGTCTGAAAATTTGAAGGGTTTATGTGAAACCTTCACACTCATGAACATACAATAGCCTTTCCTCATAGGGAAATACCATTTTCTGACGGTGAGTTCAGAGGACTGTAATCCCAGAAGTGCTTTGTTTCTCTCCATGGACTAAAAGGAAAGCCTTGTGGTGGCTGCCTGCAGAAGAAGGTATCAACACTGCAGAAACAACAAGGCTGACCAGGACAGTCAGAAGCTGGTTACAGCCCTTCACAACTCTTCTCTGCGCAGCCTCCTGCTCCACCCTGCCCTGAGTGACTCAGCCCCAGAATCAAAACACATTTTCTACCCAAGACCCATTCGCTTGCGCACATCACCTGCTCACATTGCAGAGCACATTAGCAATGGTGTGATACGTAGCCAAGGTGATGAGCACTACTGGAAGTCGTAGCTATGTACTACGTACCATGGGTTCAGGGCTGTGCTATTCCTGCCCTCCAGCCAGCTCAGAGCTCATGCCATGCAAACTGCTCTTTCCTGCATGGTGCCCGGGTGCTGGTGGCCTCCTTGGCCACCTGGGCACTGCTGGCTCATGCCCAGCCGGCTGTCAGCCAGCACCCCCAGGGCCTTCTCCGCCAGGCACTTTCCAGCCCCTCTGCCCCAGGCCTGGAGCTTTGCCTGGGGTTGGTGTGACCCAAGGGCAGGACCCAACACTGAGCCTTGTTAAACCTGATACAATTGGCCTCGGCCCATCGATCCAGCCTGTCCATGTCCCTCTGCAGAGCCTTCCTACCATCAAGAAGGTCAAGACTCCCTCACAACTTGGCGTCATCTGCAAAATTGCTGAGGGCACACTCAATCCCCTCATCCAGATCATTGATAAAGACATTAAACCAGACTGGCCCCACCACTGAGCCCTGGGGAACCCCGCTTGTGACCAGCCGCCAACTGGATTGAACTCCATTCACCCCAACTCTTTGGGCGCAGACATCAAGCCAGTTTTCTACCCAGCAAAGAGTATGCCCGTCCGAGCCATGAGCAGCCAGTTTCTCCAGGAGAATGCTGTGGGAAACGGTGTCAAAGGCTTTACTAAAGTCTAGGTAGAACAGCATCCACAGCCTTTCCCTCATCTACTGACTAGGTCACCTTTTCATAAAGGAGATCAGGTTAGTGAAGCAGGACGTACCTTTCATAAACCCACGCTGGCCTGGTTGTCCTGTATGTGCCGTGTGATGGTGCTCAAACCCAATCCCTAAACTGATATCTCTACATCCAAGGAACTGCAATGCAGCATCGCTGACTCCCACAGGGAATAGTCAGGATGAGACAATGTGTTGTCTCCACTGGAAGCTGGGACTGGGGTTTTATTGCAAAAGAGGAGGGTAAAAAGATTTAAATAGTGTCAGAAGGAAGCAATTAGTCCAGATCCAAAGTAAGCTTACACTTGCTCTCAGATGCCAGTTGGCACATGCATTATCTGCCATACTCGGCACTGCAAACGTTTTCCTGGGAGAGCTTTTATGAGTTCTGTTTCAAGTGCTTAAGTGTTCATGGATGTTCATTTCCATAATGATTCACTGAACACAAGAAGCCTTATTTTCTTCCTACATAATATGGTGTAAATCAAAAGTAACTTGACCAGTTTTCTTCACCCACACAGACACACACTCTCTCTCACACACATACAATCAGACATGTATGTACATGGGCACACACTGGTACATAAAACAGACACATAGCACACAGAGGTTGTCAGTCCATGTTATCCACAACCATTTTCCTGGCATAGCTGAGACTTCTGCTGATCCAAAAGCTACATCTGAATCATCACAGATCTGTGCTGTGAACGATTATTTTGCCAAAGGGGTCACAGGGCTTTAAAGGCATCACAATGTAAGGGAGACAGTTTTCCCTTAAGAGGTGTGACTTTATTCATTTTTGCATCCCTGCCGGGAGAAAGCAAAGGAAGAAGCTTCTTTTGAAGGCCGGGGGCATGAGCATATTTCCAAGACCCCTGAGGTGCACCTGAAAAAAATACAGCAGCCAAAACTTGCTCATGTTCATTCTTCCCTAGTATTAGTGGAATGACTGACAATATTACTGCTAGGATGATAGGATAATTCAGGTTGTAAGGGTCCTCAGGAGGTCTCTGGCCCAAACTCTCACCAGGCTCAGCTATGATCACAGACCAGGTTGCTCAGGGCTTTATCCAATTGGGTCTTGAAAATTCTCTGGAGATGGAGATTGCACAACCTCACTGGGCAACCCGTCCCATTGCTTGACTGTCCTCCTGAGGAAAAACCTTCTCCTCATATTTGATCTGGCCCTGTCTTGTTTCAGCTTACGTCTGTTGTTTCTTGTCCTCCTGCCACGCACCATTGTGAAAGGCCTGGGTCTGTCATCTCGGTAACCTCCTTGTAGGTACTGGCAGGCTGTTATTAGGTCCACCCAAAAATCTCCTCTTCCTCAAGTTGAACCAAGTCCTCTAGGACATGGTAAGTGCTCCAGACCCGAACATCTTGGTGGCCTATGGCTGACCTTGCTCTAGTTTATAAATGTCTTCTTGTACTGGGGGGCCCCAAACTGGGCACAGCATCTACATGCGGTCCAATGAGTGCAAAGTAGAGAGGGATAATCAATTCCCTCAAAACAGCCCAGACTGCTATTAGCCATCTTTGTTGCCAGGCCACACGGCTGGCTTGGGTTCATTTCAGCAGCCACCAAGGTCCCTGGGCTTTTCCACACAGTTGCTCCTCAGCCGGTTGGTCCTCCCCTTCCTGAGAGGGCACATGCGGCCAAGGGACTCCCCTTTGCTGTCCAAGACATCTGTGGATCATCTCAGTGGCTCTGCTTACCGGTATCCTGACTAATCATGAAATCATTAAGTCACTGTTAAAAGACAGCATGAAAATCACTCACAGCCCCCCTGGGCCTCGGAATTGGACAGTGGTGTTTGGGAGGCCAAACACCACTGGGGGACATGGCTGGTGTGGAAGGCAGAGAGGAGACAACTCCTTCTGAGACGTGACTCCAGTCTGTGATGGGGTAGCTGAAAATGAGATAAGAAGCCATGTTTGACTGGCACATTTGCCATTAGAGATGGGAGCTCCTCCCTGTAGAAACCCAGGAACCTTGTCCCAGAAATGCACCTAGGCCAGTGCTTCCCCATGGGCTCTTGTTCCCACCCTTTTGTCCAGCCTGGGTTTTGGTCTCTGAGCTGGGATGATCCCTGAAGGGTGCCTTAGGTTTCCAGGCAGCCATAGGCTTACTTGCATGTGTCAATGCAAATTTGGAAAGGCTTGTCTTCTTGAGATGAGGTTGTGTGGCTCACCTCCAGCTCAGCCAGCATTTCTATCAAAGCCTACCCAGGGAAAAGGGAAGTTCTTGCTTATCTGTTTTTCTCCCAGATATTTTTCTTCTGGGATGATTTCCAAACAGTTTAATTGAAATGAATTCAGTTCTGAGCAGGCTCATGACTTGATCCCACACCATGCCTTGGGATGGCATCAGCAGCCACCTTGGCTGGTGTTTCGAGGAATGGTGAGCATTTTGTCATCCCAGCTTGGACGTGCCAAATATTGTTGATGACAGAAGTCAGCTCCACTAAAGGGAGTACACAGTACAGCAGAGGCAAGGGTATCACCATTGCTATCAGTCAAGTGAACTGGGAACTTCTTCCAAACTCCCATAGGTGAGAACTTGCAGAGTTGAAAAGGTTATTTTTATCTTCTTCAACTTCTTTGCACTAATAAAATAAAGAATATCATATTTTTACCCTTGAACCATGCCTAATAGGAGAGAAAGGACCTTGTAGCCATATTTCTTTAGGCAGTACAAATCTTACTAGCTTCAGTGCACTTTGCATCAAACTCATTGCTGGAAGAAAAAATCACCACAGTCCCTCCTAGCTTCCTTGGCTAACTACATCTCCCTACACTTTGTCTGCAGCTAATAGAAGCTTATTTACACGATCCTGGATTAGCTGACTTGACCCTGCCCAATTTGATTTCTCCCTACTGGAAGACCAGAGAAGTAGTTGAGTAAGTGTAAAAGTGTACAAGACATTCGTAAGTGCCTATTTCCATCTGAAAGAGCTTAGAGAAAGTGGGACATCTGCACAGGCCATACAGCTGCTTTTTTGGACTGACAACTTAAAGGCAGCTGGGATTCCTGGGGCATCTGAAACGACACCAGAAGCCCATATTTAGGCAACTGAATCAAGCCTTCAGCAAGGCCAAGAGATGGGCTCCATCCAGAAAGGCAAGAACTCCTCCTGAAGCAGATGCCTCCTAAAGGGCAGCTAAGATGCTCTGCACACTTTGCTGCACATTTTTCTTAGGTATGCACGAAGTGTAATGGCAGATCAGACATGTGACTCACTGAGACAGAGACCAAACTTAGGTGTCTTCATCTATTTATTGATCTTAAATGTGAATATTTATTGTGAGTGAAAATGGGGCATCCCAGAAATAGCCCTGAAAGCACTGGTACAAGGTCAGTGCCCTGGCATCAATATAGTCCAGTGGTTTACTGTAGAGGTCAATGACTCTAAGCTCTAAAGGACCTTGTGACAGCAAACCCTGAGGTCGAATGTCTATCGCGAGAGACATTAGTTCACTTCTTCAGCTGCCAAATTTCATTTCTACTCAGACCTGCTAGACATCTGGATTTGATCTGAACAATATAGATTTGCGGTCAGGTATAGGAATTACATCACAGTCCTTCAAAAGTTCGGTTGTCTAATTCACAGGGTTTAGATAAGACTAACTCCTTTCTGTAGCCACACTATGGGACTAGAAAGATGCATGCCTAACAGCATCTAGGTCAGGGCTGGACAGATCTGGCAGTTCTTCAATGCCAGTTCTGGTATCTGGGCTCCTTAGTTCTTGTGAAGAACATGAAAAGGACTTGCTACTGCTCCCTTATTCCCTACTGGCTACAATATCCCTGTCCATGTCGCTGGTGTGGGATTCAGGCTACCAAATTTTGCACTGTGTCTGTCTCTACAGAAGCCAGTAACTAAGATGGCCTTTATGGCCAAGGGACAAAATAGGTGTTGGGTGCAATTCCCCTGCCCTATCATAGACATCCACTTTAGGAGCAGATGATTCATAACTTGAACTCCATTGACTGTATTGAGCAGTCCTCCAGTGCTCAGAGGAGGAACCAGCTCTGGCTGAGGCTTGTGAAGAGCTACATAAGGTCAGGTGAGTCCCACTGGAATGGGCTTTGGAAGAATAGTATCCTGTGCCTAGGTCGTATTTTTGCTCCATTTACAGGACAAGTTCCCCTTTCTAGTGACAGTTACCCTGGTTATTTATACTGCCCCAGACACTCCAGCTGTGGCTGACAACTATACGGTACTAGGTGTCATGAAGACACACATGATCCCTTCCCTACAGTACTATCAAAGCCTCATCTGACAAAGGGCAGGCTTCACAGCATAAGGGTAATAGTGAGTAATTCTGGCTTAGCACTCCAAGGGCAGATGCAGCTGTGCCCACAAAGTTGTGTTTTGTGTCTATTAAGCAAAAGAAAATAACTGACTATAGGGGAAAGAAACCAGTCCAGTGAAAGTGTTGCTGTGTTGCTGCATTGCACTTGTACTTCAGAGCTGGGTGCATGCCCACAGCAGTGAGGAAAACTCAGGATGGATTCTAGCTCTTCAACCCCAAAATGTGAAGGGCAGCTTGATTTCACAGCTAACATGGGCTATACTGGCTCATAATTATGGCATTGAGTAGGATCTTACTGCACCTAATAAAACCAAAGGAAGGATACAGGCAGACAGGTGAGCTTAAGGAAGCAATAAGATGATATTTATCAGCCTTCAAAGCACTATTTCCATGGAGACTACTTTCCACTCCCTGTTTCTATGGCAGCTTGCATCAGGAGATCTTGATTGCCCTATGGCCTGCCTGGTCTTTGATGTGAAGGAGAGAAAGGGAGGGATAGGAATTGCCACTTTATTGGGAACCAGAAAGGGCTGCTGAGAGGGCAAATGTGAGCCTGACACCAATTCTACTGGCCCAGTAAGAGTCCTTCCAGACACTTGACATGTATGCCTAGAAAACAGACCGACAGTGGCCACTTTGCAAATGCTCACAGACCGTGTGCCCCAGCTTGTGGCTCCAGAGAAACCAGAACATGAGCTCCAGGATATTCCAGTTCTTGTTGCCAGCCAGGAGGGTTTGGTGCCCACTGAAAGGTTAGGCAGCCTACAAAGTTGTCATAGGTTGTCTACAGGGCAGCCATGAGCAGAAAAGCTAGAGCTCACTGTATATAATGTGAAGACCATTGGACTGAGCCTGCGTATCCAATATCAGCTGGTGTAAATGACATTCCTCCCAGGAGCTGCCACAAAGCAGTCACCCCCTAGGACTTTGCCTGATATAACCTAGAAAACTGCCTTTTTTTTTCTCAAATCCTGTCTTTGATGAGCCCCGCCAGACATGATGCGTTCAGAGTTACACACCTAGCTATCTCCATCATTCTCCCCTGCTCTGCACTCTCTGAGAAGACCAAAAAAAAAAAAAAAGCCACCCTCAAAATAACTTTTTATTGCTCTTCCAGGGATAGTCTGAAATCTTGTTCTTACAGGGCTGATGGTAGAAATTCAAGCTTGATTTTCATCACAGTGCTCTAGAGAAAATGGGCCGTCGCTGTCAGTACCTCAGGCACAACAGACTTCAGAAAGCTTCCATGGCAAAACAAGTAGAGGTAGTGTATGTGTCAGCACCGCAATCGCTTCAAAACTAACATAAGCAGTATCCCATTAATGGTGTGTGTCCACCATGCTGGCTTGAAACAAGGGTCCAACGCCAGAAATACTGAAAATCTCTGCTTTGGACAAATACTAATTGGAAAAAGGATTTTATTTTTTTTTGGTGAAAATACACTCCTGGTAGCAACAATAACCTGCGATTTCTGACAGTATCTGCTGCATTGCAAATCCCTTTTTCATCTCCAACTGGCCTAGAGACAGAGCAAACACAGAGGTACTCAGTCCACATATTTCTAACCTCTAGATATATCTGTCCCTTCAAACACAAAATGCCAGGAGGCTGGTGCGTTGCTCTTGCGATGTGTGCAGTGAATAAAAGCACTGACACAGCCCTCTTTCATCAGAAACGTCTTTTCCCAGCTACTCGGGGCACTGACAGCAGCGAGTGGCATAGGCAAGCACATTTCCAGTCTTACGTGTGCCTCTGCCACACTGGGATCTATCATGCTAGTTGGCATGCCACGTTGAAGGCTATGTGAAGACTCTTCCCTGCTCCACCTCTTGGCAGAGTCGATAGGTCTAACTAGACAAAATCTCAGATCTCCCTTCTCTCTCCTCCCTCGGTGGTCTCATTGAGGCACATGAATAAAAATGAGAGTTAGGAGGCGGAAAAGTTTCAAAATTTTATTTATTTTTATTTAAATTGCCTTGCCAATCAGCTCCAAGTTGAATGTGAATAAGCTGTTAGGACAAGAAGCCTATCAGCCTGTTGCTCTGAGACGTGCTGGCTACACTGCAGCACACATGAAGTCTTACAAAGATGAGCCAGGGGCTCCTGAGGTAACAGAAGCCAACAGAAGAACAACAGTGAAAAATACCTCCAAGGAATTAAGGGGCGCTCCTCTAAGAAAGTGGCCCAGCTGACGGCCCAGCTGAAGCCTCTACGCCAACGCGCGCAGCACGGGCAACAAACAGGAGGAGCTGGAAGCCACTGTGCTGCTAGACAGCTACGACCTGGATGCTACTACTGAAATTGGTGGGACAAATCCCGTGACTGGAGTGCAGCTGTTGATGGCTACAGGCTGTTCAGAAGGGACAGGCGAGGAAGGAGGGGTGGAGGCTTTGCCATCTGCATCAAGAAATGGATAGAGTGTGAAGAGCTGTCCCTGAACAATAGCCATGAGCGGGTTGAAAGCTTATGGGTAAGAACCAGAGCCCGAGGAAACAAAGGGAACCTTGTGGCTGGTGTCTACTACAGGCCGCCCGATCAAGGGGAGCCTATTGATGAAGCAATACTCCTGGAATGCATTGAGGATAACTTCACAAGCCAGGTAACAGACACCCCTACCAGAGGGGATGTGCTACTGGACCCTGAATGCAAGCGAGCGAACCGGTGATGTCAAGATTGGAGGCAGCCTGGGCTGCAGTGATCACGCACTGGTGGAGTTCACACTCCTGAGGGATATGGGTCCGGCAAAGAGCAAAGTCAGGACCCTAAAGCTTAGGAAAGCAAAATTCCAGCTCTTCAAGGAGTTAGTCAATAGGACCGCCTGGGAAACTGCCCCCAGGGACAAGGGAGCACAACAGAGCTGGCAGGTCTTCAGGGACTCTTTCCATAGAGCACAAGAGCTCTTCATCCTCTGGAGTAAGAATCAGGAAAGGAAGGCAAGACACCGGCATGGCTCACTTGAGACCTGCTGGTCAAACCAAAGGCAAGAAGGAAATGAACAGGCAGTGGAAGCAGGGACAGGTATCCTGGGAAGTGTACAGGGAAGTGCCCGGTTGTGTAGGGATGGGGTCAGGAAGGCCAAGGTGCAGCTGGAGCTGAACTTGTCAGGGGATGCAAAGAATAATAAGAGGGGCTTCTATAGGTATGTCAGCCAGAAAGGGAGGTCAAAGAAAGCGTAGCCCCCTGATGAGCAAGACTAGCAAACTGCTAGCAATAGATGAGGACGAGGCTGAGGTACTCGACAACATCTTTGCCTCAGTCTTCACTGGCAACTTCTCTTCCCACCCCTCTCAATGGATGGACCGAAAGACAGGGACTGGGGAAGCAAAGTCCCTCCCACTCTAAGAGAAGACCAAGTTTGTGAACACCTGAGGAACCTCAACATACATAAATCTGTGGGACCTGGCGAGATGCCTCCCAGAGTCCTGAGGGAATTGGCTGATGCAGTGCCAGGCCACTCTCCATGATATTTGAAAAGTCACGGCAGTCAAGTGAAGGCCCTGGTGAATGGAAGAAAGGAAACACTGCACCCATTTTTAAAAAGGGTAGAAGGGAGGACCCTGGGAAGCACCGACCTGTCAGCCTCACCTCCGTGCTTGGGAAGATCACAGAACAGGTCCTCTGAGAAGCCATGCACATGGCAGTCAGGGAGGTGATTCAACACAGCCAGCATGGCTTCACCAAGGGCAAGTCCTGCCTGACCAACCTAGTGGCCCTCTATGATGGAGTGACTACATCAGTGGGCAAGGGAAGAACTATGGATGTTGTCTATCTGGACTTCTGTAAGGCCTTTGACACGGTCCCCCACAGCATCCTTCTCTCTAAACTGGGGAGATACAGATTTGATGGGTGACTGTTCCGTGGATGAGGATCTGGTTGCAGAGTCCCATCCAGAGGGTAGTTAGTGGTCAATGGCTCGATGTCCAGTTGGAGACCGGTGACAAGTGGTGTCCCTCAGGGGTCCGTACTGGAACTGGTGCTGTTTAATATCTTCATAAATGACATAGATAATGGGATCGAGTGCACCCTCAGCAAGTTTGCAGACGATGCCAAGCTGAGCAGTGCTGCACCTGGGTCTGGGCAACCCCCAGTATCACTGCAAGCTGTGGATGAAGGGATTGAGAGCATCCCTGTGGAGAAGGACTTGGGCATACTGGTGGATGAAAAGCTGGACATGAGCCAATAATGTGCACTTGCAGCCCAGAAAGCCAACCATATCCTGGACAGCATCAAAAGAAATATGGCCAGCAGGTCACGGGAGGTGATTCTGGGCCTGTACTCCTCTCTGGTGAGACCAAGCCTGCAGTGCTGCATCCAGCTCTGCAGCCCTCAGCACAGGAAAGACATGGACTTGTTGGAGGGGGTCCAGAGGAGGCCACAAGAATGATCAGATGGATGGAGCACCTCTCCTATGAGGACAGGCTGAGAGTTGGGGTTGTTCAGCCTGGAGAAGAGAAGGCTCTGGGGAGACCTTGTTGTGGCCTTCCAGTACTTACAGGAAAGATGGGGACAAACTTTTTAGCAAGGCCTGTTGCAATATGACAATGGGAATGGTTTTAAACTAAAGGAGGGTAGATTTAGATTAAATATGAGGAAGAAATTTTTTTACAGTGAGAGTGGTGAAACCCTGGCCCAGGTTGCCCAGAGAGGTGGTAGACGTCCCATCCCTGGAAACATTCAAGGCCAGGCTGGACGGGGCTCTGAGCAACTTGATCTAGCTGAAGATGTCCCTGCTCACTGCAGGGGGGTTGGACTAGATGGCCTCTAAAGGGCCTTCCAACCCAAACTATTCTATTATTCTATGAAAAGCAGGGGATTAATATCAGTGTCTTCCAAGATATGTTCCAGCCCTGTGTAGTCCTGAAAAATAGAGAGAGACCAAATTAAATCTGGAGATTTAAATCCATCATGTGCTGGAAAGTTCTCTAAAACATGTGAAGAAAATTCAGAATAAGCATGCTAAAGTGGAAAGAGCAAATTACTCCAGCATGGTGAGATACAGGCGATGGAGAATGTATTATACAACTTGTTACTACTTTTTTTATTTTCTGCAGTTGCAAAGCCCAGTGCAGGGGAGTGCAAAGCGGCAGGGATCCAGTGTAACACATGAGCTGAGAAGGGAGACAATTCATCTTGCATTTGAATGTCCTCTTGCTCATATTTTATCATGAGGTTGTTGATCTTATTGGCTGATTATCAAACACAATTTCAGTCCCTGATCTTAGATACAGAAACACCCTCAATATAGGTGTCTGCTTCCTTTCCAGAGTAAAGAAAATGATACCTGGTTTTATTGAAACCAACCCAGAGTAGTGTTTATTATTGAAAATATACAGTATTTCTGAACATTACATAAAAAGCCGAGTAGACACATCTGCTCTAGTTCAAAATGCTCAATAGATAATCTTTGTGCAGCATGTAGCACTATCCTCATTATGCAAACATCCTGTCATCATTATTTTTACAGTGTTTCCCTTTTATATTTTTTAAACCCAGAAAACATGTTTTGTTGTCCTTCCCCACCCCAATCCTTGTAGCTGAAAAAAACCCAAAAACTTTCCAAAGGCTACTTACATTGCGTCGAAAGCGTGGGGTTAAGAAGAATAAGGAAATTTTATACAGCTATCTAGAGATATTGCTGTCCTTTTCAAAATTTTGTGCATGAGCAGGGCATGGTTCTTGCAAGGCAAAGTGCCCTGTGTTAAACAGTCCGGTGATGCCCTGGCCAGCTCCCAGTCTATCAAAGGGAGGAACGGGGATTTTTCACACCAGCTTTCAGATGCTCTTTTTCTTGCTGCCATGTGTTCTCAAATGACAGTTCTGCAGAGAAGAAATTTGTACAAAGAAACAAGAAACAGATTGGTTTTCTATACACCAAACCGTTGAAATCATTGGGAATCAATGTACAGGGTGAGATGGGCAGTATGTTAAAAATAGTCTTTGTTCACCACAATACGGAAGGGGAAAACAAAAAAAGAAAGGAGAAACAAATTGATTGTTCCTGCCAGCGTGCTGTTTTAGATGTTGTATTGTGAACTTCCACAAGGTCCATCCAGTGTTGAAGCTCTTTCTTCTTTGAAGCTGTTTCACCACCACCTACTCCAAGAGGCTTTTGCCT
This sequence comes from Phalacrocorax aristotelis, assembly GCF_949628215.1. Classification (NCBI taxonomy): domain Eukaryota; kingdom Metazoa; phylum Chordata; class Aves; order Suliformes; family Phalacrocoracidae; genus Phalacrocorax; species Phalacrocorax aristotelis. Next base: position 5,237,411 of record NC_134277.1, on the reverse strand, counting down.
GGTCGCCTTAAAGCAGCATCACGAATATAGGAGATGAAAGTCCACAAGGATATGATGGGCACCTCATTGCAAAAGACAGCAGTGCAGAATAAAGGAAGAAAGTCTGAAGAAAAGGTCTCGGGGAGAGTGAAGAAAGAAGAACCCTGAAGGCCAACAGGTGGTGCATGTATGTGCAGGGCATGTCACACGGCTGCGGTCTGTTTGATGCTATGGAAGCTGATTCGTGTTGGAGAGGTGGGGATAGACATGGCACGTGCCACACGCGCTCGGAGGGAGTGATGGTCTTGCCAACGGTGCCATCTTTTCCTGGCAGCAGAACGGACCTGGTGAAAAAAAAAACAAACAGGAAAGAACATGAACACTTGGAATACTCAGATGTCCTCTGTAAAGGGACACTAGACAGCCCTGACACAAATGATGATGAATGTCAAGTCAGTGAAACATGCAGGGCTTGATTCAGCTGCCTAAACATGGGCATCTGGTTGACTTGATATTCTCCTGGGTACTGCAGTCTGGGAAAAGCATGGGTTTCATATATCCCATGTCTCATATCTGTTGTAAGTACCCCAGAGCATTTCAAATGGCAATAAAAGCCTAAACTCATGCAATTGAATCAAGCTCTCAAGATGCATGTACCTGATAGAGGTCTTAGAAGGACCTATCACAAGGCCTGTAGTTGCCCCTGCTTCCCTTGTACATGGAGGGGAATCACAGCTCATCTAACTAAACATTGGTGTCTACCACACAGACACACCTGACCTAATCCCTGTGAGCATCTTGCATAGGCAGTAGAGAGCTATTTACAGTCAACCTCAAGCAGATGCTTACAAATACGCCAGATGAATCTTGAACTTTCAATGTATATTTTGTTGTATGAACCAAAGACAGAGCCCAGGAGCTCTAGCTCAAATATGATGTATATAAGCAAGAGAAAGACAGGTGACAGGAACCCTCGCCTCAAACACAATGGGAGGGAAAGCTTGAGGTACTCCTAACATAGATCGTAATCAATTCCTGCCAAACCATCAGCATAGAAGATTCAAAGTCAGAAGCGGAAATGAAACGATTTTCTGGATATTTTTGTTGATCTCTGCTTATTGTAGAGACGAGAGCAATTCAGACCCCTAACCTAGGCAGCTAGGTAAGCCTACACAATCAGGTGTGATTAATCTGGGCGTAGATTCTTGGACAGTCAATGGGTAATTGTACTCATGACACTTGGCAAGGATGTTGACATTCTGCTGCCAACCTGAAATCCATCCAACTTTGAAAAAAGAGCATTTTTACATATAACCTCTACATCAAGCCAGGGTATCCTTTGCCAAAACCACATTTGTTTAGCGTGGGGGGTTATAAATAACATAACGTAGACATTACACCTCAGCTACTGACCCATAGTTCTCTTCTTGACCAAGAGAGAACCAGTCAGTATGTTCAAAGCGTATGACTCATCACCTCCTAAAGCAGATGTCCAAAGTAGCCCAGATACTGCGGTCAGATGAAAAATGCCTATTTCCTTTCATTAGTTATAAACAAAGACTAGACAATTAGCTCTGCTTTAGATGTCTGGATTATAAATTTACCTAAATTTAGAGAATACTGGTATCCTACCCTGAACGTTTTTCAGCCTTTAATGTACTTGTCTTCACTGCATCCCTCAAAAGTAAAGAACTCCTCTCATTCACATTTTACCACTGACAGGCTAAAGCTTGGGTATTAATAACAATGGCACAGGTGTAGAGTAGACCTCAACATGGATCAGCTACCATGGCAACTGGAAAAGGCCTGGGGTGAGCTTGCACAACCTGTGTGAAACCCATGCTGACACAGCTTCTCAGCTATCAGCACCTGAGGCAGATCAAAGCCATCCTGGGTAGATCTGTAATCACCACTGGGATTGCAGGGCAGATCGTGTTGAAACAAGTCCAAAGGTGCACAGCCACTGCTCTTCTCCATTTCTTTTAAAACTTGAGGTCTGTCTTCAGGTGCAGTGTGAAGTCCACTCAGAACATGAGGAATGCACTCCAGACCCCACTTCAGACCAGCTCCAACATGCTGTCTGGCAGGTGCTCAATGAGCTGATGAGCTGTAGTAGCAGAGGTATTTCCCACCCAAACCACACACTGTCGGTATTAGGTGTCCTAGATGAACAGGAATGATGGCCTCATAGTTAAAACATACAATACTTCCTAAGGAGGAGATGGGAAGGGGGGATCTGCACTCCTTCTCTCAGATGGTTTCAATCCTCCTATTTCTTGGTGGGCCTTCAGTGACTTTGAGCACTATCTATGTCTTAGTCTGTAGCACTATGACTTGGAAACTCTGCACTGTTGTGGTCTGGCACCCAACACTCCCTTCTCATCACCAGCTTTATCCATGACATACACGCCATTTCAGGTTTGTGAGTATCAAGCTGGAAAACAGTGTTGCAGTTGCCCTCTTTGCCTTGTCAAGGGAATCCTGAAGCTGGAAATCTGCCTTTTCTATCAGAGTCCTTCCAGAAGACGCAGGTTGGGCAAAACGGACCTGAGGATCTCTTTCTCTGGTTGTTTTCTTGACTGTGTGTGATCTGTGCTGCTTGATCTGACACTTAAGACAAGTAGATGCAGATGTTTGTAGTAAGGAGCGCCACACTGGGTTTCTTTCCTTTGATTTTGAATCAATTATGTATTTCAATATAAAATAATGGGTTTTACACTTAAAAGGTGGGACAGACCCTAGAAAAATAAAGGCTATGAGGGGTTAGGCCTGCTTGCATTGAAAAGGGGAAGAGTGAACATCCAATGAAAGAAGAATTAAAGTTAAAAAAACAGCACTTCCAGGAGGAGCATGATCATCATGAATGAATTTGCAATGAGAGTGAGAATAATGTGGTTAAACCACAGTGCAGGGGATTTCTGGAAGAGCCTCTCGTTATGAAGTAGTAGGTACAAAATGCCTCCCCTAGTTTCAAGATGGGGTTTGGTCAGTTTACAAAATGAGTTAAATGAGATGGTTATACGAGATAGCCAGAGTCAGGATGGGCCCACTCAGCTGTATGCTACTGGAGTAGAAACCAGGCTGGACTTTCACTGTCTCATTAAATTGACCTCATCAGTTCACTGAACCCCTCTGTTAAAACATGAGGAACAGTGGAAAGAAGATGTGCCATGGTGTTGTACTTCCCTGGATGCCCACTGTTTGCAGTCCTATCATGGTTCTGCCTGGAATGGCCAAGGGATACTTATTTCTGATTCTAGATTTAAGGGTGCATATAATATACACCCAAAGGCAAATACATGTGCCAGAGTCCATACAAGGGGGGATGCATCTCATCTGAAAGCTTGATTTCATCTTGGCCAATTATTTACGCTTTCAGTACAGACAATGGGGAAAGTGAGACAATCCTCCTAAGGAGGTGGTTTAGACATGTGGAATGAGTAAGTCCTTCCTCCATCTTGCTCCTCTGAGTACAAAACCAACTTAGCTAAATGTTGGGCCCCTAAGGCATATGGTATAAGTAACATGCAAAGTGTCACGGGGGTAACCACTGTCATGGGAAATTGTCCCATGAAGGGCACGGGACTTGATCTGTAGAGAGATGTTGCCCCTTGAATGCTCATTTCTCCCCAGATGTCACCAGATGCCGAGAGATTATTAGAAAAAGTTTTTCCCCTCTCTGCTGGAGTGAAATTCACCCTTGTACAGGGAGCCTGTCATCCACTTCAGTCCTTCAAAGAGGTGAATTTCTTCACCTCTGGTGCAGAAGCAGAGAATAAACCTCTGTGTACAGAGAGAACTCTTGCTAAAGACGTTAATAGCAGACTGGCAGTCCTGTGAATTCAAGTATCCCAGGTACTCCTACGGCAGCATTTTGTTGGGTCATGAAAAGGGGGAGTCACCTGATGGTCTTTTTGTGTTTCTGAGCAACCTGAGTGAACAGATTTTACTCAGGCAGTGAAGCCAGATTAGATTTATCATCTTGCTTCAAAACAATCAAGTACAAAAGAGTCACCTGTAGATAAAGACGTGAGTCTCAACAAGCAGTTGTCCGAATGGCTTTTATGATACGGTTTGCTTACAAGCTTTGGGCAAGGATAAAAAGCAGTAACAAAAATGCTGTCTTTTTGTACGGCTGGAGTCATTCCTCATGGACTGGGCACATGGAAATAGACTCTGCATTTACGGGCGTGACTGCACAGCATTTCTAATGACAGAATAATTCACTGCCATTAGGAGGTGACCGGAGTGCAAGCAGGAAAGGTTAAGCTCAAATTTATCTCTTACAATTGAACTCAGGAACAAAATTCTAGAAAAGAAAGAAAGCCGGCTGTGACTGCTATAATAACATGTTAAAAAAGACCAAAAAAGCTATTACACAGTGGAAGAGTAATGGAAAAAGATAAAGCAAAATAGCAACTTCAAACCTGGTTGTTAATCTCCATGAGAGCAACTATTCTATCCGTTAAGCAGTCAGCATTAGCTCATCTGTGATCTGAAATAAACAGCACTTGCCTGTAATAGCCCAAAGATGCATACAGGCTATCATCAGTGATTAAAGCTTGACAAAGAGTCTCAGGAATACAAATTATCAGCTTCACATCTGTGTAACTTCAGTTGGGTGAGATGACAAAGTTTATCCCTGCTGATGAATAGAGAGCTCAGTTCTCTGTGTTGACCATTGGTCTTTTTCTTGCCAACAGTTACTCTCTCAGAATTACCCTTTTCAGCTCTTGGTACTTTGCGTACTGTGAATAATCACAGTTTCTGAACATGTGGTCAAATCAGATTTACCAACATCTTTGCTCCTACAGACTGTGAGCACTGCTCTCAGCAGGATTGCTTTAGAACAGTCAAGAGATAATTCAGGTGATGGGATGGAGGAAAGTCAGTGGGCGATAGTTTTCCTTTCCTGATTGGATCACCTAACCGAGGAGTTCTCAAACTTTCAGATCACAGCTGAAAATCACTAAAACCCACACCTGTTCATAAAAATTGCTAAAAAGCTCTCCTCCTCAGAAGAAGAACAACAAAAAGAATGAAATAAATGGAGATAAGGATGAAAACATGCAGAGAACATTTGCTTTTGACAAAATAGACATCATATTGCTGTTACTTACGCTAGACAGTGGCTGCTGGCTAATTTCTTGCAGCCATCAATTAGAAATGAGCTGAAGAAAGAGCCTTTAGGACATTAAAAACCAGTTTTTGGAAGAAATGTCATGTTTTATTAGCAGAGAGGAAGAAAGCTTGATCCACTTACATAGTGGTTGGAACAAAGGGGCCCATTCACTTGGGGCATCTTGACATCATACTAAAATATAATAGTAGTCATGTAGGTAAACAGGAAGGGTCTGATAAGAAGAGTAGGATTAAATGAGCTGTCATTGTAATGCAAGCTGGAAGTAAGACTATTGGGATGTCGCCGTACTCTGTCCCCAGAGAACATCTCTCACATGAAAATGTTAACAAGTGAGGGGCAGAGGGACAACAGGTTTTCTCCGACTATAGAATAATCATGGTGTTCAGTAGTCTGTGACTACATAATCCTAACTAAGGTCTTGCTTTGCTCATATGCAACTTTTTACTCCCAGAAAACCTGAACCAAAGGCAAATGAAATAAATGAAAAAGTTTTATATAGATCTCAACGGCCTTTGAAACAGACCGATTTTTGCTCTATGAAAATAGGTTTCAGTGATGAATTCATCAAGTTCCACCTACGCTTAAGCACCTTGGTGCCATGTTTCAGATCCTTGGGCTGCAGTTGAAGGCAACTGGAGAATAACTGGACTTTAAACATCTTTGGTTATGAATGGTGGTGCAAATTGCGGAAGAGTTTATGAATATTTATTCAATTTTATTGCAAGCTACAGAGAGCAAGAGAGGCTTTCAAGCAACGTCCAGATCAGCAAAAGGGAACTGGTTATGCAGACTTTACATTTCAAGACACTGGTCTCACTGTGTCTGACTCTAGTGTAATCCACTTCCCTGGAGCTTCTGAAGCCTTGCACTCTCTTTCTGTCCAGAAGAGACATAGGAAAGGCCATAAGGTATTGACAACAGTTCAGCAAAAGGAGACAACTAAAACAGGTCAGATGAATTCTACCCTCATATGCATGAATCATTGTCTATAAAGGGAGTTGAGGGTGATCAGCTCAACTGCATATGTGTTTGTATTAGATGTCTAACATTAAGGGGATAAATCCCATCCATGACATAATAGAACTTAAGCTACAGTAAGGTGGTACCTGACACCCTGGAAGATTTCCAAAGGGTTAGGGTGTCCCTCGGGGAGAAGGATCGTTAAATGATGCATTTAACAGTAAATGGTGTGAAGAGGCCTATGGGCCAAGCCTCTCCAGATCCTTGGAAGGATTAAGTGCAGTCCTGAATGGAAGCAAAGAAAAAGAGGCCACCAGACTGACACATCTGGGGATCCGCAGATGAGGAACGCTCATCTGCTAACATGCTCAGAGAGATAGGACTGAGTCTTTATCTATTTTTTGGTAAATAAAGCATATCACTGAGCAACTATACCTATGCCCTATAGCCACCTCTCACCCTACTGGTATGGCTTTACAAGGCTCCCAGTAGAGCCACACTCTCAGGCCAAAGATGGCCATTATCATTAGACAAAATATTGAACCAAACATCTCTATAAAGATGCCATTACCAGTGTTTAATCCTCCTAAGGTAGGGAAGGGCTGTAGTCAAAACAATCTGCAAGGCTCAAAGGAAACATGGCAATAATTCCTGCAATCTTACAAAAATGAAGCTCAGGTGGAACTTTTTTTTTCTCCCGAGTAGCCTACATCACACCACTACTTTATGTAACATTGTTAAGTTTCTTTTTCTCCCTAAAAAAATTAGCCTGCTTAACTAGTCTGCAAACCCGGTAACAAGTGGATAGTCTTGCAGCACCTGCCAGACTGGGATGATGAAATTTTCTTTCTAAGATGACAACAGTGCAATTTTGTTATCATATATAACTGTTTGAGAAGCTAGAACACTTCTGACTAATTATAAAGATTTGCCACACATTTTGGGGTGGAAGCAAATGCTGCTCCCGCAAAGGACCAGAACTAACCACTGGAGAGGGAGGCCATAAATGCAATCAGCCCACCCCAAGCCTCTGTGACTTTGTTGTGAAGTGCTCTGGAGGCACGCTTACAGCAGCAGTGGTGTAGTGAAAAGGAAGATGAAGTGGGGAAGGACCCTCAGACCAGTTGCTTCCTTTCACCATGCCTGGACTTCTCATTTTAATCCCTCTGGCAGGACACCAGACTGAAGAGACCTACTGCAGTCACAGCAATGAAGGTGACTTTCTACCAGAACACCTCTGGGTGTGGGAGATGGCTCCTGAGCGGAGACTGCAGTCCTGTAATGAACCGGTGTCCAGTGGTCCCAAAGGGAAGGTCTGATCCCTTCAGTTGACTCTGTATTGACCAGGCATCCTCAGGAGCATTTAGGAGTAAAACTCATACTCACAGGGTTGGAAACCTTTCCTCAGAAAGCAGTCATTGTGGGAGACGGCATTAAACTTTGGCCCTCTAGTCCACCCCCATATTCATATTTATTCAGTGATTTGAAGGAACGCTTAATGCACGTCCTTTGGGTTCAGAATGATTAATGTGAAGTCTGCTTAGATTGATGGGCAGGTGGATGACTAACCATTTCGGTGGTGATTCATAGCTGGCAATTATAATGAATAGCCTCCCAAGATGATCAGATCCAAGTAAGCCACTCTGAGCTTAATACATTTTGAGACAGATGGTGCCTGGGTTAAGGGTCAACACAAAAAATTTAAACATATTTATCCTTGCCTTGCACCTTGTTGTGAGAATAATTTACAGTGCCATCTAACGAAGTAACCTGTTCCATTCCTCTCTGGTTATGGTTTCTCTGTAAGTCAGCTAACTGCTTTCCATTCTAAATGTTAATTCATAGCTGAATATTGATATTGACCAGATAACGCCAGAATCTGAAGCCTGCTTGAGCTGAGAATTCATGATTTGCAGGATGATTTCTGACACAGGCCTTGCTAGTTACGTATCCCTTCAGGATGTGGTTAGAAATCAAGGACAACCAATTTATTATTACGCATGAATTATAGAATAACTAAGGTTGGAAGGGACCTCAGAAGGCCTCTGGCCCAATGCCATGATCAAAGCAAGTCCAGCATGCAAATTATATCTAGTTTTGAAATTATGTCTGGGCCTTACCCAGTCATTTTGAGTACATCCAAGGACAGAGGTGTCAAAACACCACTGGGCCTCTTCTAGTGTTTAACACTATTCCTATGACTTTTTTCCACCATATTTAATTAGGATTTTCCTTGTTTCCTTCACTCAGTTTGATAGTGGAGGCTTGTATTCTCTGCCTAGCCCTTCATCAAGCAGCATCACTTTATACATTTGGGTTATTCTCACACACTATCACCGTCATTCACAAGCACCCTGTTATGGTACAGCGGTGTTATTATCTCCCATTATGGTTGGTAAGGTTTCCAAGGATCACAGAATCCTTTGTGGGATCAACACTGGTGGTTATTGGAAATGACATGAAGCACCTAATAACAAGGATAAGTGTTCTCTGGAGGCAGGGGTCCTTCCCTCACTATCCTCTTGTTTCCATCATGCCTTTGCTGAGGGATCAGGCCTATCCGTGAAGTGTTTGTTCCTCTGGCGGTTTACCAGTGGCTGGCTGAAAATATTTCATTTCCTTCTCTGGGGGATGCTGCTGACCTCCTCCCCTGCAGACTCCAAAAATCAGCAGCCATAAGACCAAAGCTAACACAACTGCACAGAATGATATATTTGGACTATGAAACACTATAAATGCACTCTTCCCATATCTCAAATATTTTCTCTCAGGAGAAGAATATTACTAGCGAGGAGGTCTGGCTGAGAAGGTAGATACCACAGTAGAAAAGGAACTGGAGGGAAGTTCCCCTTCCTTTAAAGATGCTTTATCTGTAATCAGTCAAAGCGAGATTAGAAATGCTGGGAATTCTGTACCCATCTGCCTGTGATGGTGTATACTAAAGAAGAAGAAGAAGAAGATGTGTACTAAAGAACTGAAAGAAGACCCTGGAGACAAAAATACGAAGAACCCCTAAGGGAGCTGTGAGCCTAGAGATCAACACAGAGTGACTGTAGTGCTAGTGAGAGTCACTACTGCCTTCCGTTGTCTTCCCTTCGTGCTCTCCCACGAAAAGCCAAAGGTCACAACTGCCTTTGCTGGTCTAATAAGAGTGAGCCTCTTTTGGTACTGAAACTATAATGAATATTTTCCCTCGGTTTCATATCATGAAAACAATTATAAGGCTACTCTACATATGCCTAAAGATCTTCACTGAGCCTTTTTTCAGTTTCAGGTCTGGCTGTGACCTGGATAGGATAGTGATGCTTTTAGCCAACATTCAGTTCTCAAGATCATTGTCAGAAAAATCAGAGGTACCATGTGAGATGAATGCTACACCAGATACCCTTTTGAAAGACAGGCTTTAATTAAACACACACTATCAAGCTCAGTTACTGGATTGGATTCATCAGCTTGCACTACCGAGGCTGAAGAGATGTTTTAGTGGTTTCTATGGATCTATAGTCTCATCCAAACTTACGTAAGGATGATATACCATGAAATATAGTATATCCATGATTACACATTATTATCTTGTTATAAGCAAACTGATCAAGGTAGAACAAATTTCATCAACTGAAAAAAACCTGAAGATTTTTTAGGGAACTGCAATAAAAATTGTCCAACAGGAGTTTTGTGGAAATGCATTCTCTTCAGCACAGTTTCAAGCCATTGTATCTATTCTTGCTCCAAAAAATTCCATCTTAAACTTTTTTTTTTAAAAAAATCTAGCCTTACGTGAAATTAAATTCAATCGTGTGATCTATGAGTTGATAGAAAAAATTTTGAGGAGCATCTTCATTTTTACAGTCATTGAAAAAGAAGTTTGCAACCTACTTTAATTCTTTTTAAGAGGCATTTAATGTAAATGCATACATATTTTTCATTATTCCATTTTCCATAACATCTTAAATTCTCTGAAACCTCTCATCCTCAGTTTCTTTGAAAGTCTAGAGGTGCTCTTGAACACTCAGGTTAAATGCAATTTGCATATTTTTGCCCTCTAGTGCTAGTAGATTTTCTCTGTGTACAAAAAATACAACTCATTTTTCCATAAAATCTCTAGACAAATTAATATGAGTCAAGTGCCAAGGGCCTCTCGTGCCCATCCACGGCACACATGGTTTGTTCAAAACAGCTTTGGAACTTTTCAGAAGCAATAAAACATAAAACCCTGTCAACTTCGCATCTAAACCGCTTCTTCTCCTTAGGTGCACTGGAATAACTCGTGTATAATGTGCTGGCTTGGAAAGGCATTCATATCCAAAACCTGAAGGATCATATCTCCAGTAGGAGGGCCTGAATGATGCACACTCTCTCATTGGCTTCATTCTCACCGCAGCCAACAAAGGCAGTCCAAGATCTGTGTGAAACGTTGTGTTTTGTGGAAATAAGGGAAAGGGAGACGTTTGTATTCCAGGGTCACACGCCTGCTCCAAAGCATAAGGAAATAAACTTAGCCCATTTGAAAATCTTTCCAGGAACCGCAGTTTAATAGCTTCACTTCTTCCCTTCGGTGATCTCACTGCTGAACTGTCAGTCCAAATCACTGCAAAATCAGGACCAAGTCCTTTTATGGTGATATCTTGTATCACCAAGGTACCATCTCCAGCTATAGTGCTGGAGGCGCTGCCTTTGCAGCACTGATGCAGAACATCAGATCTATTCAAGCAGCACAGCTGTGTATTCCTCTGATCTGGGGTAAAAGAGATCATAGGAAGAGAAACACTCTTAGTCATAAGGACAGGTTTGTTTAAATCAAGGGAGGCTACAAGACGTTACAGAGAAAAAACTCTTTTCTGTTCCATTTGCCAAACTTCACAGAGAGAACGCTGACAAAAAGACAGAGATTTTGATAAGTTTTATCTGTGACCCATATTGTTTGAGCTCTGCTATAGACAGTTATGGGAAGTTTGTAAGTACCTAGTGGCATCTGTATCAAATATGAAATGGTAGAGATGCAGCTGAGATCACAGCATTATTAAAGCTTGAATTTAATGGATTTTTTAGCCTTTTTGCTTGTGCCATCCTTCAGAGCATGGCCTGACACTGTTGAAGATGAATGACCTGTTAAAGATTATTACATGCATTTAAAGAATGTCTGAAGTATTTAAAACCTTCTGAGACAGCAAGTCATCAGCCCATATATCACAGAGACAGGAATATCAGACTCACTGAAGAGACAATAATTCAGTGAGGCTTCAGTGATATTTATGAAGATTTCAGGCTACCGAAAGGCTACTACTTCCAGGCTATTTTCCTCTTTTAGAGCAAAATCTGCTGCGGATCTCACTAAGACTGCTGGTACCTCATGTGGATTGAGTGGCATTACCTTCTCCACCACTTCTAGCAGGGATGCCTCTCTGAGAGCAACCGATGTCAGGAAAACACGAATGATATTTCGGTGCCTCTGTACTTCTGATCTGATGCTGTTCACATGCACTGAGAAATACAGGCTTTTTCATAGCCGATAATTGAGGAAAACAATGTACCGCAAATCTATCTGAGCAGTAAATCAGTATGGCTTTCACTGCTTAGACATGGAACACTTTTGCTATGTTAACAACCAAGGCCTTCGTATCTGCCTTGCTCGGCAATGTAGCCTGTACAGGCCTCTCACTTCACAGGGAGGCAAGACATAGCATTATTGCAAGCTTTTGCAGTGTGATGTGATCTGGGAAACGAGCTCTTTTTAGAATGCTTTGTGAGTATGTGGAGATCTAGGGGGGATAGGCACTATCACAAGGGAGAGTTTCTATAATAGTATACTAGAAGATGCAGGATTTTTTCTGGACAATATGATTACAAACCCAGAAAACTCTGAAAATTCACTGGATTTGCTGCCTGTTTCTAACCTGTGCAGAGCTGGAGCTAGAACAGAGCAGGAAATTCCATCCTTTAAAACCTTTACGATACTTCAAAAACACTCCCACAGTACCTTAAGATAAGTCCAAAGTCCTTTCAATGTTTTAAAGCAGTCAATGCTGCAATATTTGTGGGATTTAGATTTATGTTATATCTCAAAGAAAGAGTTAGGGAGTTGCCATGGTTTAGCCAGTCGAGTGGAAGTTGCACATTAGATGTAGACATATGGCTACAAGGAAGATTTTGCTCACAGATTCAGCTATTTGTAGGTGTCTACCTGTGACTGGAGTGTCTAGGTATGCATTACAGTCAGTGGAGAGCTAGTCCATACTCTCAGTGAAGACGGGAGTTGTTCAGGTGTGCAAATGGAGGTGTCTATTGTAGGATAAGCTGATGAGAAAAAGATTGTATTGACTGGCTTGAATTTGTGACACAGAGAGCTTGTGCCATTTGAGAAGCCCCACTGTATCCCACTTGGCTTCCCACTTCCCAGTCAGAAGGTGTGAATCTTCTATAGGTCCTGTGTCATACCTGGTAGACCCATGTGGATGCCTAAGATGCTCTGCAGCCTCTCCAGCAGCACTAGATATCTGTGTTTAGGGAGACGGATCGAGATCACCTAGATCACCCAAGGTGGGTGTCTTAACCTTGAACTGACTCCCACAGAAATGCCCTTTCGAACTGTAATAGTAGAGCGAAATGGCTGGGAAATCGCTGTTACGGAAGTCGTTCCAGACCTGCTAGTAGATTGCTATCAAGGCATAGCAGGAGTACATGAAGTGAATCATCTTGCCTTTCAACAAGCCTGATTATGTCTGAACTTATTTAAATTACAGGAGATGGGAAGTTGGCTCATGGCCTTGGACAGCGAACTTCAGACTGCTGTAGTGAAGGAGATATTTCTCCCACTAAAAGACAGCTGAAAGAATCCCAGAACAGCCAAAAGAACGAAAGCCTGGTATGAACAGCCAACTGGTCCTAGCCCAAGCGCACAAAATGGAAGTGCAGTAGGGTGATACCAAGTCCCGACTATGAAATCGTGTGGCCCAGGTTCCAGCCCCTGATGTTCACTGTGGCACCAGTGAAAAAGAAAAAAAAAAAAAAAAAGAAGGGAAAAAAAAAAGACAGACAAATGCCTGCTGTCTGCATGGAACATTCTCCTCCTGCATTAGCAGTGTAAACCTGATGAATATGACAAGCACTACTGAAGGGACGTGCCAGACTCCTGGTGCCGTTAACCTCATCAGATTGTGCAGCACAGCGGCTCATAACAAAAAAAGTACAGTCACAAAGCAGCTCAGATATATGGCAAGGCTTTGAGGTAACCTCGTCAAGGCTACATGTCAAGGTGGCTGTACTTCTTGGGGGAGATTTCATCTCCCTGTTTAACATGAGGCAAATGGAGTGGTCGGAATTTATTGAAGGGAAGTTGGAAAGAGAACAGAGAACACTCTGCTGCCAGCATATAAAAGTAGCATGTGCTCGACCTGAGAAAGCGGCGTTGCTTCTTGCTAGCATCACCTCAGAATTAATGGGGAAGGAGGGAAATGAAGAAAAGAAACAAAAAAATAGTGGTGCTTTATTGGCTGAGGTATGGAAAATGTTACAGGGCAGCTGGGTGAGAAGACATGCCTGTTCTTTTTCATAGTGCCATACAGGGAGCCCACAATGAAATTAAGCAGCAGCACAAACAAAATACATACAGATACAGCAGGAATAATTAAGACATTGAATTAATTTCTGCAGAGACCCAAATTTTAACTGGACAAAGATGACAGCGTAAGTGCAGCTAAATGAGACACTGGCAGTGTAAGCAGGGGAAAAGAAAATCTCTCACACTTGGGGTGTAAGTCAAACACTGAGGGGTATTAGTAAACCATTTCTTGCTTGAGTAGCAATACCTAGAATTAATTATGAGGAACACCACTGACCCTGTTCCCAACCCTCTTTTCTCAATGCAACAGGTATTGATCACTCAGAAATAGATATCCACACATGAGAACTAACTCGCTCAACTCAGCATGGCAATCCCACTCTATAAACGGGCCACCTGCAGCACACCCTTAACAACAGTCTAGCTCAGAAGTAATGCTCATGTATGCCCAGAAATCGTATTTGCAATTAATGAGACACTTCAAAGAAGTCTTAAAATGAAGAACAGTAATTTTATAATCTGAGAAGACTTCTTTTTCTCTGCCCTGACTTCCCAGGTAATAATCTGAATTTGATAAAACTTTGTGAACAAAGGACACCTACAAAGAGGGCTGGGAAATTCAGCTGCAGATTAACAGAAACTTGTGCAAGAGCAACAGACTGATGGGACTATGTCCCCATGTGAAAACATCTCATGTCCCTGTAACCAGGCATTCACAGAATCACAGAATCACAGAATGGTAGGGGTGGGAAGGGACCTCTGGAGACCATCTCATCCAACCCCCCTGCTTGAGAAGTAGGTCCCACCTCCCAAGAATTTATTACACTGACAGCAGGGGACACTACTTACCTCACCATTCAAGAAGCAGTAAAATACTGACACAAAGAAACCCTGGAAAGAATAGAAAGCAGTCAATTATTGGGTAAGTATTTTAACACAGAGAATCAGGGACTGAGCTTTATCCTGGGATCATCCTGAGCAAAAACATAATCTTGTTGAGATCATCCGCTTCCAGACAGATGAAATCTTTACAACTTCATGAGAAAATATTGTCTTGCAGCTCACAGGTGAGACACGAGAGCTAGAAAGTAGACAGCTCTTCCACTGATAGTGGGGATTGCACTTCAGCTGTGCTAAAGCATGCCTGCAGCTTCCAGCTGTAGACCCCTCACAGGTGCTATGCCAGGCCTGCCAGCTCTATGTGGGTGTCTCAGACACTTACAGGGGGGTGTCAAATAGCTTTAGATGGTCTTGTGTGGGCAAGTGTATCATCCGGTTGCTTATATTCGTCTGAGCTGAATTGCTCTGTGGAATCCATCGACAGCAGTGACTAGACCCCCGTAATGACTGCAAGGATTGTAATGGCTATAATGGAAGCTCAAATGACAACATGACGACACTTTCATCTCTAAGCCTGTGAGCGCAATCTTCCCCATTTCACTTTCAGCAATGGACTATAATTATTGGCACCATAAAGGAGAGATTCCCTGTGCTTCCTTTCTTACATATGTCTTCATAACACTAACAATAAAATAAGCAGTGTAGCATTTTTTGAGACATTGAGCATCAGCAGATGAAAAATACAGTTAATTTTAGGGAATGAAAACCATGGATTGGTTCGCTGGTAAAGGCTAAAGTTCCTTTGTTCATAGATTAAAGGGACATTTTTTCATTTTGGATATTCAGTTGCGATTTCTGGTGCGATGCTCTGTGCTGCAAAGCTAAGCATGCAATCAGTAAAAACAGTAATCCGAAGCTCAAAACTTTTGTAATTCATAACCCCAGATTTGGCTTGACAGCGTGTGTGCTGTACACATGTATCAATATCCTGGGTGTCAGAGTACTTGTTTCTGCAGGTATCAGAAGTATTAATGTCAAACATACTTCTACCCTAGTTCAAGGAAGTCTTTAAGCACAGGTAAAGCTGTAGGACACACCTAAGCAGAAATGTGTGGCTAAACACCATTCAAGGTCTTCAGTAACTTTTGGTTTTGTGCCAAATCCAGAAATCTGGGGCAATTACTCATGTTCCACTGCCTTTTACATCCTGGGCAGAACTCCTACTTAAATTCAGGGAGGGAGGAGATAGGGTACAGTTGGTACAGTCTGATGGCTGAGTGCATGCACCGTTGCAGGAGAACTGGCTGGCCAACATAGCTGATGTCTTAATCTAGCGAGCCCAACAGGTAGGAGTTGTTTCCCTTTGTTTTAGCAACATCTAGTCTAAGTCTCAGCTCACTGTGTGCTCTGTGAAGAGAGAGGTACCTTGGGAAGGTGATTCATCATCCTCTCTCAGGCAGTTTAGGATAGAATGAAACATCATCTCTTTCTCCATGGACTTTAGATGGAGCCCAGATGAGGAGCTGTAGCTACAGGCTGAATATAGCGCTGATGTTAAGGGAGGTGAATCCCTCTAGTACACACCTGAGAGGAGATCTCCACTCCATATGACACCCTTAAATATATATTACATAAGCATGAACAAAGCTGAGCTATTTTAAACTAATATTTCTATCATGGACTTCATTGCCATAAGTTTAATGGCTGAAAGCATTAGGGATCCTCTCAGCAGTAGCTAATGCCAGCTGTAAACTTGCTTTCTTACCTGAAACGACTGCAGGAAGGAATTGAAATAGATGAAGACGATCTGGGAAATGTCATCTTCACCAGGGTTGACAAAGAAAAGCATATAGGTGATGCCTAGCAGAGGCAGAAGAACTAACGTTGCCTTGACTGCCTTCCTGTGGGTAGGAAACAGAAAACACAAGTGAACACAAGAAAGAACAACTGTGTTATCTGAACCACTGGAGATTGGCCCAACGCAAACACATCACTTCTTCAGTGGAGAGACGGGATGTGTCTCAGAGCAATTCAGAGGGAAGTGAAGTACATGTATCAGCTAGAGGAGGAACTTAGGTGCCTCCTTAAGACAGCTCACCACCTGCACGTGTGAAACAGGGTGAGAAGAAAACAGGACGGCCTAAGACATGTCTGCTCAGGGCAGCCCAACATGTACAGTCACTGGACGAAAGAAGCACTTTAAGAGAGAAATTCACATGTCAACTTCTGTCCAGTGTCTAACACAAGTGAATGGAATTAGGAAACACAAGTACTCCCTGTGGGTACCTCCATCTTTCAAGGCATGCTGCTAAAGCATTTGCTGAGGACAGCAGTGGAAGCCTGTATTTGCACAATGGCCAAATAATTTGAGCTTTTTCCCAGGAGGACATCCAAGTTTTAGACACCGCATAGGAGCAGTCCCAAGGTTTGTGACCAGCTTATTGTGTAACCCAAGATGGAGGCTCCTAGAGTCCTCAGGGAGTGAAGACCACAAGTTTCTTAGGGCTCAGGAAAGCATGGTTAAAAGGGAGCCTGATCGGATGTCCAAAAGGCTGGGTAGAGTTTAGCAAGGGAGCAGGGAAAGGGTGACAGCCTCCACTTTGGGTTGTGAAGGCACAGGTGAGTTTGCTAGTTAACATCTTCTGACCAGTGCCTGACCACTTGGAGAAACGTGTTCTGGGAAAGCCTTTGAATCCTGCTGTTGTCCCCACACTCTGAGCTCCAGGGGACAAATGGGAACCTTTTTTATATCCCTCCCTTTCCCTCACTTCTTCCAGACAGTTTCTGTCCTATCAATGGTATGTGCATTAGGCTGAAGCCTTGAGATCCTCTGCAGGTTTGGTGAGTGATTTCTTGTACCTCAGGGTGATGTGAGAAGGGCACAGTTTAGGCGCTGACCAGGGCAGAAACGCTGTGCCCATAAGACTTGCTCTATGCCCATCTTTTGATTCTGCCTGGAGTGTAAATGCTTTCTCTCCCTGCAACATCTGCACACCCAACTCAACTGCTTAGGGCTGTCTTACACATAATAAACAAGCAGGTGGTGCACAACGAAGCAGAAGTGATTATTAACAGAATTATTAGGGACTAATCTTTATTATTGGTGCTGTAATAGTGTCTTGGGATGTCAGTTGCAGAACAGCACCTCATTGTGCTGGATACTGTACAAACACAGAAGACTGCAATTTTGCTAAGTCTGTATAAATCTCTGCATAATGCCATAAGAGGCAGATAAAACCAGGCAGGTAGGCAGGCAGGGGAGCACAAAAACATTGCCAGAGACTGGACAGATTGACAGTTTTAACAAAGTAGCTGCCACATCATGTAATACTTGCTTAACAAATGACTGGAGGACTCAGCTTTAGAGCAGCAAGGCTTGCTCCAGGCTTTCCTGGAATTGTATGGCTTTCTATTTAGCCTGTGAAAAAGAAGATTCCCTCACAGAGCTTGTAGTGAGGATAAGATCAGCGTCATCTGTTCAAGGATGAAGGCAGTTACTTTAGATTGCCTCAGAATCTCATAACTCTAATGCTCCCTGCAAACTATGGAAGGGATAAAAATGTACCAAGATTTGAATCAGGGTTTGGTTTTTTTTTGCTAGTTTTAGTTTTACAGCATGAGGTTTGAGAATGAAAAAAGGACATTCTTTCCTTTCATTTCTCAGGAAATGTGCAGAGAAGTGTCTGAAACAAGAAAATCAGACCACCGCATTAACTTCACATTTGTCCTCAAACCTCAGACAGGAGTAAAAGGAAGGAATCAGGCAAAACAACAAAACCCCACTTCTGTAGCAAAACCGCCTCCAAAGTCAAGAGCAGGCTGATTTGAAGACATCGAGATTCGAGCCTCGGCTTGATACACTGAGACTTTATCTAGAAATGATTTAGAGGATTGTGACCAATCTTACTCCACAAAACCTGTGTTATTTCCCAGCGCGAGGACGGGTCTGGCCATAAATGCTCCAAATATCTTGCAAGATACTGCAAATGGTAAGAGAGGACGGGCAGTCACCATCTCCTGATCTCTAAGAATTTGCTTTGGGACTGTTCAGGCTGATGTAAGTCCACGCTGCTGCTGGAAGGGGCCAGGCCACCTTCTTTCTGCTGCCCTGGGTTAAACATTCCTCTCTTCTCCTTTCTGCTATACTAGTGCTTGTGAAGTTGCACAGCCAGCTCAGGTGACGCACCTGAGAAGCCACCCCATATAAAGGTGACGATGAGTTAAGGATCAGTTCTGTGATGCAACGCGCTGAGTGGTTACACTAATGCTGGTACCAGCTGAAGGAAGGGGACACAGTCGCCCTTCCTCCCCATGCCCTACACTTTAAAAAGAACAGTAAACCCTACTGTAAATACCTGTATGTGCACAGTAATTGTCACTAATGACACTGCTGTTGATTAGATACGATACGAACATTTTGGCCCAGGTTCCATTCTTCTTTTACTTCTGGCTCTGCTAGGATATTATTATGAACAAGGATTTTAATACGCATATGCACATGATTTATTGGAAAGCCTTGATATTGTATTGTTCTGCATCTACAAAGACAGAGACTGGGGCAGAGAAGCAACCTAGTAGGGACTGACCAGTTTTTCACTGATTCTCCAGATTAGCTGAATGAATGGTCCAGTCATCAGTGAAAGGAGTTATGATATATTTATATAATACATATGCTGGTGTACATAAAGAAATTGAGAAAGTACCTAGCCACACTTGAAACTGAATCCTTCAGATTTCATGGAAGGGGGAAATTTCACATGTGTGTTGGGGCATGTGCAAGCCTGAAGGAGGTAAAGAGGCTGGTGGCTGCAACGGTGTACGTCTCTCTGCCTGTAAGCCTAGGCTGTTTGCATGGTTTGCTCAAAAAAATGGAGTGGACAGAAAAAACTGCAGGCATGCTTTTATGGTTAGCCTGCAAAAATATATACTGTGTACTTAACTGTATGAGCTCAAGGGGCAAGAAAGACACCCTCTGGGATCAACAACGGCATCTGGGAAGATGAAGATGGGACAAGGACAGGGCAGGCAAGGCAGTTCTTTGTTAACACCACAAACAGCAAGAAGCACCAGCTGACTTACCTGTACTGTATTGTTTCTGAAGTGGTTGAAGCTCTCAGCTTTGTCATTAAAATCCTAACTATGTTAAACAGAAATACAAAATTTATCTGGAAAAAAAAAGGAAGAGAGGAAAAAATAAGACCAGTGAGTCAAATAATGGCTTAAAGGATGTGATACACTTTAAAAGGCACACTTTGCCGTTCCAATCTGATTGAAAACAGCCTCTTGGTTTCACCCTTGATAGCAACAGACTCAGAAGTTTACCAGAAATATCAGATTATGCAGCAAATATCCAATAGGTATTAATGTTTTCAAAACAGCAATGAAAATGGAGTACAAAATTAATGGTCCCAGCAAGGAACTTAATTTTACTCTGTTTTACTCCTTTCTTGGGTGCCACAAGGAGGTAGGGGTGGGATTTGTTTGGCTGTTTGCATCTGTCTCTAGCTCAGCTCATCCACGGCTCCCTGCACAGGGTATTTGGCAGCGCTGTGCTGGATTGATACGGCAGGTGTTAGAAACCATCCTCCCGGTCCCCAGCAGGCTGTAACGGTTAGGTAGGGCTCCCCAGCCCCAAACTACAGGACTGCATTGCAGAGATCTGGATGGGAACTCCCTCTGTATTCGGTGGAGGCTATACATTGCACTCCCCAAGAGACATTTAAAGCAGAGCAGGTGAATCATACCCAAAAGACGCCGATTTTTTTGCACTGTCTTTAAAGGTGAGGTGATGGATTTATCGCTTCCCTTTCTAATCTGCTGAGCTGAGTAATTATTGTGTCTGTTACAATTTCACCACTAAGAATCGAGATTTGCTCTAATTACTGTTGTTGTAGCATCTGCTAGAGAGTTTCTTACATAAGTTTCCTCTCAGTGTAAACAGGAAAGCAAAAAAGACCTGCGGAGAATATTCTGATTTGTAGACTGAGATCAGCAGAAGAATTTGGCACCGAGGAGCAAGTTTTGGGTTGCTTTCAACACATAAAGTAGGGTAGCTTACAACATACTGGTCTGTCTCAAAATTGTGGGCGAGATACAGTGTCAGAAGTTCAGAACTGTTACCTCAGGATTGCTGAGGCCACAGCCTAAGCTTGCGAGAAGAAATTTCTCTCACGTGCTTTTCCAGAGTCCCAGGGCTCCTGGCGTTTTGCAGTCTATGAATGGAACAATTCTGTGATTGACTTCCAAATACTTATGAACACTGTAGCAGAGCTGCCAATTTAAAGGTGTTCTCAAAATATGCTCTTTTTTTTTTTTCCCCATGCAATGTGCTATATTTCAATGATTACAATATCTTGGCATCCATCATATCATTCCCTGCAGTTACTGTAACATGGTTCATAACAAATGGTGCAATAAGCACCTGAAGAGACACCAGCAGCTTTGGGAATTCTGTACATTAAATACTTATCATGCCAGATGCTGCTCTAGGGTTTAACATGTGACATTTTTTGAAATAATTTTCTTAGCTGAGCAGGGCCTTGGGGAGTTTAAGAAATAAGCAGAACTGCAGTTTGTATACTTGTTCTTGCTAGAATTGTCGTTGCTGTATTTAAGAGCTTTAAGTCAACTGGTTCTTACTTCATTTATCAGAGACAAAAATGGCTTCATATCACTGGTTTGGCTTCAGTCTTAAATTCCTCACTTTGGTGATTGCACCATTCCTCAATACCAGAAAGAGAAATGTTCAGGCAGTGTCTGCTAAAGGTGGTGGGGGTGTCCTTCACCCATAGAAAGAAAACTTCTGCCACTGAAATTCTGCTGCTGAATCTTGAGGTTCTTCATCAGCTCAGAGCCAGGTTTGGGTTAATTCTATTGAGAATGCAAAAAAGGCACCCATCCAAAACTTGCCACTTTTGCAATCATAATGGAGGGTGCCAGATGGAATGATAGACTCTTAGGCAAGGGCAAGTTCCAAAAGACTAATCACATGGGATTAACATGATGCACTGGACTGGAGAAAGCATTTCAAGTTTCATGAGTCCTACTTTGACGTGACAGCTGGGAACTGGAAATTCAAGTTGCTGCAGGCTACATCAGAAAAATTGGGGATTTTGATCTTCCCTGAAATTAAATTGCAGAAGTGTGACCCATCAGTCCAGAAGGGGAATTGCTAGCTGAAAAGTCTGGGATTTTCTTCGCTAGAAATACTTTTACTCCGTACAAATCAGTTTTTCATTCTCCCACTCTTTCCCCTAAGCTCCCCCATGCAAACCCATGCAAGAGATGTTTCCTTCAGCATGAGATGACTTTCCCCACTTTGAAGTGCCTCTTTATGTGACTTGCCCAGACAGACCTGTTGGGAGGGCATATATTTTCGGGCTGTATTACAGGCCTGCACTCAGTTGTCTAAACAGTCACTGAGAGCCATTTTTGGTGCCATGGTGTATCCTGCCTGACCTCACATTACTAATTCAAAATGGCATGGGCTTTCTGGAGGATCTGTATGCTCTCTGCCAGACCCGTGTGGGGCTGATAGAGCATCTGAAAAAGTACTATGCACCTACGCTTAGGCAAAAAGATGTCTCTGAGTTAGATTAAATAAATTCTATCTTGCTAATCTTAATGTTTCCCACTGGAACAGCTGTAAATACAAAGTCACACTGATTTTTGGAAAAGCACAAAGGAACAGAAGACGACTTCTTTGGCTAATGGTTGGCTGCCTCGGCCCATTTGGCACTTTGGTGCTACAGTAAGAACTGTCATTCACAGAAAATCTGTCCCGCTGCTCACCCAAGGCTCCAGAAACACTGATCCCAAATTCCACTTTACCTAACTGCAGAAACAAACTCAGACCCAGGTGTTTCATCTCCTGTTCTGATCCTCATAAATGGCTGCTCTGTAAAGAGCAAACCTGGATCCAAACTCCTCTGGATTCCTGGGGAGTGCCCCAAGTTTAAACTAGTCTGAACTCCAGACCTGACATTTATTCACACAATTACACTTTGCTAACATTGAATAAATGATTTTAAAATGCCCGTCAAAGCCCTGATAGACACCTAAAGACAAATGTCAGACCTGACACCCAGACACCTGATCACCCTGCGTACCCTGACGCGTAAGAAAGAGTGTGAGGACAAATACTCAGTGAGACTGCCCAAGTACAGAATCCTAGCCTTCAACAACAGGCAACTCTGAGGACGTTCTGAGACAGGCATTAGAGACTCACCTCTGGGCCTCAGGGAGCTTTTCCTCCCTGAATGGGCCTAATCCATTAACTCAGTTTCCTCTTGGTTTCATCTTTACAGCACCCTGACCCAGCGAGCACTACGCTTCAGCAGTTCGTGAGGAAGAGGAAGGAAAATTTGAAAAGAAAATAGATTTGCCCAAAAAGCAAAGAGAAACCCGTTCCAAGAGAAGGAGGGTGGAAAAAAGTAACATCAAAATTTGGGTCTGTCTTTCCCTGCAAATCAGAGTCTTGGTTTTTTTTTTTTTTGAAAGGGCTGGTAAATGGGACAGGGGGAAGTGCAGCATCCTGGGCTGGCTGGAAGGTACTGGAAAAATGAGTCATATACATCAGCCCAGGAGATGATGGCTGGGTTGCAAAGAGGATCATCAAGTCAGGAGAATCCTATGGCCTGTTTTATACATAAAGTAATAAAGTAAGCTTAGAAAAATCATTCGCATCTCCTTCTGGCTTTAGAATCTATGAATAATGTAAGCAGCTCTTTCAAGGCTTGCTTTTCCACTTTCTTACAGGGCTGCTTTCCACAGCTGTCACGCCAGGACAGGACATGAGTGCAGCCTTTGGCTTGTTATGCACAAAGCTCCTGTAACTGCCTTTAACCCACAGCCCTCTTCAGGAAATAGAATAACTAATTCTTCCCCATTCTAGATTAGCTACCTAAGAGAGAAAAGAAGTGACCTGGCCTTGCCTATAAAGAGATTGCATCAGTGAGGATAACAAGAGTAAAAGCGTAAGGAGCTGAGTTGGAAGGGCAAAATTTCATTTGAGATTACTTCTAGGTAGCTGGTTATCCCAGGCTCTATTTATATTCAGTGGAGAGAAACAGGCACTTTTCAACAGCCGTTCATTCGACTTATTTTAATTGAGTGTTTTGGGATAAATGATGCTCGGACTTGAAACAGTTGCTCACACAAATCATCCAGTGATCTTCAGATTGTCCAGGGATATCCCACCTGACCTTCAGCTGAATGAATGCGGCCATATCTACTGAGGATCTGTGATATTATACTATACAAAAGCTTACAAAATGTTTTAATGAACGCATATCAAGGCATCTCCATTAAGGTTTCTCTGGGAGATCTTTATGACTTGAATAGGGTAACCTCTCAAAGGCAGAGCTTGGCAAGCAAAAAATTAAAGGCAAAAGATGCAAATGTAGTA
This sequence comes from Phalacrocorax aristotelis, assembly GCF_949628215.1. NCBI lineage: Eukaryota > Metazoa > Chordata > Aves > Suliformes > Phalacrocoracidae > Phalacrocorax > Phalacrocorax aristotelis. The sequence goes on along the minus strand of NC_134277.1, from coordinate 5,213,525 downwards.
ATGTCAAAATAATTGTTTCTGGGTTTGCCTACTAGAAACACATTTCAGTGTATTTAATATTAATGATTTCTTTTAAAAGAACACTTCCTCATTTCAGAAAGACATTTGGCTCAGTAGGACCTTTCGGTAGCGAAGAGGTCTGATCTGAAGCGAAATTTTCACCCCACAATCAGATGGATTTTTATTGTCCATTTGTCCACACTGGGCCTGACACCAGAGCTCACAGGGATGATAGCTTCAGTTCGTTCAGGACAGAAGGCACAATCTGGGAATCAAACAGGGAACAGGCTGCTGCACAGAGCTTGCAAAAGATTAAGTCTTTGGAAGGAAAATTGAGCTATTTTCTGAGCTGGAGAGAATCCATACAGTTTTAGTGACTACGAGATTGATCCCGATTTACAAGCAAAGAAGATGAAGCCTTTGGTGTTTATTCCTTACATATATATAGTAGCATTTCAAAGAAAGAAAGATCTTACTACTCAAAGTGAGTTTTCCTAGAAAAGAGCCTCTGTACTGTATCTAGCAAAGTACACAATTATTTGTCAAGGGCTTTATTATTATTATTGTGTCAACAAATTAATTTCTCTCAGGACTGGACAGTTCTGACAAACTCCCCACATCAGTTCCATAATTGGAGACTGATGAATGGATATTTAAGAGAAGTAGTGATGACAGGCAGCACATCCTTTTTATTTATCTTTAATCTCACTTGATGTTTGTATTCATTCCTGTTTATACATGTTTTCTGCTTCATAATTGAAAATAGAACTAAGGATTTTTCCCTTATATTTACTGATAGATAAAATGAATCCAAAGGTAAGGTCTTGGAAAGGGGATAAACCAGCTTATTTCTTATTCTCTTATTTATGATGTGCTAAGACTATCCTTATTGCTAGAATAAGACCCTTTCCAACTCCAGATGGGAAAAAGTAGTTCTCATATCTTGCCAAGCCTTTGGAGGTTTATTGTTTCCATTTCTAAATCGGGATGAAAATTCAGAGCTCCAAAAAGGAGTTATAAAACAGTGATCCAAAAAGCATTTGGACCACCTGTTTTGGCACTGATCAATTATAATCTGAACATACAAACCCAGAAGCTCTTTTGAACCAAAAGAAACTTTTCAGTGAAAGATTTTTGTCATTAAAATTTTCTGTCATATAAACCAAACTCCATTTCAGAAGAAATTTATCTCCCTTAGTAATATGAAATAGCCAACATATTCCAAGATGCGCAAAAGAGGGAACTCTGACTGTGAAGGCTTCTTTGCAGTTTTTCTTAAGCTCAGGAGTTTAACTGGGAAGTCATTAAGGTCTTCGCCTTCGCTTTTGAGAATTTAATGGGCAACTAGCATTTATTTTGCTCATTTCTGCTAGGCTTCCTATTTTATGCTTCACAGAAAGCTTGTACTTCTGTGCTTCCTAGAATGTCTGCTCCTCTTCACTCCCAGGAAATCTAAATATTATTCTATTTAGAATTTGCATTTTTATGCAGTGTGGTAAAATTTGCCCCAGGATTAATTAACCCAAATTGGCATCAGAGCTGTCGTGTTAGCTGGAGCATTATATACTGTCATCCTGACCTCAATGAATAGTCCGCCAGTTTTTTAAGGCCTTGTTTTAATTGTTCTATCATACTGGCCTGACGTGATTCTCAGAGAGGGCCTTTTATCACAAAAATGTCCCTTTCAAAGGTCACAGGCACCACAATGACTCCTTTTGGCACACAGCAAAGTGCTGGAAAACTCTATCTGATCAGGAATAATGAGATGCGTAACGTGGTGGACGGTCATGATCAGGGAGGCTGTGGAAGAGACCCCCAGGGCGGCAGTGAAAGACCAGCTCTTCAGGGAAGCACGGCAGGCCTGTACACATCCTGCAGGTTGTACGGGATGGAGTCCTGTTTTGGTGGGGAAGGGAGAGAGTGGTAGATGAACAGAGACGTTCCTTACACAATGTCTGTGTTACACATCAGCACACAGACCCTCGCCTTTTTGCGCACTGTCACCTAAACCGAAGTCCAAACACAACTCCAGTCCTAGCTGGGATCACACCTTTTCCTCACTAGAGCCCTGCATCACGCATGAGCGTGTCCACAGCCTCTTTTCCAATCTTATAACCCCATCTGTGATCCTCTCACTACTGTGCTGGTCCTTCTGTCTCTCCTGAAACTCCTTCTATTCAAAAAGCTCTGTTAAAGAAACACACTGCATGTCACTCTCCAGTCAAATCAACTACCATGGGGTCTCTAGTCACATGTGACTCAGCAGGGCTTCTCTCCGACTAGTTCACCTGAACACAATGAATGCTGCAACACCAGTAAACACAAATCCTTGCAAAAATAACAACGGCACACGGAGAGTTCTTGCCTGGAGGGAGTGATAGGCCATGGATGAGCAACAGAAATACAAGAAAGGAAGGATAGGAATAGATGTGTGTGTATGTGTATATATATGTAGCCTGTTTTCTCAATGGAGAGAGGCTACCAGTAGATCTGTGCTGTTTTACTCAGACCTTAGTTATCTGCAAAAGCGAACGAAGAGCAGGGTGACAGGTTTTTAGTGACATGAAGCTATTCAGGATAGCATAAACACTGGTTGCAAAAAGCTGTATAGGGACACACGACGCTAAGTGACCAGGCGATAACATGGCATATGAAATCACATGAAATAAAGGTAGAACAATGGGGAAGTAAAGCAATCTAAAATTTACATGAAGAGGTATGAGCGCTGGGTCTTTTCATTCACAAAAGAAATGTTGGAATTACACTAGGTAGCTCACTGAAAAATTCATCTCCGTTCCCAGTGGTGCTTAAGAAAGGAAACGAAAAAATGTTTGGAATTGCTGAGAAGGACAAAGAAAATAAAACAGAGAACAGGCTGCTGCTATGAAAATCCATTTGTGTGGTGACACCTTGAGCACTGGGGCAAGCTTCGATCTTGCCACCACACAAATGCTACATCATTACTGATTAGCACACCATAAAGACCACTTCAGTACCTGCGTGAGCTCTCTCCTGAGCAAAATTCCACACTGCAATAAGGACGAGCCCATCTTCTTAAGGACACTCAACTCTCCTACTGCGCTTGTCATCCAGGCGTCTCAAAGCATTTTACAAACGAAGATAAGTACCATTAACTTGCTTTATAGGTGGGGAAACTGAGCCCTAAAGCAGCAATCTAACTTGTTCAAAAGTAAATAGCTGATGAAGGCAGAGACAGAAGTGACCTCCAGCACTTCCTATCACCTCATACACCCACTTATGCCAGCAGTTAATTGACTGTGGTGAATTATTTTCAAGGAGACCCAAAAAGCAGAGCTTAGAAAACTGTTCAGTTCTCAAGCACACAGGAAAAAATATCTATTAAAGTTAAATGTGAGGTTTGAAAAAAGCTAAATATTTGATCTGTGTTTTAAAAACTGAAAATTTAATACAATATTAGCTCTGAGAAATATTGCAGAGCAGGTCATGTCTGGGGTCAGTTGCCAACAGTAGTTACTGAGAAAAAAGGCAGCTCAGTTAACTGCCTCTGGCGCCTATTTTCTGAGGTTCATTCTCTGATCTTGCTGTGTTTTCATGGTTCGCCAGTCCTTTGACAGGGATTACACTTAAAATTGCATATAAGAAATGTATTTTTCTTAAAGAAAATCAGGCTGGAATTCAGTTCCCTGGCATGTCTTTCCAACCCTTTGCCTCTTCCTTACCTTCAGAGAGGGATGTATGATTAAAACTTGGTTATGCCACTCTGAGGAAAGATACTATAAGTAAAGAACTCACTAATCTGAGGAGAAAACACCTAACAGAGTGTATTTTTCTAGTGCTATCAGAAATTGAATTTCAAAGCATCCACTGTACTGCATGGTTAGATCTCTCCTGGGATATGTTCAAGGCAAAATCCATTCAGGAATGAAACAAAGAATGATTACCTACATCTTCTCCCTCACATTTTTTTTGTCAATAAAAATACGGCTTTCTTGCCCAATATTCAGGATCAGCATTTATACCCCATTTCCTCTGCCTCTGAAATTGTTTCCCTGTTTTCAGCCCAAGTCGACGTTCAAGTTTTTTCTAAAGACAAGGAGGAGAGCAATGAAACAAACCTCGCTACTGCATTGTTCGAAGTTTTTGTACCCTGAGATGTAACAGAGAGTAACCAAAACTATGGTTTATGGACTTGAGGACTGCTACCATGATGAAAGTCTTTATTCTTGGCCAGTCTGCTTTTCCCAGAGAAGCTCAGAGCTTCTGCCTGACCTGTTTCTTGGTGTTACGTTATCTTGTGCTGCAGCAGTTCAATGCAGAGAGGCAAGGCAATGAAAAATCGAAACCAGTGGAAATAATTTTTGACAGGCAAAATCCTCCTATCTTTTAAAGAGACTCGGCATCTTTAGAAGCAGGTTTTAGCCCTCTGGAACTAAGAATATTTACCAATATGAGCACTGGAATCATATTGCCCCTGGCTGGTATAATGATGCCTCTTGAACACGTAATGATGCTAGTTTTGAGCAGGCAAGCATAGCTCAGCTGAGCTGTACACCGGGCAATTGGCTCTTAACTAACTAAAGTGGGAGGAATCAATTTTAACTGCCAGGGTGTGAGTGCTCAGATATAGACAGAAATTGTAATTTGATGGAGTTTTTAGACTTTTAGCTTTTAGTGTGAGCCCTCTTTTGGAAATACTATTAATCTTTCCTAGTAACATTCACATCTTTTTGTCCTTCCAGCAGCACACCAGGATAGTTCTCTCACAGAACTGTCCTGTGTTTTCTGTCATAACACATGAGCTTCAGTTGACCATTTTAATTCTTCATTAGTTCAAATCCAACTCATTAGCTGTCACTTAAAGAGGTCACAGAGTTGTACTATTTTTTAATTCTTTGCATCTTCCGTTTCTGGTGGCCGCTGCTCACTGGAGGGAAGAGGAAAGCAGCACTTTGTCCCCATCTATGTTAAGGCAGAGGCACACTGATGTACCGGGTGGGGGTTATGTTTGACTGTGTTGCCCTGAGTACATGGTAGATGTCAAACCTCACTGCTCTAATCCAGCATTTCTCACAGCACCCTTGAAAGTGTCAGTGATTCCAATAATAATAAGTGATGCTTGAGTCATTATATATGATTTTATTCACATAAGGATCAAAAAATGAGCCTGTCAAGGTTCTTTAACACATTGTGGTGTTGTGTATTTTATTTATAAAGACAAGACTCAACCGTCGGTTTAAAAAAAAGGGGGGGGGGGACACATTTTAGCAATCAGGAGTGTATTGTAACAGGAGTTTTCAGATTTGCCTTTTAAACTGTATTTCCAGAGAGCTCTTTTCCTCACCCAGCAGTGCTTTCTGATAGGAGTAACCATAAGGAGAGGGAAGGAAGGGCTTGCCCTTATGGTACTTCTCTAAATTATATGAGCTGTTTTCTACCCCGCAGTGCAATTACTGTTGTTATCTCATTAATAGTTTAATTAGAGCTCAAGTGCAGGCCAATGTAGAAAGGTTCAATACATGGTATCAGTTCAGGGCAGTATAGTTATTGCCTCAGTTTAGAGAGGTCTCAAGGCTGCTCTAAATTAGAGACAGATATAATGACCCATATATAAAGAGGCAGCCTTCAACTGTACCTCCATTTTCTGTGCTTCTTTGGGGCCTTTAAATAGAAAATGCTGTTCTGGGGAGAAAAAAGTTATTTTTGTGACTCTAAGCTACTTACGGTATCTGCCAGAGATGCTTTCCAACGATTTTACCGATCTTGTTGACTAAAGGGGTTATGGTAGATTCACAGACTTCTGGGCAATGATATGAAAACTGAATGTTTTGAGTATTGCAAACCTGCTACCTTGTGTTGTATAAATAGGATTTGTCTGTGGGTTAGTCTTTATATCAGTGAGTCAGTTTACTGTGAGGCTGTTTGTGGTTTTGGGATGGCTCCCTTAGTGACACACAGTTATATTGTGTGTATCACACCGATCGCATTTCTCTCCCTAGAACATAAAGAAAAGACTTTTTACATAAAAACAGACTCCTACTACATTTTTTTTTTCTTTTCAGCTATGCACAATACGATCTGTTTGCTGTATCTTAATTAACACAGAAATTAACTCTCCTGAATACAGGTTAGGAAACATTCAGATTAGTAGCTGGCTTCCTAGGCAACCGAGAAGCTTTTTTCATGCTGAATCACATGAAAGGCACAGCACTGACAAGGTGAGAGCGCAAGACTTCTTAGCGTTCAAAAAGCTGGCAGTGGCTGCCTATTCTGGAGCATCTGCACCTTCTCCACGGGTGTTGGAGTGACATAAGGGACACCTATACTGAGTCTGGGTTCCCTAAGAGAGACAACCCTACTGAGCCCTGTGAATTCTCTGTTAGGACACCTCTCGTCTTCCAAGGTGGCTTTTACTGCAAAGGAGTGGAAGGGTAGATAAGGCTTTTCAGCATTGTCCTTCCTAATAGAATTGATCTTTTCCATCCATACCAAGTAGTTTCTGGGAAAGCATCACTGCACTTCAGTTGAGGGATCAAAATGGTTTATGAATGAGCTTCCTTCTTCCTCTGCCTGCTGTTCATTGGCACAGGAGAGAATGTTGTGTAAACAGATAAACAGCCTGTTAACTGTAGGCACCACCGAAAAGGGAACTTAGCAACGTGAAAGCTAACAAACAAATACACAGCCATGATGGGGATGTAGAAGACATAGAGGACTGTAGAAGGAGATGCAATTCCTTACCGTGATTACTACATTTTTCTAATCAGTGTTCATGACAGAATTCCTAGTTCTCAAGAGCCTCAAGTGGATGAGCAGATATTGTAAGGTACCTTCCGTTTTTTAACATTTTTCCTTCCCATATCTCAAAACATTGTACAAAGGAAGGCAAAAAGCATTACAGAGGGAAGAGGAAAGAATGGCCTAAGGTCAAGGAAGCCGCCAAAACCAGATCACTGCGGTTCTGACTTGCAGTGTTAGCTATTGTGGCAACATCAGAGAACAGCTGAAGATGTTTGACCTTGTTTGTGTTTTATTTTACATAAAAGTAGATGTGGAACATCACAAATGCCTATCAAATTAACCCTCAATAGGAGATGGCAGTGTCCTTCCACCCACATACATGCTTACCAGAAGAACAAGAATCACTGGCCCTTGATATATGTAGTCGATATATTTCCCTGGCTCTTTTCCAAACCAGCATCTGTAAGAAACAAAACAAATAAGAAAATCATTTATAAAGGGGAATGCGCTTCTTTTAGATTGTAATATCAAGGACACTGTAGAGAGACGTTCCCTTATTCCCTGAGTTGTTTAATCATAAACATAATCAGCAAGTGAGTTTTCTGGTACAAAGCCACCTTCTGTTTGGACACAGGTCTGAGCCCCATTTTCTCCTCCCATTAGACTATTCATGTTCCCACTATGCTTTTGGCTATTGATCATGTAAATAATTCCAAGAAATGTGAGAACTTGCTATAAGAAGGATGCAGATGTGTCCTCCTGGGTCTGAAAAAGGGATGAAAGAAGTATTCTGTGTAAGGAAAAAAATCTGTTATATCTACTGCAGTGCCCAGAGACACTCAAATTCCATAAAGTAAGGGGTGTTACTTACAGGCAAAGTGTCTCGAGTTGCACAGTAATGATGGCTAAATAAGGTACTAGCTGAATAAGGTGTTCATCCCATTGGATTTGAACCAAGATGGTGACCACCAAATCCAGCATACAGTACAGAGACATCATCTGAAGCTAGCGAATACCTGATCCAACATCACCAAAGGGAATTCAGCTCAGGTTAAGTGAAATCACAGGTAAACTGAAGGGCTTCAAACGAGCAGAGAGCCTGGATGTGCCGTGTGTGACTGAAGTGCTGGCTTGACTTTCACTTCCACTAATTACAAGTGTTTTTCTCCCTGCTGTGTTATACAACAGACTAAGCCTGTGATTTCACAGCAACCCATACTGACATTCACTTCATTCTCTTAACTGAGAGTAATAAATCAGTTATATTTATGTCAGCAAATGAATCAGAAACCGGGCTCAGGCCTGGACTCAATAATTTACACCATTACATTTTCCCCGGTGCAGTTTTGACCCAGGCCAAACAACAGCCAGCTCCAAAACCATTCCTGGGGAGCAAATCTGGAGCTAGCATGAGCCAGAGGATATTCCCAACAGTCTACAAACTGCAGCTACCCTGATTTGGAGGCCAAGAAGGTTTAATAATATGGATGTGAACTGCTCTGTGCTATTTGGACTCCAACCCCAGGAACGATTCCAGGCCCAACTAATTTAATATTACAGATGTCGACACATGGTCTGGATCCTGGTTCTACCAAGCAGGGACAACTTTGCTATCATAATGCCTTAAGGCTTAGGTCACTGGAGCTCCAGATGCCTTAGGAAGTAGACTTTGGAGTTCAAGGGTCTGAGTTTCCCTTCCTTCTGTGGATACCACATAACAAGTCTACCCAGAAAAAATTATGCCTTCCCTGTGTTCACCTTGTGACAAAAGATAAGCTTAGTGCCACTGGAGGCACAAAACCAAGAGTAACTCCTCAGCCAAGGAGACCAGGGAGACAGGTGCAGATTTGCACTTTTACAAACACGCAAGTTGCCTCAAAGCGGTTGCAGTCTGTAAGACATGACCTCACGAGTTCAAGGCAAACAAACCGAGATAAGGAAAGCTATGGTTCAGTTGGAATTCTTCTGAATCACATCATGCCCCCAAAGCCTTTCTCCGAAATGTGTTGCTTGCTAAAACAGAAGGAGCCGTTTGCTCACTGCAAAATACTCCTACTGAACTGACTGTACAGACATGCTGAGATATGCGGCAGGTATCCGGGAACATAATTCAGTGTCACACAATCATTTGCCTTTTCTTGATTCAATTTCTACATCTTTTAAGTTCCCAAAGAATGGCAGAGCTTTGAATATTTTATAAATATAAAATATGTCTGCTACTCCCTGGTGCACCGACCGCAAATTAGTATAAATGGATAATTTTTCAACTAATCTTCCAAAATCTGGTGATGAGAGCAAGACTTTGAATAAGGTACTTCTTCCATCTAAGTTATCATCCAAGAAGAATCCCCAGGGCAGCCTTAAAGGAATGAAAAATGTTTTTTTGGTTGTTTTTTTTTTGTTATAGAGATGGAAAGATTTGAAGAAAAATGAATTACAAGGTATGCCAAGGCAGGAAACGCAACTCTCCAGAACTTGCAAGACCCATGTTTGAGAGAGGTTTTTGAAGGGCATTTTGGGACAACTGTTATATATTGCCTGAAACTCAGAGAACCAAGTGCTATTAGAAGAGCGGTTTCTGGGAAGCTGGCAGAGGAATCTAGCAGAGGGACTCATACGAAGCAGACTGAGGCACGTGGCAGAACTTAGTGGGCTAGAAAAAGTCAGCAGAGAATTTGGAACAGAGCTGGCAGAGCACAGAAGCGGTCCCAGGGCAAAAGCGGCTCATTGCTTGTTGGAATTTAAATATTGCGTAGCTGTAAGACCATACTGAAGAGCAAAATGCTGACATTTATTATCTGAAGCCCAGTACTAGACCAAGGTTGCACTGAGTAAAATATCACGTGTATATACAGACTTTCACAGAATTTGAGGAAACAAGGTTGTGGCCAAAGGTAGGTTTCTATAACACAGGCATCTACAGGGGAGCTCGATGCGCCGGCAGTCTTTTGTAGTGAGTGGAGAAAAAAAAAACAACAGCTTTTCTAGGACAGTGTTCATCTCATCAGGCTACAAAATAGCTCTGTTACATTGTAATCTAAACATAGCTAATCTACCCATTAAATCAGGCGAGTAAAGGTGAGAGGACATATATTTGCCAGTGACGTTACGTATGTCTGCACCTGATTAGCTAGATTTCATATTTACAGTCTGACTGTTCAAACTGGTACCTTAGCTGAGACATTGCAAACTTTTCTGCCTGTCATCTTAACTCTTACTTTAAATCCAACATAAGCCATTATTTCTGCAATAAAATCAGCACTGCACATTTCTTTAAAACCAAAAAAATAAACCTAAACCACTGAAAATTACTTGGTGCTTCAGAATTTTAATTCCACCAGTGTGAAATAAAAGCCTTGGTTGGTTTTTTTTTTACCTCTGAAAGACTAAACAAACACTCCCTGAATATTGAAGAGGACAATTTAGGAGACAGTTCTGACTAGACTCAGATATGTAAACACACTTCTATCGAATAGCACTAATTAATATTCTTCATGTTCTCTGACAGTTCTTTCTATAACAAAAACCACCAGTGGTTGTATCATTATTGCTGATTAGAACTTACTAACATTCTTCCCCTGACCAACTGTCCATCAATGAAATGACCATAATATTTCTTAAAAATCTGTGTGTTTTTTATTGGTACTTTTTTTCAGAGTTGTCAGACTTTGCTAAAGAGCAGCTTTATCCCAGACAGGGTATTTGCCACAGTACCAACTATATTTACCTCACTATGGAGAACACAACCTCTAGTGAGCACAAAAATGAAAAAAATTAAGAAGTTGCTTGAAGCATTTTCTTAACATTCTTCCTGTATGCTATTTTGAGCTTTTAAACTGTTATGAGCTATAGAACTTGAACCCCAGTTCAACCTCTGAACATCTTAAGTTACAGTTCAAATGCATACTTGGATGAAGAAGAGTTATTTCCCATTTTGTCCTGAACTCTGGGTTGTCCACTGGGATATCCAGTCTTGGAAGCTGCAGAAGAATACATGTTTTCCGCACGTGTCCAGTTGGCTAGGTCTGACCTCATGGGGGAATAACACATGATTTCCCCAGCAGTCAAGACAAATGGAATGTATGAGCTAGGCTGACTGGGGAGTTCGACTTGTTTTCACGGAGTAGCTGAGGTTGGCAGGGACCTCTGGACATCATCCAGTCCACCCCCCTGCTCAAAGCAGAGTCAACTGAAGCAGCTTGCTCAGAGTGGTACCCAGTTGGCTTTTGAGTAGTTCCAAGGATAAAGACTCCACAACTTCCCTGGGCAACCTCTTCCAGTGTTTCGCCATCCTCACAGTAAAAAGGTGCTTCCTGATGTTCACATCGAATTTTATGTGTTTCAGTTTGTACCACTGCCTCTTGTCCTGTCACTGGGCTCCACTGAGAAGTGTCTGGGTCCACCTTCTTCAGATCCTCCTATAAGGTATCTATAAGCACTGATAAAATCCCACTGAGCCTTCTCCTCTCCAGGCTAAACACTCCCAACCCTCTCAGTCTCTCCTTGCATGAGAGGTGCTCCAGCATCCTGACAGCATTTCTCAAACCCAGGGATTAGTTTTATCTCATCTGTCTATATTTGCACACACTTACAGAACTCAATTTAAAGGCGTGATTTCTGTTTCATCCCAGCACAGAGAAAGATTTTGTAAATGCCACAAAGTTTAGTCTAAACTGTCCCAACAGCTGATGGACTGGAGAGGAGAACAGACCGTAAGTAAGTTAAATAGACGCATGTGCAGACCCCTGTACCAGAGGTACACTCTACATGTGCTTCACTTTGACGGCTTAGAAGAATCTGCTCCCTTCCTCAGTCTGAGAGGCAGTGAGCAGGGGCTACCTGAAGTATCACATGCTGTAATGCTTGAGAAGATGACTGAATATTTATGACAATTAGCAGTCCCTTAGCAAGTTATTCATTTCTTGTTTTGCTTTGGTTCATTTGCTTTACTGAGCCTCCTTTGCATATGACATTACTACAGATGCAAAAAGCAGATTTCATTTAATAGGCTTTGCCTTACAGCCCTTATCCGCTCTTCATTTATGAGAGCTCTGCCTCTCTGCCTGGGTGCATGTACTAGATCAAAGGAATGGCACTACTAAAGCATCCAGTCTCATTTTCTCATGCAGAATCAAGTACCTGAGTCTTGGCCCCACCGCTGGCAATAAGCGAGCACAACGCTGAGGCTCCAGGCCGTTACCCCTCACACTGTGGTGGGCAGAAGCCAAATTCTGCACTTTCTCAATGCGCCACACATTTGGAATAGCTATGATGTGCAGTGAGGGTGTGCGTGAATGTTTCGCTCCAAGGCAAACACCAGCATTAAAGACAGAAAGGTGAAAACGTCCCAAGAGATTAGGTTTAATTGTCTGGGTTGACCAAGAGCAACCTGGCACCTCCCTTATCAGTAAGTATGTGAGGTAAATGATGTACATGAGTTAGAGTGTACAGGCTTGTCCATGACATGGATTTAAAAGCACAAGCTCCATTTGATAATCCACCCAAAGCAGAGAGCTTGAGCCTAGAGATTCAACAAGAACAGCTGGGGCATTCTGCATAGCATATAGAATCACTTTGTCTTTCTAGCCCTGCTGACTGTATTTTTGTATCCTCCTTTCCTTTGTTGCACAGGATCTGGGCCAGTTATGCCTTCGCTGGTGGAAGGTGGCACACATCTGTGTAAACATGCCATGTCTTTCTTCATAGCCGTGATACATCAAAGGGAGGCTCCTTCACATTCACTCTGCCTGTATACAATGATGGTGAATGGAGGCAGAGGTACAGATGATGCGGTGATTTCTCCGTCTACCTTGTGTGCAGTGCAATCCCAGTTGTTGTGGCATGTTTCTAGCAGGGGTCCCACTTTCCTTCCTCTCTAGTTCCAGAGCTGAAAGTCCTACTTCAGCACAATGAGACATCCATGCTGCCCTGGCTTATGCAAGGTAACAACTACAAGGAGCTTGACCATGAAGGAGACCCAAAATGTGATCCTTGACCCACCCAGAAACAAGAATGTCTGTGACCACAGAAATTAGGGAAATCTGGTGATCTGAGGTTATTTCCCAGGGCTGACTGACTTGGACACCCAAGGAATAGGTTCCAACTGAACTTTTTCTAGACATTTTGAGACTACAGTATGAATTCTGTATGATTATTGTAGGCAGAGATGGAATCACACAAAACTTCTCCCTCAGTGAAAGGGTGTCTGTTTGATTGCCAATACGTTTAACTCCTGAGAATTAGATCATCATCTCCAAAGTCACCATTAAAGCTACAGAAGAGAGATTGGTCAAGGGTTCAGAAGTTTGTGGGGAGCAGAGAAGAGGAACTTAGTAGCACATAACAAAATGCCTCCCATTCCTACAGCACGGATGCCCAAATCTCAGTCAGTCATCCTATCCATCTCCCTTAGATTCAGGAGAAATAGCGCATGTAAATCTAATTCATCCAACCTACTTCGGACACCTCCTTCCAGATGAGATGAAATGCACCCCAGACTGCATTTACTGTTTTGACTGATCACCACTGATCACAAGAGACCACAAATTAGTGCAGATGCAGACACCTACAAGGTAGACACATTTAATCAGATGCACTACAGACAGACAAACAGTGTGGACGTATGAAAAACAGATTCATGGAGAAAAGAATTATTTTTAAGGCTAGGGAAGAGAGCTGTAACAGATAATAGACATTGATCCAAACACTAGTTGAAAAGTACAAGCTGAGCTATATCTGACCAGTATCAATGTTTGGAGGAAAAATACCCAAAGCACAGATGCCTCTTCACCTCCAATATTTTTCAATTTCATGCACTAACTGCTTCCAACTGGAAAAGCCAGAAACAGAGATGCAAAAAATCCAGCCATAAGACTATTCTTGGCAGACTGTCAACTGAACTCTACACACCCAGAAAGCTAAATCCATTAGCAATCAACTGTAGTTTTTACCAAGGTCTTACTCAAGCAAAACTCCCATGGAAGGAGATTACCCTGACTGTAAATCACCTATAAAGCTATCACATGAGAGCTTCAGGGTTTGGCCAAGGATATTTGGGAAAGGTGTTTTCAGGAGCTGACTCAGGTAGTGCTCTGAAATTTGAGATGGTCTGGATTTGGATGGAGGTGATGTGCCCTTTCTTCTTTTCTATTTATCAGCTTTATTTCTAAATCACCAGTTCAGCCTGCAGGCATTTCTTAATTTATCTAGAGCGCCACATAATCACAAATGTTAACAACACTTACTGTTCATTTTCATAATATAGTTTGCCAATGGCCCAGGCAATGATGATTGGGCAAGGAATACCTGCAGGAGCAAAAAAATCAGGAGTTAATCACAACCCATGGACGGATGGATGATACAGATGTAGATTCAGATTTGTGTAAGGAGATTCTTAGTTAATGAACTGGAAGATTCTAAATACAAGTGGTCCTATCTTGGTATTCTTGAGACATCACAATTGCTAAGACCTCTTTATGCATATATAAAAAAGGTCATTTCAAAAAGCTGTAGTACCAGTAAGAAAAGTTAATAAAATTATTAACAAACATGTATATATATACCTATATTGCTATATAAGTGATCAGAACAAATTTGGCTGGCTTAAAGGCAATTTTGGTCCCTTTCAACTTTCCTGCAGTTGATATGACAAAACCTTAGAGACATCTCTTGGAGGTGGGCCTTTAGATTTTTATTTCCCAGGCTGCAAGAAGCCTGTAAACTCATTGGGTTCTTTGGATGAAGCCCATTTTCAAAATTTTCATTAATTTTTTAGTTGAGTCTTCCCTGTGAAACAGGATTATGTGAAAGAATATTTTGGTATCTTGCAATGTCAGAATTCATTCATTGTTTGCCCTTTCTAAAGGATCCAGCTGCTCTTAACTTTATATATATCATTCTATGATGTGCAGTGTGCTCTGTGCCTGTGAGTTCTCATCAAGGCCATGCATTTAGTTTTACAGGGCTTGTTTTCAAAATTATACCCAGAAGGTGCTACTTCTTGGTAGTGCTCCTTGGGCGTGCAACCTCATTGCAGTAGATGAAGTATATTTGTACACTTAATGTCCTTGCATTGCTATAACCTCTGCTTTCCAATGCTATTGTTTTACGAGTCCCATGTCCAGAGCCTTGCCCTTGTGCTTGTTTTGTGTGAGGCCTTCAGAGTCCATCCAGTTTCAGGGGGATTTGCTGGAGCAAGAAACTGGAAATGAGGAAGCGTAAGTGGAACTGGCCTTTCGACACAGACCTCCTTGGGGAAAACAGGAACTTTTTCCTCCAGGCATTCCTCAAGGAAAGACTGAATAATGTCAAAAATGGAGGAGGAGAGTTTGCCCTCTCCAATTTGCCTTTACCTGTCAACTCAGGCAAAAACAAATGACAAGGCAAGGCTCTCCAGCTCCATCCCTCCCTCCAACCTCCAGATTCACATCTTTCTGAAATCACTGCCGCTCTAAGGACAAGTCATGGCTCAACATGCCTTAAACCTTCATGTAGGAGTCGGCACGGCCTTGCATCTAACACTGCCTTTTAACATCTCATTTGTTGCCTCTTCTGTGGGAAATAGAGGCTTTAAAGAGACAAATCAGAGCGGAAAGAACCACAACATAGCAGGGAAAGGACTGAATTGCTAAGTGGTCATCTTTAACCTCAGCAACGAGCGTAGTGCAGCTCTGATCTCCCACACACCCCACCCCCGGTGGCTCTTGTCCCCTGCAAGTGATTGTGTCGTCTTCTGTCTTGTTCACCATTGACTCTCAGGGTCCGGTGCCCTTGTTTCTCCCATGTTGTTGCTAGGCATGAACAGACAAAATGCGCCATGTCCGTCCTTCTAGAGGAAAACATCTTACTTTTCCTTGTGAAGCAAAGAACAGGGATTTGGGACTGAGGACGGTAAAAGATCATGTATGGGAAGGCAAAGAAGAAAGCACCCCAAAAGAGTGAAAAAAAAGGTATATTCAGCTCACACCACTCCTACATTAGTAATCAGAGACCCAGAGGTTTCTGAGAGGGGTAGGGAGGGAAAATACTAGGGGCCAAACCAGTCAGGGGGTCTGTCAGAGCTGTGTGAGCAGCTGATTTTCCAGCTTGGTGACAGAATTGAAAAATACTGAAAACCAAAACTGAATCAATTACTCACATAAACATTTTCTTTCTACTACAACTCCTCTTTCCTCCCATTTGATTTTGGATTGAACGACATATTTTGTTTTAAAGGCTGTTTCTGCCTTCAGAACTGCAATTCAATTACTTCTGCTCAATTGTAAGAGGAAGAGGCATTTCTGAACAAAATGTCATTCTACTTTCAGAAAAGAAAATATCTGCGACTTTTTTCCACCTTCTGTCAAAAGAACTGCCAAATTCACTAGTTCTGCTTGACCTCAGGTTTTGCAACCGAGTGAACAAGCTGCCCACATGGGGCTTGTCTTGCCAAACCTCTCCTAGCCAAGTTCAAATCATGGATATAGTGGTTGAAAAGGACCTCTGAAGGTATCCAGTCCAATCTCCTGCTCAAAGCAGAACTATCAACACTAGCTCACCTCAGCCAGGGCTTAGCCCTGCTGAATTTTCAATACCTCCAGGGCCAGAGGTTCCACGGCTTCTAAGTCATCTGTTCCAGTGTTGTACCACCATTTTGGTAAATTTTCTGTTTCGTTAATGTCCAGCTGGAACCTCCCAGTCTGCAATGTGTGGTCATTGTCCCTTCTTATAACATCTGGTATTAACAAGAAGAATTTGGCTCCATCATCTTTGTAATTATCTTTCAAATAATTCTTGGTACCTAACAGACCCCTCCTTAGCTTCCTTTTTGCCAGAATAAACAAGCTCATCTCCTTCAGCCTCACTTCACAGGTCATGTCCTCTAGATCCCTGATCATATTGACAGCCTACTACTGGATAATCTCCAGTTTATCCACATCCCTTTTGACCTAAGAGACACAGAACTGACCACAGGCAGCCTTACCAAAGCTGAGTAGAAAGCATTAGTAACTTCCCTCAATCTCCTGGCCACAGAGTATGTGTTTTACCTTATTCATGATAAGAAGGCACTGATGGCTCATACTCAGCCTGCACCCACTGCAAGCCCTACATCCTTTGCAGCAGCGCTGCTACTCTGACAGCCGGTTCCCAGCCTGTACTAGGAACAACCCCCTCAGCAGTCCACAAGACAGCTCTAAGGTTGGACTGGCAGATAATCGGGCTTCTCTTCTAGTCAGCTCCTCACTTAGAAGTGTCTCATCTGTCTCTTGAGGCTGAGTGGTCCCCAGGGCATGGACAGGGCCTCTTCTGTCTCATGCTGTGTTGAGCAGCAGTATATAAGGGGTTCTGATCACTGCTCTGCTGATCAAAGTGAAAGGGACATGGTATGAACTGCTGCATTCCCAAAATGCTGAGCCTGGGAGTTCTCTTTCTTTCCTTAACACCAAGTGCCTGAGGATCCAAATGAAGAAGATAAACCCAGCAATAACCTATTAGCTTTATATCATCATCACAGTGAAGAACGAAACCTGATCTCATGTTCTGACAAAGTTAGGTTTGAATGTCAGATTTCACCTCAGTGGGATTTTTGAAGTTCATTCTTTCTGCTCTTGTCTTTATCGCTTTAATGCCACATACCATGTAACACCATTTTAAACACACAAGGCACTTACACCATCCTATGAAGAGAAAGACCCATTTCCGCAGCTTATCTGTGGAATAAGTCATCACTATAGCGGTGTGTAAGTAGCAGCCTTCCACAAACATCCAGAAGAAATTGGTCACCACAAAATAGTTGTAGACAGTGGTAATACATCGACACCAGGGCTGGAAAGGAAACAGAAATCATGGTGAGAACACTTTAAAAATTCTATGTCTTGTTATTTCCTTAAAAATCAATGACCGAATTCTTTCACGGGTTGCAGACTTAAACCTCTGACTTGGAATCAGAATATCTTAGGTGCTGTCGGGAAGTCACAGCTATGTCTGTGACTTTCTGCTGAGGCTTGGCTTTGACCACAACCTGCAGGATCTCCTGTACCTGAGCATGTCTGGAAAGTTGACACGCCATAAGGCATGTCCACACCCGCGCTCTGCAAGAAATTTCAGAAGTAGCCGTGTGGAAAGAAGACGAGAGCAGGCGGGTCATTTGACTACAGATGATCTTTCAGAGAGGTTCAGCCACAGCCTAGGGTTGTATCCAAAGATGACATAAGAGTCTAAGCATATCTTAGGCATAACCCACCTGCTGAACAACTCAAAGAAAATATAAGATAGAAGCTAATGTCCCAGTTTTGCTTCATTTCCATTGAAGGGAAGGGGCGCCACTGACATTTAGGGAAAAGAAATTTACTTTAAAGATATGCTTCTATCAGCTACTTCATCCCCGCTATTCCTGCCACTAGTGCTTCACTCTGTAAGTCACATCCCTACACACACCACCTCTGAATTTTGCCATAACTTTAACAGGAGTTTTGGGGCAGGCTCAATGTATCAGTGAAGGCATCTTCTAATGGCCGTGCAGTGAGAGCACAGCTGTGGAATACACAATTAGCTGTAGCGAGGCAGGTGGTAACATCACATCAATAAATCACAAGTAACTGCTGATGGTGATTTCCATAATGCTACACAAAGAAGTCTAGGAAAATTTCTTTCTGACCAAGCAGGCATTCAGCGTATTCCCTGAAGCATGACGTTAATTACCTATGTTAGCTGGTATCATTGATGTCATTTTGGTTTCACCATTCTCCAGCCTTTTAATTAACTCTACTAAAGTATTTGAAACTTTTGACCCTCAGTTAATCTGATTTCAGGCTTCATATGCATGAGGTATTGATGATCTCTAGGCAGTCAAGAGAGCAGTGGATGCACTACGAAACCCAGCAAAATTCTGTGGACTAAGAATTTACTGCACAAGAAGCACAGTTACAAAATGATAACCCATCCACAAGTTGTGATCACTACTGTTTATTGAGCTGAAATAAACAGAAGGCATCTTTTGGATACACTAAAGCTTTCATTTCTGTATTATTTCATAAAGATTTGAAATCGAATTTAGCTTCATCTTTAAAATAGGATTAAAACCCAAAACAACTCAGAAGAAAAAGAAACATTTTGTTTTCAAAGTTTCGTTTAAACAAAATGAAATTTTTGTTTTTTCATCCTTTTGGCCTGAGCAAAGGAAAATAAAACCACAATCCAAAAAAAAAAAAAAAAAAAAAAAGCCTATTTATTTCTCCTTTTGGCCTGAACAAAGGAAAATAAAACCACAATCCAAAAAACCCGCCTATTTTTGGCTAACACCAAACAAATATTTTGGCTCCATTCCTGATTAAACCCCAAACTAGAAGGACTAGGGTCCCAAAGACTTTAAGCCTCATATTTGATTTTTTTGAAGGTACGAGCACGAATTAAATTTTCCCCTGTGGCCTCAGTCTCATGCAAATTCTCTGATATAACATCTAGACTCTTGTTTCCCTCTCTCCCTCTGTTGCAACACTTACACAGTTTTTCTCCTCTCCACGGCTGCCCATTTTCACAGGAATTGTAAAAAATAATTTTATGTGAGCCTGTCGTTCCGGTGTCAGAGCTGCGTGGCATTGGCCAGTGGCTTGGGAAGGCACTGGGAGGGATACGGGCAAATCCACATGATGCTGGCGAGATCTCCCTCTGCATCGTTTCCATAGGTAACCAGAATAAAATGAATTTTGAGCAATTCCTTTTGGAACTGCAGATTTATTGTTATTAAATAATAAAACCAATTAGCAGAACCCATTAATTTATACCATTTCAGTTATTTGACTGAGGATTCTTGATCCCCATACGTATCCACCATTAGGCTCCAGATACCTTCAGCAATTCCCCTTCTTGATTTATTAACATGAGCACTATAACTTCATGCAAAATGTTTCCACGATGAGTCCTTGATGCTTCTGTAACTGCATCATTACTGATCAGCACAGAAGAGATCACATCATTAGCTGGCATAAATGATATTGCTCCCATTGATTTCAGTGGGTTATTCTGACTCTGACTTACGCCACAGTAAGAACATAACGAAGTTATCACTAAGCTTGTATAAAGGGCCTTCCCCGAAAGATTGCAGTGCTCTGCAGAGAAACGATGAGTTAATGAAAGTGAGACGTTTGAGGATCTGCCTTATATTTGCAGGTTTATATTTTCCTTGGCACATCGTGGTCACATTTTAAAAGACATTTGAGTGCCTGACTCCAACTGATTTTTCCTAAATAACTGTAAAAATCTGCATTAACATTTGCAGATTTACTCATGAGAGTAAATCACACAGCATGAAACTGTCAACAATAAAGCTCATACACCACCATTTTCTGTAGTCTGAAACTGTCAGAAACACAGACAAAGCAAACAGTGAATGAATAGAAGCCACACCTTCTCAAAGGAGCATCTGCTTAAATAATAATAGAGTTTGCATAGATGTCTCAAAAAACTTAGAATCTTAGACTTCTTTATCTAGGTACTACTGACTTTTCTATTTGTTTTCCCAGAATATGGGAGTAAAGTTCAGATGTCAAATCTTACATTTGAAAAGTTAACCAAGGATGACGAGTGCCCAGCTGACATTAAAATGAATGGATACCCAGGCTGCTGGGGTGGTTTTCAATTTCTACAGAGCCAGTTATTATGTGAGTGGAGCCACACTGACTGATACCAGCTAGGGATGCAGCTCATATTCCATACGTGCTTCAGTCCACCTGTTTTCCATAGAGCAAGAGTATTGAAGAAGGTGTGTATGTGTATGTGTGTGCATGTGTGTTTGCAGCACACTGTTAAGTATCTTCTGGATTATGGAGGTAAATATCAGGGGACCCCCATAAAAGGAGAATATTCCACTACAAGAATATTACAATGGGAACAAGAACAGTAAAAACCTCTACCAAGGGACTATCCAAAAGAACTGTTCCCCAAGAAAATCCCGATAAATGTTTTTTCTTTTGGAGTGGATGCTTTTAATCGACTCCAAAATCCTTGTATTATTGGAGCTGCTTGGTGACCAAACAGGAGGATGATGAGGGGAGACCTTATAGCTCTCTACAACCACCTGAAAGGAGGTTGTAGCGAGGCGGGGGTCGGTCTCTTTTCCCCAGTAACAAGCGATAGGACGAGAGGAAATGGCCTCAAGCTGCGCCAGGGGAAGTTAAGGTTGGATATTAGGAAAAGCTTCTTCACCGAAAGGGTTGTCAAGCATTGGAACAGGCTGCCCAGGGAGGTGGTGGAGCCTCCATCCCTGGGGGTATTTAAAAGAAGGGCAGACGTGGTGCTTGAGAATATGGTTTAGTGGTGGGCTTGGCAGTGATAGGTTAGCGGTTGGACTCGATGATCTTAAGGGTCTTTTCCAACCTTAACGATTCTATCATTCTATGATTACAACACTTACACAGGGACTGATTCAATGTCCTCACTCAAACAAGGGTCTGCAGTTGGGAGTTACTTGAATGAATATGAAATTACATGGAAAGTAAGAGAAATGGGAGCATGGTGACACCCTGCATTTCTCAAGAGTGCTCAATGCCAAGCAGAGAAGCTGCCCTACTTCTTTCCCCCTTCCGCCTTCCCATGTTTTATTGTGTGGATCTGTCCGGTCCCTTGAACTGGCTCTGACTCTCAGTCACCCATCAGGAAGCTGACTTAGATCACTATGCCAACAAAAATCTCTTCCTTGCTTTATTGCTGGCTAGGTCAGTTCTCCACCAGTTTAGCGAGGTCAACCTCCAAGGGTTCAGTCCTCCCCAGGTGATCAAGAAGAGGAACAGAGCCAGTGCAAAAGATGCAGCAGGAGTGAAGCGTTTGGGTCCCTGGAGGAATGAGCCATCGCTTTCAGTGACAGGGAGTTGCTGCTGGGTGCAGCAGCAGATATCCCAGACCTTCATCCTCAAGGCCAGCACACAAGCAAAAATTGTACTGTTTCATGCCCTGTTTCTTATTTCCTTGGGAGTCCGACTGAAGACAGCAAGGTGCCCACTGTCATCAGGCAAAGCAGCTGACTCAGCTTCAACAGCCTAGTTAATTATTTCTGTACCCTGTTCATGGAGGTGCTGCCCTCTGGAACGAATGCCTTCCCCGCACCAAGTGCACACCACTGCAGGATGCTCTGACAAAAATGTTAAAGAAACCACATTTAGTGTCTCGCAAAATACTGTATCTTACAGTGTATAAAATATCAGTCAAACAAATTCAGCATCCCTGCCTGCCCCCAAACTACATGGCAGAGACATGCTACCTCCAAGCACTTACTTCATTGCTTTCATGTATGTTGTGATCTATCATTTGAAGCAGAAACCACATCACATTCCTCAGGATGAATGTGGTGATCAGGTTCCAGTGGATAATATTCCGCAGGCATCTGATACTCCTAAACAGGGAAATACATTTAAATCATCATATATAGTGACTATATACACATAACACACTAATGACTATATAAAATAAACCTAATTCTGTTCACTTGCAAAATTCCTCATGGTTTATCCCCCTCCTTTACCTCTCTTACAGGAGCATCGGCTGTCCAATGGGTCAGCAATAACAGTCTGTGAGGCTGTTTGTAGCTTATATCTTTACCAGCAAGCATGTCTGGGTCTGGTCCCATTCTCTGGCTCCCAGGGTAAATCGCACAGCCAGTGCCAAAGACAAAACTTGGATTTTGCAGTGTAGTCACGTCACAAATAAATGACATAAATATAAAAGAGCAACCGGCAAGATCTGTGCTTCTTTTCCTTGCTCTGTGCCTTTCTTCCAAAGACCACACAGCGTAACTTTTACAAAGCCACGTACAACAACTTGTGTTGATAACATGCGGAGGTCCCTTTGACAATAATCTGTTCAAGCAAGTGAAATAGGATCTACTGGAAGAGCTCAAATATTCAAATGGTCATTTCATCCTCGGTTATCAGTTTTGCTCCCCTCCACCCCATCCCCTCAACTCTATTATAATGTCAGCTAGAACTGATAAGCCCCTAAACCACAAGGCTGCACTGGAGTCTGTTGCACTCTCCAAAGAAGGCGATTTGGTGACAAATATCTGCTCTGGAGTGGCAAAACTGGAATAGGTTGCATTCAGTTGGTCTCTTGAACTGGCTCGCGTATGTGAAATTCAAAGTTTTCAGACCCATTAATGTGATAGGAGAGCACGGACTGCCTGGTTTCCATCCCAAGCCCAGCTGGCTGTACCAAGCTTTCTTACGGCAGAGCTGTGTATTCTCCTTAACCAGGAGAATACTTAACTGTGTTTTTAGTCCTTTCCCAGCCTCCTTTCAGAAGCAATGTAAAATATGAGCTACAATGAGTTGGGACACAGTGCCATAAAACAAAAGAGGGGACATCTTAAATAGTGCTTGCGGCTGACAACGGCTGCAGGAGGCAGCCAGGGCACGCTGCTGATGCCAGCGACCGAGGTGTCACTGCAGCTAGAAAGTCAGTTACTCATTCGGTCATCTGAGACAAGATCCTCTGTCTTCTCATTCTTTGTGAAATGGTAAAGGAAGGTGAGTGCCAAGCTGCAGTTTTGCAATTATGTGATTGTTTCTCAGCTAAACACACAACACCCCAGTTACTGAAATCACTTCCGCAGGGGTTCACACAGCCAGTGCATTTCCCAGGATCGTCAGGTCAGGATTCTGCGTTTGCCATGTCAGTCTCCCCGCTTGCAAAGGAAGCTGTCAAATAACATCAGACAAAACACAGAAAGCGGTGGTCTCAGACCTGCTCAGCTGTAGCTGACTGTAGCTCATCCCACTGCCAGCAAAAAGAGAAGGCACAATCCAGTAACCAACTTTGCCTCAGGCCTTTTGCATGCCAAACAAGCCAGCCTTCTTAATAACAAACATTATTTTGTTATCTTAAAACACTTATTGCACTTGTCCTAGGACTCAGTTAGACAGTTTGAGGGCCAGAAGCAATTCTGTTACGTGCTTCAGCCTCACAAATCTCTCAAAGATTTCACAGCAATCCGGTAAAAAAACAAACAGAAGACCTCCCAATATGAGAAACTGCAACTTGCAGAAAGACGTCAGAGGTAAAACCCTACTAAGTCAATGTCAGAATAGCTTCTGAATTTAACAACTCAGGCTCCAGGTATGAAATTAGTATTTGGTTTTGAGCGCCTCAGTGACTCCTGACTGGAGTCAATTTGGAAAACAATTCTCCAGCTGCTCAGATCCATTCACTTTCATTTAGGCTACAAAACCCCAAAGCATTGCTCTCAGCGCAACCTGTGCTGGCAGGGGACATGTCAGAGACACGACTCTCTCTGAAAATTTCACTGCTAACAAAAGGCAAAGGTTCATGGTTAGGATTTCAAAGAAACCAGGCAACCAACACCTACTGCCTTTCACGTTGAACCCCAGGAACCCATCTGGCTCCAGACAGACTTTGAAACATGCTATTAAGGTCTGTTCTCTGGTGATTGCTCTGCACATAAATGTCCTGTGGCTGCTGTTTTGTAGATGTTTTATTCAGTCCCTTCAGGTGAAGGATTAGCAGATTAAGGAATGAGTTTGAAACATTGCTTCTAGGGGGAGAGGGAGGCAGGGGACTAGAAACTGAGGAAATTCAGGTCAAACTATAGTGTTACGGGCATGAAATTAATTGCTTTTGAGAGCTCTAACAACAAAACAGATCCAGCACACTTGCCACCTGAATGTATTTCTTGACAAAGAGAAGATAAAGGAGTGGGGAAAAAAAATATCCTTGCTGCATACCTCCATTTAGATGCAGTTTAATCATCCCATATACTGGAACATCACTACATCTGGCTGGAAGAAACCTTAATCCCAGAAGACTTAAAGCAGGACATCAGCCGTGGAGGCAAATAGGGTCAAACAAATATTTGTAAACTTTTGGGATCAGTTCCTACAAGCTTTTCACCCCAGTAGGATCCTAGTCATCAAAATCACATTCTCTTCCGTGGCTTGGAATATAAAGACAACCTCAGCATCTACTGGCTGCATGATCTTTGCCCTCCTACTTCTTGGTCATACTCTTTTGTCTTCCTTGCTCACCTGTCTGCATCTAGCCATTGACTCGTGTTTGGATTGTAACATGCTTGGGACAGAAGCAAACTGTAAGTGATGTGTGTGTTCAGGATCTGGAGCAAGGGGGTCTGGTCTATGCTGGGAACTCCCAGGCTCTACAGATAAGTATGATCAAAGCTCTCCTTGTTTACAAAAACCGCATGTGCTGAGGGATGTGTTCCTGGTGTAAAGTTAACTAAAGTATAAATGTGACCAGCAGCTGGAATTTACCAAAATGAGGTCTGAAGCCTTGTCAAATGCTTTCGACGTGCAACAGGGACAGTTGGCTCTCACATCCCACTACCTTTAGCAAAAGCCATACTTTGGGTATCAGGAACCTTGTACCATGGCCTCGTTCCCTTTCTGAGACACTCCGTGTGTGGCATGGATGGTAAGTAGATGCTTTCACCTGCTAAAGAGCTTCATTTCTTTGTGGCCAACAGAGCAATGAAGAAGAGGCTGTTGAGCAAGCGTTTTGCTTTTCCAGCTGCAGCCTCTCCCTGGTCACGTTCCCCACCACACTGCTGCTTTGGCAACGCAGCACAAACAGGTGAGAGGCAGGATTTGCTTTTGTGATGTCTGGGCCACTACTCTCTGCTGGTGCAAACAGCAGTTAGGGTTTTAATGGAAAGAGCAGTAAAGACAGGCTGAGAAACACATGTCTCAAAGTGCCACAGAGTTTCTCAATGGCTCAGGCAGTGACGTGACCCCAGGCACAGAACGGTTTTAGCCTTTCCCCTTTTTTATTTTTCCCCTTCTTTTTCTTTTAGTAAGAGTCCCATCTGGAGACTCTAAATTTGTTTTTGTTTGTAGACAGCCCAGAGCACATGGATTCTGTTTGTTTCTGTCTCCTAACTACTACTAGTACACAAATCACAGTGGCAGTAATGCAATTCATAGCCAAGGGCAGGAAAAGCCTGAGAAATAACTGTGTGAGGTTCATACCAGGAAGGGAGAAACAGCGGGGTTAACGTCGTATGTGGAAGCTGCAGGGCATAGCAGCTAAGTCAACTGATGTAGCCAGGGAAAGATCTCTTGCCAGCCACCCGTGAAAGCTGCTCTCATTTACAGGCACTGCTGGTGAATGTTATTATCATTATTTAGTGTGGGTAAAGCATCTGGAGGGATACTGACTGAGATGAGGGTCCCTGCATTTCAGGCACTATTCACCCGAGACTGTTCTGCCGGGCTCGGGAGCTAACCCTGTGCATAAAGATTATCTGTGTAGCCAGAGCGGAGTCTGAGGTGGAACAGTGACTGAAGGACATGTCCCAGACTGGGCAACAGAGCTAGTGAGTAACAGGAGACCTGCAGCACAGCTAATGTTTGGTGAAGGGACAAAGCCGACCTTGTCACACTCACTCATCTCAAAGCCTGAGGAAGAAACACATAATACTTACAGAGGTAATTTTTTCTCCATGGGCATTTTCCTGTCTCTCGGTAGATGAAGCTATCTTAAATTTATGAGGCTTAATGAAATTTAAATACTCCTGTTATTCATGAAAATGACCTGTCCCTTTTGGAAAACTTGTTAAACAGTCATAACAGTCTTTTATAACAATGAGCTCCACAGTTCCTTTCTCTTTGATTAATTATTGAGTTCACTCTGTGGAGTGAAAAAGTAAGCAACCCTGTGCTCCAGAAACAACAATAACTGTCCTCACAGGCAGCACCGGAAAGGAATTCACATCACATTGTAGATAGGAGGGGGTAGAATTTGAAACACGTTGTGCTGTATTATAAGTTTGTGAATAGAGCTTTCCTACAGTCACAGCGATTGGCATGAATGCATTCCCTCACTACGCTAAGAAATTTGAGGTTATTCTTACCTCAGGAGGGAGATATGGCAATTTGGAGACTGTGGCAGGGACGACATCAGGAGAATGAGAGCACAGGCAGCAGAGAGCTACCTTCTTGGGAGGGCAAAGAGTCAGGCACACCACAAGATACCATGGACCGAGGCTACCAACTTCCATTAAAGAAGCTTTTCCTGTATTTGCTTCCTGCCCTGATCTTTTTCAGACAAAAAGTGTTGGTCAAGGCCTTGGCTCGACTCTTTTACTAACTCTTCCCTGGTGCACGGGTCCAAGGACGGAAGAAATAAGAAGTTGTAGCAATTCAGTCAGAACAGACTTAAAGATTGAGGCCACGACATAAGGACATAACATCTTTCATATTCACTCAGACCAATGAGTCATGTAGGCTGACTCAGTCTCCACTGCTGATCAGTAAAACAGCTTGGGAAACGGGGGAGGTGGACCGTTAGTTGTTCCTTGCCCTTACCTCCTTGCTTCTGGCAGTCAGAGGTTTTAAGATATTCCTGATTCAGAGACCACATTTAATGACATTAGATCACCCCGTTGGTGGTCCCAACTCCTCACAGGAGTCACTGAACTCCTTCTGTGGTTTATGTTCGTTGGGGTCAGGCCACAGCTTATTCTACTAACATGACGGAATAAAGAGCTCATAAGCTGTTATTCATGGTAAAATACATTTGTCTATGTTGGTTCCTCTTCTCTGCTTGCCTGTCCCCTCCCAAGGGCTGGATGAGGAGGCATTTCCTCACAGCTACATTCCCTTTGGGAGTTGCAGAGAGGAGGGATAGAAAGAGCAGCCTGGAACTGGACAGCAGGAAACTGCTAGTCCCGTGGGGCTGCGGGAGCAGGCTGGGAGGAGTGGTTGGTAGTGTACCTCCCACATGTGCTCCCGAAGTAGCACAGTTCTTGCAGAAATTTCACTTCTGGCTGTACCCGACACCAGATTTTGGACCTGAAATATCCCCCTGAAATATAGCACATAGTGTCAGACCGGCACATGCAAGTGGTGCATGTTACACCGAGGGAAGGAGGAAGCAGAGGGAAAAGGACTTCCTTGAAAAGGAGAGAAAAGAAGGACTTAAAGTTTCTGACTTGGAGGAAGAAAAGATACTGCCACTGGAAGCATCTTGGTTCTGTAAGTGAAAGGGTTTATTGGCTCCTCATGATTTCTTAAGAACCAGTGCTTTGGCCCCTATTGAGTGAACTCCCCATAGAGTGAAGACGACCGCTTCTGACACGGCAAGAGTTTCTGCTGAGGGCCTGCCGCACAGGAGTCCTGCGGCTGTGCCGCTCCTCCCGCGGGTCTGGGCAGAGGTGTCCTCCTGTCAGGCAGGCAGGACTTTTTGCCAGGACTCGTTGTTTGGAGTAGAGCCACTTGCCTCAAGGCTCGTGATGTGAGGATTTGGATAGAAGAGTGTAGTAAGCGACAGGGTATTTTCACAGGAGACTGAGTTATGAAGTACCTTGTTTTATATTTACAGGAATTTGGGGACAATGGTACGGGAAAATGGGTGTGTTCCAGTGAGTTGAGAGTCACAGAGTATGTCTCTGGATGTGCTGGTCAAAACCAGATAAGATGCCCTCACCACACACACAGAGACCCCTGTAAGAGCATTAGTGTTGCAGCAGGTTAGACACAAAGAACCAATTAAGGTGAAAGCAAACATATTCTCTTTGGCCTTCCTATTTAGTAAATCAAAAGCCAGGTGTATGTTGGGAAATTACACATAGTGTCCTCTTTATCTGATTTGAGAACAGCCCATGTATCAAGCCCAGTGTCATTCCCTGACTCAATATCATACCACCGGCATCCTGAACCACTTGGTGGGGGGGTGTCGTAACTGGGCTTCCACGTTAAGAACAATAGCAGCAAGTGAATAAAAAGCAAAATTCTCCAGCAGTTGGCTGCAGCCTGTGTCAGAGGTGGGCAGAAAGAGTTTCTGATTGTTGGCAGAGAAAGCACACTCTGCTAATTATTTCCATCAAATGACCTTAATTGTATGGTTGGATACAGAAAGCAGAGAATTAGGAAATCCATTCTTTTGACTTAGGAAATGCTGAGACCTGAGAAGGCAGAAAATCTGATCAACTCCTCCTGTAAAGGTGGCCTCACTGATTCGGAAATGCAGATCTATAAAAGGGTTTCTAAAATAGCCCTGGTAAAACTCAAAGTAGCCTTTCTCTTGTTGATTTTATTTTTCTCCTCAATCTATTCATACGGCAGTATTTTTCCTCTGGGATGTGCAGAGCTACTACTTTCTGATTCAAAGCATGACACAAACAATTAACATTAGCAATTGTAATAATATGCCAGCATGGTCGAAAGCTAGCTGAATTAGTTGAATCATCTGCCTGGAAATAATTGCAAATGATAACTTTATTAAAGAAGCTTGGAAACCTTCTATTAATTCATGTAGTACTCCATTAATAATGATGTTCAATTAAGACAGCTGTCCCAAAGTCTGTCTGAAAACAGTTAGCAGGAGATATCTGAGAGTGCTCTGCTGGAGTCCTTCCCCTTCCATGACTGTTCAACAAGCAGGAAGGACAATCATGGACAATACTTTACAAAAATATTTTTCCCCCTCTAGTCTTTTCTAGGGCAAAGCTCATGGAGAAGCCATAAATGGCATGGAGTGGGAAGAATACCTAACAGCAAGTTATTTCCCAGGCCCTGTGCCTGTTGTGGCCTATTTGCTTTCATCCACATGGAGGCCTCCCCTGAGGTCCTCACAGTTTCCCCTGCGTGCTCGTGTTCAATCACTGCATATATTCTGGTACTAGTGGTTACAGATGGGAAAAACAGCTGGAGAGGTTGGCAAGGAAAATGAGCTGCTCGGTGGGAGTTGCCTGGGGAAATATAAATACTCCCACAGGAAATGCAAGGGGCGGTTGTAAGGGAAGAATGAAACCCTGGAAGAGAACAACAGCTTTATTACCAGGACAGGGGTGAAATGCCCAGGTGAAGATGAGAAGCAGCAGCTTCCATTAGCATTTAGGATGCACATAGACCCTAAAACCAAACCCACTGTGGAACCTTCTGTGCTCTGCTAAGTCTTTTCCAAAGCTGCTTTCTCCTGCCTTCAAGTCAGTTTTTAATCACAGGGCACAGGGCATTCCGCTTACTTTAGACACACAGGCTTCAAGCACTGATGCGCCTAGGGTTGGAAGGCTGCACAACACGGACCAGGACCACAGGAAGAACAGCCCCAGGGCAGGACCCGACTGACTGCGATCGCCGCCAGTGCTTGGGCGCAGCACTGCCTGGCTGCCTAGCGTGGTGAAAAGGGGTCAAAAATGGCCCCCTGCGAACGGCCCGCGAGCATGCTGGCACAGAACAGCATGGGTAACTAAGGACACGACATCAGCCTGTGCGTTGCTCCTAGTCAGTGTACGAAGAGAAATGTTGCCCCTGAGAACGACGTGGTTAAATAAGGGCTAACTGAAACCCAGTCGCTGGATACTCCAGTCTAAGAATATGGTTCCAATCTTCACTGTGCAACCGGCTCTTCCACTGGAGAAAATTCCTCTGCATTTTCACAGGAATGACAAAGTCAGACACAGATGACTTTATTTAGTACAGCATGTGCTTGTGGTTCAGCTGGTTGAAAAAATAAAGCCAAGGTTTAGGAATCTGCTCTAATTTGTTTTGCTAAATGGAGGTCAGTAGTCAGCCATTCTTGAACCAAACGGTAAACAGGGCTGTGAAGTATCTGTTTCGCAGGTGCTACCTTGCAGCTCAGGCGTCGGAACCCCATCACAAACTAGCTTTAGAGCAGCAGGGGCACGGTGCGTGGCTGCAGCCCTCTGGGGTTTGTCTGAGACACTGCCCTGTTGGCACAGGTGGTAGCTATCGGCCCGGGCTGCAGAAGGGCGAGTGCTTTCGACGAAGAGTGACCATCGCAGCTGGATTGCACCAGCTGGAGTCAGGACTTCAGAAGCCAGACGCTGAGAGCTGATAGTGGTTGACCTGGCTTAGAGCTACTGCTTGGGACATGTAAGAGTGCGCAGCATATCCTCATTCATAATCCTTTTGTGGGATTATTAAAAAAAAAAAAAATGAAAGAAAAAAATAATTTAAAGGACCAGCTAGGGAATTCAGCGGTTATGGGTGGTTTTTGTTTGGGTTTTTTTTTGGGGGGGTGTGTGTTTTTTGTTTTGTTTTGCTTTTAATAGTATTATACAATTAGCAATGTTTATTAAACTAACTAGCTTTGCAGATACCGTGTGGATAATCACGGAGGAAAGTCTGAGGCACTGATGCTGCTGTCCACACTCTCCTTGGCCTTATTTCCACTAAAACATAGGGTGAAATATTTCATTATTTTTGAGGATTTGGCCAGGAAATCAGGAAAGACCATATCGGATCATTTATAACCTGCTCCTTCTGAACGTTCATTCCTGTGCTTGGTCTACATTTGTTAGCCTCTTGGTGCTCACTGCGCGTGCGGAAACGTTTCCAGTGGTTCCGCGCGGGCACTTCTCCCAGGAAGCTGCAGCTCCCGTAACAAGCAGAGGCAGTCCACAGGCTAGCATGGTACATGCCCCACTTAGGAGTGACACAAATCAGGGATTTGCCACCTCTCTCGTGTTTTACTTGACAGAGCAACGTGGAGCGGCAGTATTTATCTTTTCGAATAGGCAGAAGAGAAGGTGGCTGGGCGCTGAACAAGCACAGTGGAGTTAGTGAGGGGTGTAGGTGTGCGATTCCTTGGATGAAAACTGAAGTTGAACTGTTTAGTACTTGAACACCTGCAGGTACATTTGTAGTGGGTAACTAAACACCTAGGCTTGAAAAAAATCTTCTCTGATTCTCCTTTCCAGAGATGACTCAGGACATATTCTTTTTTGAAGTAAATTGCACTGCTGAGCATGATTCATATCTAAACTGTGAAGACCAAACTTTACTTTCTTCCTTGCTCTGAAACTGTGGAAGTGTTGCAAGACTTGGCTCCAGTGTTCCCAAAAATATTCCATCATCATCATCATGAGAACAGAGCAGAGACAAGTTTTAGCTAATCAGGCGACAGATCTAGTCTTACACAGAGCGGTTCTACTACCAGAATTTAAACAAGTTTGCGTCCGTCTCCAACCTTGGCAATGACAGAAATATACCACTAAGAACATGTTTCAAGCACAGGATGGGAAGTGGCCTCCTGATCCCCCAAACCCCAGGTCGAGAAAGTCATTGAGTAGAAGTCCTTCATAAACTCCTGGAACTGTAGTTTAACTCCATGTTAAATCTCTTCCTCCATTACATTGCTCCTGGACCCCTCTGCTCTGTGCGTTGGAAATCATCCTCTAGTGTCCACTCACAAGTCTCTTTGTAAACCGCCTATACCTGTTCCTTCCTGCACTGACATTGTCCTTGATTGTAAGTAGCTCTTCAGTTTCTAATGTTTATCCAACAGTGAGGTATTTATAGGCATCAATAATACTCCTTGTCAGCCTTCATTTTTCTAGGCTACAATACCACTATTTGAGATGCAGCTTATGAAACCTTCCACATTTTAAGGCTATAGCTCTCTGGGCACACTTTTAATTACTGGTATTTATTCCAGGACTTCAGGAGGGCTTTGTTCTCCTCTGTGGTTTTTGCGCTAGGTAGGCTCTGGCTCTACATAAAGAGTCCAAAGAACAAGTCATACAGATATGAGATGTGAGAGGAGGGTGAGTAGAGGCAGTGGGAAGCAACGGCATTGCCTTGAGGTTAATCAGTAGGAAATCTGTTTCTGTCCTTTTTCTGTGTTCGCGAGATGAGACAGTTCACGTGATTTGGGGCAGTACAGGCACTTCAGATGTTTTGTATTCAAAGACGACCATCTCATTGCATACGTGCTTATTTACAGAGCTCCATCTTTTTCCATTCCTGCCTCGCTTTGAGAACTTTACTATGGACTATTACAGGGTGGGACAGAGTGCTCTCTCCAAACCTACAGCCATTGCATCCACTGAACACGTGCTCTGCAATTACTGGTATTTATGATGACGTTTAAAACAAGCCATGTGCCTGAACCAGCATTTAAGCTCTGCTATTTGAAGTGGCAGATGGAATAGACTTAACTAGGCTAGGTGGAAAGCCAGGAGACGATGGGGGAAATGGAGTACTGACATGAATTCATGGATTCAGTTAGTTGATGCTCTGCCCTGGACTTGCTCCTCTTCCCCTTGCTCCATGACAGAAAGGTATGGCTGGGAGTACTGTGCCTCAGACCTGGAGTCTGCTCTGCTCTAATCACATCAGATACCACATGACTTTTAAGCGTGAGCAGTATTAATTGTGCAGATCGCGTACCCACTTGACATATCCTCAGTATCTGGGCTCTGAGAGGTATCAGATCACTTTGCTCTATGAAACCCGTTCTGCAGGGATGCTCTACGTTTCTTCTTACAGGTTTCTACAAATCATTTAATCAAACTCTTCCATTCTTATTAACAGAGGCCTGCAGCAGCAGTCTCACCAACTGCACACCAGACTGAAGATCAAGTTCAAAGGAGCTTGGAATGGGGGAGGGTAAAGGACAGTAGATCTTCCTCTCCTAAATCCTGGGAGATGGGTAGTGGAAAAAAAAGAAAAAAAAAAAGGAAAAAAAAAAAGCGACTGTGTTATTTCAAGAAAAAAATGTTTTAGTCTTTTGGGAGAAAAAATATGTGAGATTTAGGAAATCTGGCTGTAATCACAAGAAAGAAAGGGGACAGCGCCTCAGGCCTATGAGAAAATAAACTCAGATGTTTTAAAAGGGGAAACAGAAAAAGGTAAATTTAGGGGCAACAGGAAAGCAAAGGTTTCCTCAAAACCCTCAGTTTGCTTTTGTTACCATCATACTAGTGACAAAAGATGTTATGTCAGTGTTTGTGGGTTTGGTTTTTTTTAAAGCTGCCTTTATTCAGCAACCAGTGCAGAAGGACACGTCATTTTTAATCTTTAGCCTGTCTTCCTTTCAGCGCCATCCTTCTTTATTGGATTCAAAACTCTGCAGGGACTCAGATGCTTCCCAGAACAAATACCTGTCTTCCCGTACTTCTTTTTCGGTTAGTACTGCACAAATAAAACATCTTCTGATTGAATCCAGTCAGGTCACTGCTGGCCGCTGGCAGCACATTGTTTAATAACAAGTCAGGATTTTTACAAAGGACTCTTATTCCACCTCAGACGCTGGCATAACAGCACACTACCATGGCAAAAGCCAGGACAAAGCAATTTGGGTTTCTGCATTATCAGCAACAGTAAAAGAAAAAATACAATTCAAAAGAACAAAAGAAGTGGTTTAATTCTTTTGCCTTTCTTTTTCTTCCCCTGCAGTTTGGTTGGTATTTCTGATAGCAGGATTCCTCCTGTGGAAAATTTCTGCTTTACTAGTGTGCGAATGTGATTATGTGGGAGGATGAGAGCTGTGTCAGCAGGAACTGCCTGTGTGTACCTGAGGGATGGATCAAACCTTCACTATTAATGAGAACACACAGACTATGAGACTCACAGCAGTGCAGATACGTTTAACAATGCCCAGTGAAGTGCCCGGAGCAAACCTCTCCAGGTCCTTCGTCGGAGATCAATGCAGCCCTACAGCACATTTGGTTAATGCCCAAATCCCTCATTTTTCCTTCTCGGCATATTTCTTTTTGTTTGTGTGCTTGTTTTCTTTTGCGTTGTAAAGACAGCGTGGTTCTTATGCTTTTAGGACCACCTACATTTAGATCTTGAGGAACCATCCTTAGATCTTTAGGAGCTATTTCAGTGGCTCATTGCCATGCGGTCAGCATGCCAAGAAAAATCAAGGCCTCTCCCATAAGTTGGGCTTCACTTTCTATTATTTAGGTGCTAAATGAAATGTTTACTGCCTTATTTTTCATCGCACAGCCACGGAAGAAGGATCGGTTCATATGTGACGGAACTGGAGAAAAGGCTGGAACAGGTGTTCACAGTAAAAGGGAGTTCCTGGCTGAGACCTCCAACAAGAGTTGTATTGGGGTCTCCTGGCAACAGAAACACAGATGGCGGATGATTTCATTACTTGCTGCTACATTTGAGCTCAGAATATCTTTTGGTGTATGGTTCCTTACAGTTTAGGACAGTAGAACATTTCTACTGGCTTGGAGGGTGGGTTGTGAATGGAGGACAGAGGGTTGCGTAAGAAACTGAGGAAGACAGGAACTGGTGACAAGATGACATAGGATAGATTTGAAAGAACTGGGACTAGATCCAGTTCTTTCCCCTTCCCCCTTCAGCACAACTGAGGATTAAGCTTCTGATCAATGCAGCAGCTACCTGGGCTGAGGCAGCAACAGCAATGGCAAAGCTCATCTCCAAAAGCACAAAGCCATCTCACTAGCTGATCATCAGAGCCATACTCTTTGCCACGCCAACCAGATATTTAACTTGCTCTTAAAACCTCCAGTGTAAGAGATCCCACAGCCCCCTAGCAGATGTGCTCGTCTCTCGCTTCAGATGGGACTGCCTTTGGGACTCCACCTGCACTGACAGAGCAAAGGAAAATCAAGGAGGTGATGGGTGAGAAGCATAAAAATATGGAGCAGTTGTAGAACTTCAGCCGTCACAGTCTCCTCTATCTTCACTCTCAGCAGGCACTCATGAGTGAGGTACATGGAAGGATGGCACAGATACTAATGAAATAGAAATACTAGAAATCTACACCAGGGGTTTCTACTTTGGGTCAAGATGTGGGGCTATCAGATCCAGCCTTCAGGGTCTTCTGTTGTTTTCTTAGCCTGGAATTATCTAAACTCCCTCATTTCACCCAGTTAGTAGATGCTTTCTTCCATCCAAACTAAAACAGAAAAAAAGCCTTAAATAATAGGACTCCATTATCAAAACCGATTTGCTCTTGGGACACTTTAAAGAGGTAAGTGTGATGAAGATGTGCGTGATCTAGAATTTGTGCAGGGGAAACCTGCAATGCAACATGAATCTGGACTGCCTTCACTGGAGCATCTTTAGAACTTCTGAAACAGGTGTAACTCTACGGACACCGGGGTAGCTCATGCTGGTTAACACTGGCTGGACACTAGACTTTTTTTTGCATGATACAGTGGGAATTTGAAAAGCTGGACTATATTAATTCATAGCATGTACAGGAAAGTACTTAATTGCTGCAGTCATTTTTAATGCTGAAGCTGACTGCAAAGCTTAAAACTTAAAGTCAAAGTTTAAATACCAGAAGAACAATTTAAAAGAGATCAGCCAGGCCACTCCTGTGTTAGAAGCTGGATACATTTATGCCATATTATCTAATTGTTTTTGCGCTATTTACTCAAGCATTTATAAAAGATTCAGCATTGAAGCAGGGAATATAGCTACAATGAATAATTTGCATTCTTTATTCACTGTAAATTAATTCAGGTCTCCAAGCACTATGGGAATTAGCATTATGCGCACAGTAAAAAGCTTGAAATGGAAGTTTAAACTGATGCACCATAAATGTTCCCACTGAACATTTTAAGCTTTTTTTTCCTTCCCATTAGCATAGATGATTCTGTTTCTAGATGCTGGGGTAAAAGACGACTCCTGTTGTTAATAAGAAAGACCCTCTTGTTAGGAATGCTCAAGAGGAAGACTTAGCATAAGACTTCGTAGGGATGCTCCACTCTAGGAAAGCAGTAATTCTTTCAGTTAGGTCACTGTCAATCATCATTTTGTAATCCTGTGGGGGTCCTCCACCTTTTTCTCCTCTACTACTAGCATAAGATTTTTCTCAAGGATTATCATTGCATAGGACTTAGTGTAGTTGGTTCTAAATTCAGGCTGAACGCTCCTAGTCAAGACAGCACAAATGGTACAGACATACCAGTCAGGTGATCCAACAAATAATACAGAAATATCCAGCACGGCCACTCCTCTTATATATATTCCTGTGACTCAGGCTGTGTACATGCCATACTTGCGATGACTGATGCACATCTACCTACTACTTCCCACTAAGTTTCCTTCCCTCCTGCCCTTCCTCTTTTCCCTGTAGCCCTAACTCTTCTCCACAGACTTTCTGTCACTGACATATCCATTTAACCTGACAAACTCCCTTCTGTACCACTGAACCGGGGAAGGGAAATGTTTCTATGTAGTTTCATTGATTTGCATTCATCATTTCAAGAGCACTGGTGGGGATAAAGATCCCCTAAAGATGTTTCTCATGTTATTGAAGAAAACTTTTGAGTTCTGTAATGGAAGAAAAATTGAAATTAACCCAAAGCAAAATGGAAAGATTTCATTCTATCTCCCTTGGTCTAGACCTGGGCATTATCTGTCAGGGAATGCAAAACGCCTTAAGTTATCATGCACTGACTTATAAAAACTTGCCCCCCAAAACTTGCAAGTCAACACTTTCAAATCCCAGCTTCCCTTAATGAAGCACTCTGTGCTCACTGAACTTTTTGCTGCCATCAATAAATCATGTACAGTGCTCTTCCTGAATACAAATAGGCTTTAGGTCCTGCGCACAGAAGCCACCGTTACAGCTCATCCAATACATCAGTCAATGAAACCATGAACATGCTTGGGAGTGTAAAAGCCATCACCATTTTTCGAGACCATACACAATCTGGACAGTGTTATTAGAGGGCTTGAGTAACCCGGTAAGTGTCACACACCCAACCAAGTTAGAAGCATGCAAACAGATTACTCACCTCAAGCACAAGAAAAGCATAAAGGCAACTATAAGGGCCCCTACTGATATACAGTGCCCCAGGTAGTTTATGATGAGAGCAATCTTGTAATGGAGCGCATACTTCCTCTGGAGGTAAAGAGATAACATGATTAAATCAGCATGACTCTCTAAGCACTGACATTAAGGAACAGTTAATCAGCTTAGGAAACAGTAATTACTTTTCTCGACTTTAAAATGATATAATAGCCCCAGGGCTGATGCCTATGTATAAGACAAACATGCTGCCCAGACACAGAAGTACAGGCTTAGTTTCATTTCAGTTTGGGATTCATCCATAGTTTCTTACAAATCTCAGCAAAAAAGTTAATTTTTTCCACCTTTTTTCCCGCAGTTTCTTCAGGATGCCATCTAGAGGGACCCTGACAGGCTTGAGAGTTGGGCCCATGCGCACCTCATGAAGTTCAACAAGGCCAGGTGCAAGGTCCTGCATATGGGTCGGAGCAACCCCAGTGCCAACACAGGCTGGGCGGAGGCGGATTGAGAGCAGCCCTGCCGAGAAAATCTTGGGGGTGTTGGTTGATGAGAAGCTCAACATGACCCAGCAATGTGCGCTTGCAGCCCAGAAAGCCAACCGTATCCTGGGCTACACCAAAAGAAGCATGGCCAGCAAGCTGAAGGAGGTGATTCTCCCCCTCTGCTCTGCTCTGGTGAGACCCCACCTGGAGTGCTGTGTCCAGCTCAGGAACCCCCAACATAAGAAGGACGTGGCCCTGTTGGAGCGAGTCCAGGGGAGGCCACAAAGATGTTCTGAGGGCTGGAGCACCTCTCCTATGAACACAGGCTGAGAGTTGGGGTTGTTCAGCCTGGAGAGGAGGGGGCTCTAGGGAGATCTCATAGCAGCCTTCCAGTACCTGAAGGGGGCCTACAAGAAAGCTGGAGAGGGACTTTTTATGAGGGTATGTAGTGATAGGAGAAGGGCTAATGGCTTTAAATTGAAAGAAGGTAGATTTAGATTTGATATAAGGAAGAAATTCTTCACTGTGGGGGTGGTGAGACACTGGAACAGGTTGGCCAGAGAAGCTGTGGATGCCCCGTCCCTGGAAGTGTTCAAGGCCAGGTTGGATGGGGCTTTGAGCAACCTGGTCTAGTGGAAGGTGTCCCTGCCCATGGCAGGGGGTTTGGAACTAGACGATCTTTAAGGTCCTTTCCAACACAAACCATTCCATGATTCTACTATTTCTTATTTTCATTATTACGTTATTTTAAAACTTTGTTATTTTAGGGTGACAAAGCTACCAAAAAGACATTTTCTCAGTTTCAAAAGTTATAAAATATTTTTTATTAGGAAACTAGATAGTCTTAGTGAGCCAGATTATGCCACTTTTCTACTCACATGGTTGGGTACATACAAAAATGAATCAGTTGTCAGTAAGAATAAATAATAGCCCCTTTCCACACAGGCAAGATTTTTCTCTGAGGTACATTCCTTGCAAGCTACGATCCTTATTTTTCAGACTGAGGGCAGAACCAATGCAAACAGAAAGAGCTGGAATCTGCTGGTGTCCTTTCAATTTTGAGAGCCTAACGAACCAGAGATCCTGTTGGTTTTAGCAGCGACCCAAGTTATGCGGTGAAACTTAATGTATTAGTGTTTGTTTCCTAGGATGCTGAGGGGATTATTGGTAGGTTCTTGCTCCTGTAAACAAAGAACTAAGTACAAAAGTTCTCCCACCTAAATCAGTGAATTTAGTGATGTAACCAAAATTTGACGTTGAAGTAACTGGAACATTCTTTATTGGTGGGCTGCTGCTGGCTTCAGAGAGAAGAGAAGCATCTCCTCTCTTTGCCTGATGGATATAGGAAGAAGTAGAAAACCACTATTCAGATAAATACTGAAGCTGGTTAAAAATTGACAGAGGTTTGCTACTGAAAGAATAACCCCCCCTGAAATAAATATATTAATTTATTCATTTTGGCATGGGTTTCTTTTCAGGTTAAGTAGACCTTTCCCCACTTTGGGATGTCCTCCTTCAAAAGAATGAGACCTTTGAAAACTAACCACCTAAATTTCCTCCCTTGTGATAAAAATATAAAAGTAAAATCCTACAAATGGCATTGGCTTTCTAATTTTGGTTGAACTTCCTTTGCTTCATTTTTTCTAACACGGTCCCTTAATGTTTTATTCCAGTCAAAGGAATTTGTCAGTGAATGAATGTTCAGATGAAACTACAACCAGCAGCTGTAGTTAATCTGTTCCATTGTTCTGTGAAGATAGCATCTTCCAGCACTTTGCCAGAGAGCGAGCATGCCCTCTTGGAATCATTTTCATGATGAAATCTGCCTATATCTTCAGCACGTGGAGTAACGTGCTGTTTCTGGACGGAAGTCAACCGTGTAAGGTATTTTTAAGTCTATTATAAAATCCCCTAAAATAAACTTCCCCGTGCAGAGGCCCATTTTCTGCATAGCCTTGAGGAGAAAAAGAAAAATCCACAAGATCTGAATTCCACTCTGAGTTTTATTTACCCTTAAGTCACAGGGACACCTAAAGGGGAGGAAAACACACTTGGACTGATGTGCCTACCTGAAATGCAATGTTGTACTGTTCAGTTAGTGCCCTGGCAAACTCCCTTGCTTTTTCACTTTCCCACTTAATTCATAGAATCACAGAATATCTCAAGTTGGAGGGAACCCATAAGGCTCGAGCCCAACTCCCTGCTTCTTGCAGGACTACCTAAAACTAAACCATATGACTAAGAGCGTCATCCAGAATTGCTCATGTAGTGCTAGAAATCTTCTAGAAGATGACAATGTTTCTCCCAGGCCAAGGATCCTGCTCTATGAATCTGCCCTTTCAGCTCCCTCCTTTGGCTCCTAACCACTGTTCCAACTCCACTTAAGTTTTAAGAAGGTATGGTTCAAAACAGAAGAAAATAATTTAGAAAAACACCATAATAAGCTCCTCTTTGATGCACAGAGGCTGAAGGAAAAAACGGCACGACTTTTATTTTTCCTCTTGCTGACACTAACAAGGTTTCCTAAAGGCAAATTCAAATACCATCGAAAACAGAACTGCCTCGGTGCCTATGAAAAACTAAGCTGTCAGGGCGGCAAGATCACTTTCCACCAGCCTACATGCAATCTGTGTCTCTGGTAGAATTGGAGACAACACCTTCAGGGCTGAAGAACACGTGCCTAGAATCAGTCACGTGCTGGCCAAAGCTCAGCTCATGTAAAATACTTGCATAACTCTCTTCTGTCTCACCCTCTTGAAGACTGATACGTTTTAAATGGTAACGACCTTCTACGGTTACCCAGTATTCCTCTGCTTCCAGGAAGATGTTTCACTCCACTAAAATGCAGATTTAAATTCTATTCAGGCTTAGGTGGAGGGTTGTTACATTAGAAAGGAGGTAGAAAAGCAGATGGTCTGGACACTGTGAGCCTTGCTCTCCAGACCACAGCAGGTCACATCACTGCGGTCCTCTTCCATGCCATACCTTGTGCCTGACTATCATGTTACATCCGACAGCGCAGAGTTATCTTCCAGCCAGCTTCTACCAGGTAAACTGAGGAAGTACAGCTTTATGTCTTTACCTGCACCAGCCTCACAAATCTAAGGCACACTGGGCTCCCCACAGCCCGATTTCAGGCTAATGACGGAATCATTCTGCCTAGAGGACTTTTTCCCTTGCTTTAGCTAGGCCATGACTGCTAACCTGTCCAAACCAAACCAGCTAATGTTTTGAACTAATAACCACCCAATGGCAGCACTCTTAGCTCTTCAGAAGACAAGGATCTTTCTCCCTCTAACAGAACTTCCTGACGGGTCTTCCTGCGAGGCTCTGCACTCCGTTCCCAGTTCAGTCACTTTAGATTTCGTCCTGTTGCTAGGATGATCTCATCACCAGTACAGTTTAAAGACACCATAGCTTCTCTCCAAAGACTTTCAGAAGCAACTGGGAAATATCTTTGTCATCCAAGATGTCTCTGAGTTCGCTGCCTTCCTGTTCTGGGCCAGCTGGAAGCTGGGTAGCTGTGACTGCGCCCCTAAGCAGGATACATTAACTTAAGCCCAGCATGGTGCTAACTCATCTACGCAGCTTGAAGCCACCTCAAAACATTAGCAGAACCAAATTCATATCCAGCTGCCATAGGCCACATAGACAAGACCGAAGTTCCTAATTTATAGCTCTCTTTGGAGGCTGAGATATATTTTTTGCTGCCTGAGACTCTCATTTGTCTTCTAACAAGAGCATGAATTTGTGCCAGAGGCAGCAAAGGTCCCTTTGACACAGGAGCTTGTCGGCTGAGTAGAAGCTTTTAATTTGTCACATATTATGCCACCAAACAGCCAGCTGGATCAAAATGATTTCTGTACCTGATTCCTGTGCCTGGAGAAGGAGCTAAGT
Source organism: Phalacrocorax aristotelis (assembly GCF_949628215.1). Lineage (NCBI taxonomy): Eukaryota > Metazoa > Chordata > Aves > Suliformes > Phalacrocoracidae > Phalacrocorax > Phalacrocorax aristotelis. The sequence goes on along the minus strand of NC_134277.1, from coordinate 5,171,937 downwards.
GATTGTTCAGAGGATGGGATTCAGTCTGACGTTAGGACACCTACATTTGGGTATCCACCCATCATCTGAACCAATATTTGAAGCAAGGGCTAGAAACAGTTAAGCACACACAGGCATCTGGTGCCCCATGAGATGCACTCGGGAGACTCTGTGGTTCCTAGTTGGTGCTGGTGACTCCAGTTGCTGCTGCTGAAGGGCACAGGTATGCCAGAAGGCCTCTGTCCCAGCTGCCAGATGCACGGAGGCACACTGCAGCATTTTAAACCTCACCGCGTAACTACATGCAGACGACTAGATCCCAGCCAAAGTGGGAATCTAGGAGCAAAGCAGTCCCAGAGCAGTTTTATCAGCTACTGCCACAAGTCTTGACCACAAGTATAGCAATGATGTATTAAGATAATGCAGTGAATGTGTGTTACAGGAGCTTATGCCCCCGAAGACTGACCCACAGATGAAAAAACCCTAACATTTCCTTTGCTACATTACTAACACTCTGTCATAAAGCATGAAGTACTGGACAAAGCGTTGATCTCGAAAAGTTCTGTTCGCGCCCCATGTATCAATCACTGTATTTGAAGTCAAACCATGTAATTCTTTAGCAGTCTGGCTGTGAGTGGCCACACTTGGAAGTAGCGTTTTCTGTATTAAAAATAAATAATGAAACACAGGGTGTAGCTCCTGGCTGATGCTTAGCATTTGCTAGGATCAGTCAATAAATAACAATAGACCCACATGTGTGTTTACACCTCACCTTTAATCAAAATGGAGGATTATGGGAATCTGTGGGGATTTTTCTTTTTCTTTTCTTTTTTTTTTTTTTTTTGAGATCGCAAAGCAACCCAAGCGCTCATCTGTAACACTGAGCATTATGTAGAGATTTCAAAAATATGCATACATATTAATATTCGCAAAGCTTGTCGCAAAGCTTTAAAGACCTAATAAATGAGTTTTTAGGCTTTTGCAAACAAGGGTGGGGGAACTTCTGCATTTTCATCTGTTTAAGAAACATGCTATTTAAGAAGTTTTAAGCTATCACCATAGCTGCAAAGTTTTTAGAAGCAAAAACAGAATGAAGGAAATAACCCTGTCCTCTAGTCACAACGCTTCTCCAGCCTCTTCAAATAAAACTCCTCTGTATTTGCTCGTGCAGAGACAGTAACTGTTCAAGCCATGCAGACAAACACACGAAGAGTGTCACTGAAATACAGCAGCATTTTCCTGAGCTGGTACAGCAGACTGCTACTATCGGCTCAGGTTTCCCACACCAGCTAAACCACATCAAAGATTTAGAGTCTTTGCCCATCTCTGTTGCCCGTTCTCTAGATCAGCCCCGGCTGCTCCACACACCCCATCTTGTTCTTTTTTAAGAGGGTGGTTTCACAGAGGTGCAAATCCATTTCAGACAGAGATGGCCTGCTACCAGGGTCTGCTGTCCTCCTCAGCCCCAGCCATGCTTTCATTCCCCTTGCTTGTGCTGGTCCCAGCACTCCTGCAATAATGCAATAAGATGGTTTAGGGTACTGATTCATCTGAAAAATGACCCAGCAAAAAGTTAGTTTTTCTTTTTCTTTTTCTTTTTCTTTTTCATTTTCATTTTGAAATGAAATTCAGCGGTCCCAACTTAGATCAGCTTAAATTGCCATGGGAGCCTCTCCACTATGCTAGACCACCTCAAACGTGTATCAGTCCCTCTGGGGGGCAGTCAGGTACTGGCACATTTTTGCTTACTTTCTAGAGGCCTTTAGCATGTGGAGATGTGGGGGGGTGGGCTACCACCAAATTACCTAGCCGATGGGTAAGAGTAGGCACTCCTCAGCAGCTGGTGTGTAGTTATCTGTCTTCTGATTCACTCATCAAAGCCCACATTCAGCAGCAACATGGATCTTACAGGACGGGTGCTGGGCCAGAGCCAAAGCACATCATGACTGTTCTGGGTACAGCACTAGTCCAGAGAGTCCCGGAGTACTGATCCCGCATTAGCGCTGCAAGCAGCCCTCAGCAGGTGCGACCTTGCCTTCCTCCTCCATGACTGCAACTCGCATGGCACAACTCCAGTGACAGGGTGAGCGGAATGAACCCCAAAACATAAACAGGCCTGAGCTGCTGGGGTCCACCCTGGTTCTTAGAGGGGGAAGTCATTCCTAGCAGAGACACAGCACGAAGCTTATGTGTGCTTGTGTCCCACCACAGCACTCAGAACAGGAGGAAGAGAAAGAGAGCACGGCACAAAAGGCTTGGAGGTTTAAACTATGTGGGGATGAATATCTATGATGCCTCCAAGAAAAGCTGAGACATTTGACAAGAAAAGGACTTTGCATAATTGCTCGCAGCCTTTCTGGAGGAGCGCAACCCTATATGCAGATTTAATTCTGTAAACTTCTTATATAACGCAAGACTGGCTCAGTCTTCTAAAGACAGCTGGGACCTGAGTCTGCTTTTTATGTATTTTTCTGATGCTGCCCCTGTACATATTTGCTGAAGGAAAAAATGACATTGAGATTTGGAAAGGCCAGTTGTTGATGAAACTCAGAACTGATAGGTACAGGGTGGAATCAGCTGGTGAAAGCTTATTTTTCAGTACCAAAGAAGCTTTCGAACTTCCTGTTGTTATTACTAACATTTACTGTAGCAGCTGTAGACTCTGAACAAAGCTGGGAAGGATCTGCATAAACATACATCATCAGGGACGGAGTGTAATAAAGCATCCTTTATTGAAAACCATGTGAGTAGGGGATATTGAGAGAGGATAAATGATTTGCCTGAATTCACAGAGAGGATTTGTTGCAGAGGCAGAAATGGAATCCATCTCAGAAGTCCAAAATTAGTATGTTAACCTTAAGCTTAGCTTTGCATTCATGTATGCTGAGAAATGTCATTGAGAAGAATGAAGGGAAAAATACAGACCTTGTCATCCAGAATAGGCTCGCACTGAGAGTAGTTTATCTTGGAAGCCCATGTCCCATTGCCCAGGCATTCTCTGTAGGCATTTCCTGGTACGGAACAAAATAAAAGAGAGATGAACACTCTGTGCTGGACTTAAACAGCCTAGCAATTTCACAGATTTAAGAAAAGGTTACAGAACAGGTTATTCACAAGGCAAATCAACTTATCCCACCCCTGTGAGGACTATAACAGCCTGCTGAGGAGGCAAGAGGAGAAATAAAGGACATAAACACATCTAGAGACAACAACTATTTAAAGATACTCATTGATAATGTTTTCTTACAGCATATGGGTTCAGAAGACAGCGGAGGTACGAGAAGAGCGTTGCAAGAGAAAGCTTAATGCTAGTATAGTCTTCTAAAAAGCAGTTGAATGATGTATTCAGAAATGGGCAGAAAAGCTTAGGTCTTTAGTGCTCCGTCTAGGAGAACGGTATGTGTATGGTAAACTTATTGCTCTACTCCCCTCCCACTTATCCCACTGCAAACTAGAAGCAACATTCCTGGAGATACTGATTTTCTAGAGTTTTCCTATGCAACATTATTGGTAAAACTGCTGCAAAGAACCTGAAAAAGGAGTACGACAACCACATCTCCCAACCCTGGGGCAGGCAGGCTGGGGAGGCCACACAGGAATGTCTCTGAACAGATTTCAGAAACGCACACGCATAGGTTAGGATGTGCTCATCCATCCTCCGCAGAAATGAAACCACTTCTGATCTTCCAAGGTGCCAGTTCTCCCAGAATGTGAGTAAAAATCACTAATTACTTTACTGAAGCAGAGGGACTTCATGTCCAATTACAATGTCATGCTGAGATGCTTTGGGAACTGCGAGTAGTAATACTGGGGGAGAGGAGGGGCCTCCAATTTCTGGCAAACACCCCTTTTCATGACAAGGACAGAAAGCTAGGCAGTTGTGCTGTACAAACTACTTTCCTCCACCCATCAAAAGCAAATCTAACCCCAAGCAATAGGTTTTTTTCCATGCTTATTTTGAACTATGTGTTAGAGACAAGAAAATTAAAATAAAACAGGAAATTCAGAAAGGTCCCCAAAGGACACATATAAACAACTTTCTAATGAACTCTTCATGATGTTCGTGCTGCCCTTTACCCAATTTCTTCTTGGGCCTTTGCCATGGTCATTCAGTGCTAGTTCAGCACCGAGCCATCAGGAAAATAAGATGTCAAATAAAAGCATCAGACTGAATGTTTCTAAAAGTGCTCTTGACAACAGCCATTGAAAAAGGTAGACAGACTTTTGAAAAGGTGCTTTCTCCTACAGAGAAGGAAATTTCACGCTGAAAGCAACACGGAACAGTTCACCTAGATGCTCCAGATTACACCATACCCATACAGATCACTGAATTTCATATGCTATTGTCTATTTGTACTTTTTCACTGTTTCTTCTTGGAGTGACAAGGCCAAATAAAATCAAACAAAATGACTGGTAACATTTGGGTCAACTATAGAAACTTGTGCTAAAGGTTAAGGACCTCAGTTTCCATTTCTGTCCTAGTTTACAGACAAATTCCCATGCTTCCTTCTCTTTCTTACTGGAGAATCAAGTATACACTGCCATTTGCCGTGCAATTCTTTTTGTGCACTTTTTCTCTGAAGTCTAAATGGGTGAAGAGACTTCTTTCCCCACTGCTCTGTTTATTATTATTCAACATCCCAAGCTAAATATGTCTTAGGGTATCTTTTATCCCCTTCCTCTGAGACCAGGTCTGAGTGGGGTTCAGGTGGTCGGATCCAAGTTACATCCCTGAAAGCCCTTGTATTTGCCCCCTCCTTTTGGCCAGGGCTGAAGCTCTCTGTGCAGAATGGATGCTGATTTTGAGCCTCTGTAGCAAACATCTGACTCCTCAGACACTCTGCAGGAAGTTCGGGTGCTCAGCTGGATATCGAACCCCACTTTCAGGATGGCACTCATAAGAAATCCTTGTTTTATTAATTCTGACTCTTCCTTCCCCTCACCATATCCTTCCAGCTTGGGTGTGGAGACCACAAACACAATAAACACTATGAGACACTTTGAATGTCCAACTGGGCCTACATAAGCACCTGAGAAGAAAAGGCGTATTTGAATCAAGGAGTTATTTATCCATGCGAAAGGAAAACTGTTCTTTTTCTGACTTCCCTCTAGATGAGAAGTTGACAGAAACAAACCAGCTTGAAGATGGGTGAGAGAGATTGGTGCCAAAACCAGGGAAAGAAGACCCCTGTGACCCCAAGGGTCTCTTCAAAGGTTTGTCTTAGTTGAAAAAGAAAGCAAGTATTAGGGGTGCTTCCCCCATCCACACTAACTTCTTCCTCTGCCCTTCTCATTGTTATTTTAATTTTACAGGTACAGAAACAGAAGCAAGATGTGTGTACATGACTTCCTAAAAATGAGCTGGCGGGACTGTGGCAGAGCTGTGAACCATCACAAACCAGGTATTCCACCTTATCAGGCCACGATGCCTCTGACTCCTGCACTACATCTTCCCTGCTCATTAAAACCTTCTTTTCAGAAGGATAAATGTGCGTCTCATGTTTCTTGTCCAAAAGAATTATTAGAGAACAGAACATGATCAGCAAAGTAAGATAGAATGTAACAAATGCCATCCATTTCCACTCCATTTCCATGTGTAACCGCTCCACTTAGAATATGAGGAGCCATGAAATGTAACTCTGAGCTCTCTTTCAGTGCAAATGCAGGAATCCTATACACCACCTACATCAAAGCAGTTCTTTGAGAAACAGTCATCTGGGTTTATGAGCTGTCATACCAGACTCTTATATGGTGAGTATCTAAACAAGAGGAGGATAAAATCAAACTCTGAATTTCTCTAGTCCAGAAGATCTTCCAGTATCAGCCACTTCTCAGAAACAAAAGCTGCAAGTAGATCTGACTTCTGGGAATGTCTCATTCCAAACTCTAGTAGTCATAAGTAATTTATACCCCAAAGCAAAGGTCCTCCTTCTTTCTTCCAAATGCCTTACAGCATTAGTTCTAATAACCACATGGAAACAAGTTTCCAATCATACTGAATGTATTTTCATGTATCCATTTTAATAACATAATACATGTCTATTCCCAGTGCTTTAAAGGAGAAATATCTGATTTAGTGAGTGAGGTAATATTAGAGAGTAAGAGCCTCACTGCAGGCATCTGGAAGAAGCAGCTCTTGTTCGTGCGAAGATTAATTCCATGGTATATAGCAAGTGAGCCTAGCATTTCTTGAGGACATTGGGCAATCACATATGCACTGGACAGAGGCTCACCGCATTCACAGCCAGCCACATCTGGCATGTGCTGAAATTCCTGTGTGTGCCTGTATATGTTGGCACAGAAGACCCTGGATAAAATAATGGCAACTTCAAATAATCGTCTTTTTCTTTTTCATAGCAGCAAACAGTTACTTCATAGCATTCCTACTTACTGTTAAAAGCATCACAGGGTAGATGAAGAAATAACAGATACTGGACTCAACGACAGGCTGAGTCACTGGGACGTGTGGCGCTGTAGCAGCGATCAAAGCAGCAGAGAGATGCCAAAACAATGACAGATACATTGGTCCTACGAAAGACAGCAACGGAAGATAGGTGTTCCCCAGCTTCAGGGTATGTGGAGGAAGAGAAGAGGGAAACCTACAGTCAGTGATCTTACAAGAGACTTCTACAACCTCTTGGTGATTGAACATGCTGAAGAATATTCCTTCTCACCTGGTTTTCCACTGAGAACTGGGATTACTGTGCTTTCTGCTAGAAGCATTCTTGCCCCTTGCTTTAAAGCACTGTGTACAGAAAGCAACTGGATTTAGTTAAGTTTTTCTTAACAATTGTAATGAAAAATAAGGAGTAAATGGAAGTCATGATGGAGAACTCCACTGTAGAAACAAACAATTAACACCCAGGAAGAAAAGAACAGTTACATGATCTTTCTAAGGCAACGACAGCTAATGAGAGCTATTAGCACTATTTCTTTTTTTCCTAGCTAAAAAAACACAATTGTGCTAATTTTCATCTCCTTAGACAAATGACACACTGAAGAACTCAGTATACTTCCTCTTCTTATAATTTCTCTTTCCTTACTGACTTTATTCTCAAGAACAGATACGCAAAATAAAGTGACTTTTGGTAGTTATTACTTGTGGTTGCTTGTGTTCTGTGTGCGCTTGCACTCATATAGTGCGACTGGACAAGCAGATTTATCCTTTATGCAAATGACTAAGAAGCAGTAGGTGACTCATGATGAGACAGGCCACACACAGCCATTATACACATAGCTTTTGACATACCATCCAATATTAATTTCTGTGCTTCAGCCTATGGCCTCTTTGACTCTGAAGATGTTGATTTCCTTTTGTTGTAGATTATTAGCAACATCTGTGGCACTTGATTGCTTCTGCTTAACCATCAGGGCAGGGGACAGGCAAGGAGGTAAAAGGGAACCCCTTGAATAGAAAAAAATACCCAGTAGTGCTCAGACTGTCACTCAGATCGCTAACTTCCAGAGAATGTACTTCATCCCCTTGAGGCCAGCCAGTGTAACATATTCATTTTAATATTTCCTCTAAGGGCCACTTCAGTCATGCTGACCATAGTCATATTCTATCAATAAAGCCGATGACAGCAATGGCAGTATTCCCAGAGTCAAACGCAGCAATTAGACAGCGTACTGCGATACCTCCTACTGCTGCTCCTGCTCTGTAGTGGTGGCTGCTGTTTCACAGCTCAGGGCCAGACCCTGATGCTACACACCAGCCAACGTTTCAGCTCCGTACACAATATAGACACACATACACAAAGACAGTAGAAGTACCAATACTTGCAGTTCTCATGGGCTCTAAGGTGGTGGAAAAGGGGTCTTAATTTCTGAAAAAATTTGTATCTCATCATAAAAAGGTAGGTAAGAGGTCTGAGCATGTAACAAAGCATTGGCAGGAATAGAACTATTCCTTACAACCAGCTACCCATAGCATGAACAGCAAATCTTCAAAGTACAAAGCTATTGTAAAAGCAATGCTTGCCGGAAAGACCTGGGGAACAACACTGTTCCAACCCACTTCATAAAGTCTTAGTTAGCAATGTATCACTGTTCACTCTTAGCTTAAACAGTCCTTAAGAGCCCCTTCAGTGAGCAGGGAACTTCTATCACTGCAGATTTCACAGGGTCTTCAGAAATGACCTCCTGTTGGTAAGTGCTCAGGAATGAGCAGTGCAGTAAGGATACGGCCAGTAGCAGTACGGTGACAATTCTCCCTCACTCCAGCATTTGGGAAAGGCATGTCCAACTCAAGTCTATTTTTTATGGTTCTTCTCCGAATAAAGTCAGGAAAATAATCAAATAACTACAGGGGTGTCTCACTCATGTATGTTTGTATATACATACCCACACACCCACACATACTACCGTACAGAACTTGATCTTAGTGGAGTATAATCGTCTAAGAGCAAGCGAGAAATTCCAAGGTGGAGACCAAAAGCTCCTTGAACGGAGAAGAAAAATACAGTGTTGTATTTATCCACAATCTGAGCATAATAATCACTACTCCATCTAGTTTTGGGGCAAACAAGATTTTTAAGAAACCCCAGCATATCTGTTGTTTAAATAAAGCGAAGCTGATCAACCCAGATTTGAGCAATGTATCCCCATACACCAATAATAACAGATAATGATTTTGATCTTACATGGATGGACATGAGAGAAGCCTGCAGACTTCATTCGTTCATTTTCAAGGGTCCTCACGCTCAGGACAGCTGGTGTTTGATAGGGGGAGGGACAACCAAACTCTGTTTACAGCTTTGTCCATAACCCTCTTCAGCATCCCTGCCACGCAGTACCGGTGTCACAAGACTAGTTCTGGGAAAACTTGCACGGGATGTGAGCAGTTTTTCACCAATAAGCTCAGGGACCTTTATCCCAGACAGAAGTGTGATTTTTAGCCATCTAAACTCATGCAAAATTAATTACTCCCCAACTTGTTGTATTTTATTAACAACACCACTAGAGACTCACCTAAAAGACCTCAGTGTTGTGTGTAACCAGCAAATGGAGCAGCAACAGTCAATATTTGTCATCCCAACTGTGATTTTTCTGCTACTTAGAAACCACTGAATTTGGACGACTGCGGTAAGTCTCAGTGTTCAGTGTAACTGACTGCTTCAAAACTGCAATCACTTACATGAAGATTATATGTAAAATACTGATAACCAATAACACCAGCCAACAAAAGTGCACAGAGTAGCTGCAAAAGCTGTACCAATAGGTGACTGAAAATTGGCTGAGTGGCCATGCCCAGAGGGTGGTGACCAGTGGCACAAAGTCTAGTTGGAGGCCAGTGACTAGCGGTGTGCCCCAGGGATCAGTACAGGGTCCAGCCCTGTTTAACATCTTCATTAAGGATTTGGGTAATGGGGAAGAGTATACCCTCAGCAAGTCTGCAGATGTAAATATCACGCTTGCCCACAGCAAGCTGTGGGATGACATGGTAAGGTTAGAGGGACAGGGTGCTAGAAAGGGCCCTCACTCTGCTGCTGAGACGTGCTGGCTACACTGCAGCACACATGAAGTCTTACAAAGATGAGCCAGGGGCTCCTGAGGTAACAGAAGCCAACAGAAGAACAACAGTGAAAAATACCTCCAAGGAATTAAGGGGCGCTCCTCTAAGAAAGTGGCCCAGCTGACGGCCCAGCTGAAGCCTCTACGCCAACGCGCGCAGCACGGGCAACAAACAGGAGGAGCTGGAAGCCACTGTGCTGCTAGACAGCTACGACCTGGATGCTACTACTGAAATTGGTGGGACAAATCCCGTGACTGGAGTGCAGCTGTTGATGGCTACAGGCTGTTCAGAAGGGACAGGCGAGGAAGGAGGGGTGGAGGCTTTGCCATCTGCATCAAGAAATGGATAGAGTGTGAAGAGCTGTCCCTGAACAATAGCCATGAGCGGGTTGAAAGCTTATGGGTAAGAACCAGAGCCCGAGGAAACAAAGGGAACCTTGTAGCTGGTGTCTACTACAGGCCGCCCGATCAAGGGGAGCCTATTGATGAAGCAATACTCCTGGAATGCATTGAGGATAACTTCACAAGCCAGGTAACAGACACCCCTACCAGAGGGGATGTGCTACTGGACCCTGAATGCAAGCGAGCGAACCGGTGATGTCAAGATTGGAGGCAGCCTGGGCTGCAGTGATCACGCACTGGTGGAGTTCACACTCCTGAGGGATATGGGTCCGGCAAAGAGCAAAGTCAGGACCCTAAAGCTTAGGAAAGCAAAATTCCAGCTCTTCAAGGAGTTAGTCAATAGGACCGCCTGGGAAACTGCCCCCAGGGACAAGGGAGCACAACAGAGCTGGCAGGTCTTCAGGGACTCTTTCCATAGAGCACAAGAGCTCTTCATCCTCTGGAGTAAGAATCAGGAAAGGAAGGCAAGACACCGGCATGGCTCACTTGAGACCTGCTGGTCAAACCAAAGGCAAGAAGGAAATGAACAGGCAGTGGAAGCAGGGACAGGTATCCTGGGAAGTGTACAGGGAAGTGCCCGGTTGTGTAGGGATGGCGTCAGGAAGGCCAAGGTGCAGCTGGAGCTGAACTTGTCAGGGGATGCAAAGAATAATAAGAGGGGCTTCTATAGGTATGTCAGCCAGAAAGGGAGGTCAAAGAAAGCGTAGCCCCCTGATGAGCAAGACTAGCAAACTGCTAGCAATAGATGAGGAGGAGGCTGAGGTTCTCAGCATGGATGTTGTCTATCTGGACTTCTGTAAGGCCTATGACACGGTCCCCCACAGCATCCTTCTCTCTAAACTGGGGAGATACGGATTTGATGGGTGACTGTTCAGTGGATGAGGATCTGGTTGCAGAGTCCCATCCAGAGTGTAGTTAGTGGTCAAGGGCTCGATGTCCAGATGGAGATCAGTGACAAGCGGAGTCCCTCAGGGGTCCGTACGGGCACCAGTGCTGTTTAATATCTTCATAAATGACAGATAATGGGATCGAGTGCACCCTCAGCAAGTTTGCAGACGATGCCAAGCTGAGTGGAGAAGCTGACACATCAGAAGGACAGGGTGCCATCCAGAGAGACCTGGACAAGCTCGAGAAGTGAGTCTGTGAGAACCTCATGAGGTTCAAGAAGGCCAAGTGGCAAGGTCCCGCACCTGGGTTGGGGCAACCCCCAGTATCAATACAGGGTGGGGATGAAGGGATTGAGAGCAGCCCAGTGGAGAAGGAGTTGGGGTACTGGTGGATGAAAGGCTGGACACGAGCCAGCAATTTGAGCTCACGGCCCAGAAAGCCAGCTGTATCCTGGGCTCCAGCAAAAGCAGTGTGGCCAGCAGGGTTAGGGAGGTGATTCTGCCCCTCTGCTCTCTTCTGGTGAGACCCCACCTGGAGTACTGCATCCAGCTCTGCAGCCCTCAGCAACAGGACCAGATGGAACCGGCACAAACTGAAACACAGGAGGTTTCCTCTGAAGAGCAGGAAATACATTTTTACTGTGAGGGTGACTGAACACTGGTGCAGGTTGCCCAGGGAGGTTGTGATTCTCCGTCCTTGGAGACAGTCAAAAGCCATCTGGCCACAGTCCTGAGCAACACACTCTATGTGGCCCTGTTTGACCAGATGACCTCCAGAGGTCCCTTTCAACCTCAACCATCCTGTGATTCTCTACTTAACAGGACAATATTATGTTCCAGAACAACTTTAAAACGTAGCTTAGGTTCAATATTTTACATCAGTTTGAGGGGTAAAACCTTCACCCGAATTTCATTTCCAACAGCAGATGATGCTGCATTTATGAATGGAATATACAAAGATGAGTATTTGATGAGTGGCATTTTTTAAATTTTTTTTTTTTATTTACCTTGATGAAGAACTTAAAGCCTTTTAGGGAGCAGTAATTCATTCTCTATAGATTGGCCTGGTGGCAGGCTTGTATTTAGTCAGTAAAAGTCCATTAAAAGCATGAAACAAACAAGAGACAGGAGCACAAAGTAAAGGTAAGTGGATGTAATTCTCAGCAGGAAGTCAACCACATCCTCCCAGTCATTAGCGGGTGAAAGAGAAATCCAGATACTTCATGCAAGCACTAGGGTAGTGGATCTTGTCCTTGACAACCAGAACTAAGCTGGTTTTGAAAAAGATTTTAGTCATCTTGCTGTGTTTCATGTGGATGACTGTCTGACAAAGTTTACATTTCCAGTCATCATTAAAATGGAAATGTGCCTTCTCCAACTATTTATGCCTTTCGTCCTGGATCCCATGCACACAGACCAGGTCTATAAGCAAGAGACAAGTTCATCTGCTACTGGAGTGAAGGCAAAAATAGGCAAATGAATAAATAAATAAAACACAGTCTGTTAAGGTCTTAGCTGTGCACAGCTAAGGGTATCTGACTGCTCTGACAGCTTGCTGATCCATGTTAGCTGTCAGCCACACTGAAATGAAGGGTCCATCGGCCAGAAAACCAGAACCCCCACTGAACAAACTCCCTAGAAAGTCCGAAGTTTTGCAAAGCGGAGTTAGCAGTGGCTATGGCAATCTCAGAGAATCACAGATCCAGAGAGAAAAAGAGCACAGCGGGTCATGTTGTCCATCTCCCTACCAACAGGATTTGTTCAGTACAAATTTAAAAGCCTAAGCCCCAAGAATTTCCAGTAATTGCGTTGCAAAACTATTTCAGACAGTCTGTTAAATCTCTCAAGTGGAAATATTTTTTGCTGATATCCAAATAACATTTTTTTCCCTCCTTTTTAAGACAATGATTAAACTCTTTTGCCTCTTTATTGCTCTCTGGCCAAGTTGAATAACTTGCCTTCCTTTTCAGGGTACGTTAGACCTACTTACCACAGGCAGAGTTCAACCTTGTAATTTTAGAATACCAACTTGCAACTAGCCCGTGCAGCACATCTTACCAGTCCTTTCCTACACTGGCTTCAGGGCACAGCCAAGCAGGCTCTACAGGGACCGGCCAATAGTGCCCCCAGCTGGAGGTATTTATACTAAGTTTGGCAATGGAAAACAAGCACAAATAAGTGAGGTTCTTCCTTAGGTATGCAACATTAAAAGAGGTTCTGTGAAATGCTGGCCTTTAAAATCAGAAGAGACAGTGGAGAAAACCTGTCTTGTCTCAGTGCCAGGTTTAAAGCTGGATGACATTTTCTGAGCTGAATAAATGATTTTTGAAATACACAGAATCCCAGACTGGTGGGGGTTGGCAGGGACCTCTGGAGCTCACCCCGTCCCACCCCCTGCTGGAGCAGGCACCCCCAGAGCAGGGGCACAGGGCCGCGTCCAGGCGGGGGGTGAATGTCTCCAGGGAAGGGACCCCACAGCCTCTCTGGGCAGCCTGTGCCCCTGCTCTGGCACCCGCACAGGGAAGGGGTTTGTCCTCATGGTCAGGGGGAACTTCCCGTGTTCCAGCTTGTGCCCGTGGCCCCTTGGCCTGTTGTTGGGCACCGCTGAAAAGAGCCCAGTCCCATCCTCCTGACAGAGTTTTGGAGCAACTAGGATCACTTGTTAAGTCTGGTAAATTGGACCCAGGTTTTCCCTCCCAAAAAGAAAAATCTTAGAAAACTTCAAAGAACACAGGAGTTAACCAAAACAAACCAAAACATTCAGCATTGAACATTGTAGCTCATAAGTTACTCACAACATGGAGTACTTTTATTCTGGTCATTCCATTGCTGGACTTCAAGAGGAACTTGAACGTGGTTCTGTGGATTCTTTCCTTTTAGAGTGTCCTAATCACTGGGATATTGCAAGATTCTCCTAGTGTCTCCTCCAAATAATTTTTATTCATTTAATGTTCAAAATAAGATATTTTGCTTGGTATTAAGCAAATTTTTTTCTCTTGGGCACTTACCTGCCATGATCCACAGTAAATCCAACAGGAACTGCATGAAATAAATTTCTTAGACTGGCTACTCAGATGTCATAGAAGTCAGATCAAATGGGACAGAAAAAACCTGTGTTGCATAAGGGATATGCCACTTCATATGTATACTATTCTTAGCCCTTTCTCAAAGTCTCAGAAAAACAGTAAACATCTAAAAATAGCAACTGAATCATGGGGCTATAAATTATTTATTCATGTGCCATCCTTCCTCTTTGGTGGGTTTCTTCTGATTGTTGCAGTGACAAGCTGGAGCCAGGTGGGATTGACAATGCACCAGTACACTGCTTGCTATTTCTAGAAATTGCAAGTGACAGAAGTGTAACTGTAACTGTCAGACGTCCATGAGACCGAAAAGACAAATATCACATCCTTTATTTGTGAATGAGGGATAGTCAGACAAAAATAAGGAGAGGAAGGAAGAGATACACAAGCAATGCTTATTACTTTGTACCTCAGCCAACATCATCCTGACAGCCAAGCTTTGTGCAAGGAGAGGTTTTCTCAGATGTCATGGTTGTTGGTTTTTTTTTTTACATTTATGTAGAATTATAATGCACTTATATGTGAGTCTTGGAAGGCAGAAAAATAATACTTTAGGCAAGAAATGTTCTCCTAGAAAAATATTTCTGACCTCAGCTCTGTCTAGCTCACCAACCTGATATTTCTCAAGGCTTTCAAGCACATAAGAAATTTTGCTCAGCTTTCTATTGTTTTCCTTTGCCAAGAAGTCCTAAAATGCTTTATGAGAAGCTCAAGCAGTCTAACTATGCTCACTTTCTGTATCGATTTCCTATCTGCTAAAAAGCTCAAATGATTCACTCAGGTCATATAACATGTCAAAAGCAAAGGCAGGAACAGAGCCTTTTAGAAGTTTAGAAGTTCTCCAGACTTCTTCACTTTAGAAAAACATTTCTCTGGATTTCTAGCCCAAGGCCTACTCCATTAGGCATACGGATAAAGATTATAGTCTTGCCCACACCTTTGTGCTGACTCTTACACAGATCCTCTCACCCATGTATAGAGCGCTTCAAACTCAACTTCCGTCAGACAGGCTGAGCAGGTTTAATGCTTCCTGGACTATAGGAGTATAAAAGGGCATCTGAGATGTACAGTTCTGCTCATCTGTACCTCTTCCTCCATCTCCTATTTTTCACCTAAGTGCTGAGGTCCAAGAATCAACCTTTATTAAATCTTCTCCAGGCAATGCCTAGCTGCCTCCTAGACAAGTTGGCTAGGAACCTGCTTGGTGTGCTGCCCTGTTCACTGCAAACCCTACTAAGGCCGGGATCCCCCGTGCATCTCCTTCCTCAGCCAGCCGGCTGTTCCCTTGCTTCTCATTTCTGATACGTGCCTCACTGCTGAGCTGTGACTAGATCTTGGGCTACGCTTTCACCTTCTTAACAGCTGATTCCAGGACCCACAGCCTGGCCTCTGTGTCCCCACCTCTTCTCTTCACACTCCCATTACTGACCTAAGTAGGTCCCCATCCAGAGTTTCTGATTCTGATAGATCTCCGCTGTGCTCAGCAGGTGACCCTTGCCCTAGGCTGGGGCTGCCTGGCAGCAGGCATTCCCATTTTAGCACCTTAAGAAAGATCCCGTAGACTGAATTGTGCAAAGTTGTCAGAAAAGCGACTCTTTTAAACTTTGTTCAGTTAAATTCTTTTTAATATATAACTACACACAAAAGGAAGTACACATCCCTTTTGACTTTCCAATCCTTTGGAAGTCAACTCCACACAGTTCTCCTCAGGAAATAAAGACACAATTTCTTGCAGTATTGTTCACCCTTTTCATTCCTCCAGGGTTCACAAAAACTGCTCCATAAAAATCCACCTCTTTGACAGTGCCTATTCTATTTCTTTACAGCTTCACTTTGAACGGTTTCAGGAGTGAGGAGTAGACAGTGGCAGAGAATCCCCAAAGGGTTGCCCTTTCCCAAAGCAATCACTCCTCAGAAGGATGATCGGGGAATTATCCTGGAAGCTGCTTTGTCACATCTCCTTACAGAGTCTGTTGTAACCCTTCTATTAATCATTCAACAAAACAGAATTATTATTCATGTCTGTAATTATTATCCCTGTAAACTATTAATTTCCTTAGGAAATTATTTCATGGCTTGTGATTACAAAAACTCTTGTTTTGAAATGCCAGGACCATGCTGTTACAGACACAGCTGAGGGAACATCAGGAAGACGGGGAGAGAGAGACAAGCGAACAGGCTCACTAGCATTTGATAAATGCTCAGTTAACCCTGCTTTCACAAACACGTAGGTGGCCCGTTTTTTTCCTCATACTGATTGACAAGGCAAAAAGGAAAATAATCCCACCCTTTCCGCATCTGTAAAAAAGTGCTGCATTACCTGAAATTAAAAGTGTACCTTGTGATAGCCTGCAAAGTTCACCATTTTGAAACAAATGCAGGTTACTTTGTTCCGTATTGTGTTACTGTGCTGAACTTCACGTGAAGGTGCAGGGTGAGTTTGAAACCTCTCAAGGCTATTTGCACTTCGCAGCTGATTCCCTGAGATAGAACACAGGCAAACATGAATGCACCTGGAACCCAAAGGTTTTCAGCTCAGACCTGTATGTATCTTTAAGCAGAAAGATAAAAGAGGGGTATTATGAACCAATATGGATTGAACTATTCCTCAGGTTATTACCTTCTGCTTTCACCTGGTTCTCAGCACATGAAAGGCCAGCTATCATACACAAGAAAGACCAGACATTTGTCACTCATTTAACATGCCCAGACATCACCTCTAGTTCAGCAAATCACAGAATGCTGAAAGCTGAAACAGCACCCAAGAGCAATCCCTCTTCATGGTTGCCCTATTTTTATACTCCTCTCTACGGATGAAATTGAGCTCAAGATTAAGATGTATAAATTCTGATGTCATGATGCAGACGCTCATATGTAAGTGAAAGTTATAATGTACGTGTTGCTACATAGACATCTAAAACTATTTGAGGTGGCCCACGGTGTCCATGGCATCTACTTGATCTAGGGCATCCAAATAATGCTAGATTCTGAAGTTCAAGCAACTGAATTGACCCCCTAGTGATTGCAGCCAGCAGAGTTTAGACTGAGAATCAGCTGACCAGTGGCCTTTTATTTATGGAGCTGTACTGTTCTTCTGTTGACTACATCTCTGTTGACAATAGGGGGAACTTAATCCGAGGGCACATATAAGCACCTTCATACAGACAACTACATTTAGGTGTCTGGGCTAAACAAAATATTGGCCTGGATAGGCCTGTAATTTGATGTTGAACAACCACTCCTATGTCTGTTTTAAAGACTTCCCTCACTTGAGTCTGGATGATGGAATTGTTTTAAGAAACATAGGCTGTCATCCAGCTAGTGTTCATAGGAATCATGCACAAACTGCTAGGAAAACCTTTACGGCCCAGAACACGTACGAACATCCACCTATGCAGATACCTAAAAAGCACATGAGTGAGAAAGGTGTGGTCTAAGACAAGGTTCTCAACGCCCAACAGGTCGTTAATTCTCCTGTTATTCTGCAGTGGTAGCGAGTTCCTGTGAAGCACAAGGACTGGAGGAGGGAAGTCATTACCTAGGGCTGAAGCACAGTTGGTTTCTCAGCCTGGCAGAGGAGAGCACAGAGCTATGAAGCTCCCTGCCTAACCCCCTTCTGGAAACCTGTCAGGGCACTGCCTGGTAGTGATATTTGATCTTCACAGTAACTGCCTTTTAGTTGAAATTCAGAATTCAATTAGTCATTTGACACAATTACTGAACGCACAGAGAGATGGCAATGACAATGAGAGGTGTAACTATACTTTATTACCTGTAGTAAAGCACAGTGGAATCGAGCTGATTAACACAATAGTGGGAGAGAGGGGAAAGGAGCCCGAGGCTGGAGTTCTCCGAGGACAGCTGACTCAAGAAGACAATTTGCACAGCCTGTCGAGGTAAATCTGTCCCAGTGTGCAGCCTCCCTCTAGTTTAATTTCTGCTGAGGTAAGTGGGAATGTGGGGAGCAATGTCCTTCTCACAGAGCCTTCGCTACTTGAAATGTATTCAGGAATTTGGTGACCTTATGAAATCTGAGTTGCAATCGTGGAAGCAAAGAACAGCAGCTGTATGAATGGTTCACAAGGGAGCACAGAGTCAATGTTCACTGGGAATCCTGATCTGGTCCCAGTTAAGAGCTCTGTAAAAATAATGAGAAAGGTGGTTGAGAAAAGAAGGAGGTGGTGGCTAAGGATGGGACTAAATTCCAAAATGTGGTCATTCGTGTGATATTTGCCTGGTAAGATTCAAATACCTTTTGACATGGAATTCAGCCAAAACCTCCAATCCAACAGCAGAGGCTGCGAGAGGAAAGCCACACACAGGAGAGACAACGGCCCTCAGAAAGTAACAGCAAACCAGGAACACAAGGAAATAGATCACACACAACACAGGGAATGAATCTGGCTAAAAGGTCAACAGGATCTACAAAACCTGGTTATCACAGAGTCAGCACTGGCGTTTTGTCTATACCACAGTAACATCTATCAGGAGCCAGAACAGTTGTTCGGATTTACAGGAGTTTGTTTTTTTTTTCTGTTGGCTGGTTTTTTCATGACAAACTCTTGTCCAGATCATAGATCCAGCACTTTATAAGAATCATTGCCTTTTAGAAAATTATAGTCTTACAGGATGATCCAGACAGATCCTGTCAGACGGGTATGTCTTAGGATGTCTGGACAAAAACACAACATATGCTACCGTCAGCTTATGCTGTGTTTGGTTGCCAGAAAGCACTGTGTCTTCCTTAAGCCTAAATATCCAGCAGGGGAGTTCAGGGAAGAAACAGACTGTCTACAAGACAGAAAAGACTGCAAGCACAAGACGGATGACCATTTGCCAAAGTCACGCCTGCCAGCTTTCATAACTAAACCTGACATAAGAGTGTATAAATTCCAGATGCTTCTTGGCAGGTGTGGACCCATTTTGCTGAGCCACAATTCTCCTTCTAAAAGTGTAACTCCAAAAAGGGGATAAGAATGGGCAGGTTCTGCCAATTTCTGTGAAGTCAACTTAATTCTTCTTAGTACAAAAGCCCCCATAA
Source organism: Phalacrocorax aristotelis (assembly GCF_949628215.1). Taxonomy (NCBI): domain Eukaryota; kingdom Metazoa; phylum Chordata; class Aves; order Suliformes; family Phalacrocoracidae; genus Phalacrocorax; species Phalacrocorax aristotelis. Next base: position 5,153,031 of record NC_134277.1, on the reverse strand, counting down.
TCATACTATTTTACAGGATGAGCAAAATATTCAGCAACACGAAGAGCCTGAATTTTGATTGTGGAGATGACAGCTGATGTGACGGGTTATAAATAGCTTCTTTAAGCCACCACAGACTAGGTTTGTTTGAGAGGAGAATGTAAAGTCCCTGCAGATACAGGGAAATACAACAGTAATTTTAAGTCTTGAAGTCCTATTACAGCTAATAATAGCACTACACTTTCTGTTGATTGTCTCTCCTTATAAATACCCTCCTTCTCCCACTGGGGAGCAGAATAAGGTCTAAAGACAACTGCATGAAAACACCTGTCAGGAGAAAAGCAACACCCAGCTTGGGTCTTTTCTTACACGGCCACAATGAGGAACAGGAAACATTAATTAAAGAAATTACCTTAAAGAGCACTGGGCTTGAGCTCCAGTTTTGCCTCCCTGTCTATCAGTTTTTCTCTTCCCGTCCTTGAAATTAGTGCCAAAGGTTTATTGAATAACATAAACCAAGCACAGAACTCCTATGGAAAACACCATGTCCAAAGATGTTTTATCTGGTAAGAAAGGCAGCAGGCATTAGCTGACTTTGTAGGTGCGTTATGTGCTACATCAATAATGTGACTACTTGTTAGAGCCTGAATTTGAAAGTCCACAAACTGTTTAGGCACCCAGGGCTCCCCTTCCTACGTGTTATATTACTGCTTCCATTCCTGTGAACACTGCTGCATTTGCACGCTTTCCCAAAATGTAGCATGAAACATGAATCATGTGCCAGCCCTTTCCTCTGCGACAGCATGTGTCAAAACTTTAAGTGAGATCAGAAACCTAAGAGAAATAATATTTCATCTAATGTATGCTAGTACTGGACAGATACCAGGAAATTTGGTTTGCAAGTGATATCAAAAAGGAAGTGAAAAATCACAGAATCACAGAACCCCAGGTTGGAAGGGACCTCAGGGATCATCTAGTCCAACCTTTCTAGGAAGAGCACAGTCTAGACAAGATGGCCCAGCACCCCGTCCAGACAACTCTTGAAGGTGTCCAACGTGGCCGAGTCAACCGCTTCCCTGGGGAGATTATTCCAATGGTGACTCTCCTCAGTGGGAAAAATTTCCCTCTGGTGTCCAATCGGAATCTCCCCAAGAGCAACTTGTGTCCATCCCCCCTTGTCCTCTCCATGGGACTCCGTGTAAAAAGGGAGCCTCCACCTTCTTTGCAGCTGCCCCTTAAGTACTGGTACGTGGTGATGAGATCCCCTCTGAGCCTCCTTTTCTCAAGGCTGAACAAACCCAGCTCTCCCAGCCTATCCTCATATGAAAAAGTATGAGACTAATTTTGAGAGGAAGCTGTGAAGAACCATATTGTTTTGTGAGGGTTGTTTTCATGCACACACCACCTTAAGAATCAGAAAAAGCAGATCAGAGAGATGCATTTGGCACTCTGGGTGCAAGATGGGACTGTCTCTGTTTCAGTCCAGCTTCCGAAGACAGCTCGTGCACAAGCAATCTTTCTTCTCACAGGAAACCCCATCACAAGGAGTTGAGTGATCACATGTTGGCCAGGAAGACCATGAATATCTGCAAAAGCTCAGGCAGGTGGAAAAGAGGAAAAGAGGCTGTTCCCCTGACATAACCTTATTAATACAATGCATCACTCATTTGGAAAACCTGCTGTTATGTGGGAAGGTGCTTTCTTATCACCTGATAATTATTGTCTCTCTGGGGGTTTGAAATGGCATGGGAGGGAGAAAGGGAATTTTAAAATCTTTTCTAATTTTATCGCATATAATGGGTGCTGTCAGCGCATGCTGTGACAGTCTAAGAAAAGCATTTCAGCAGCTTCATTTCTTGGCTAAGCTCTCTGATGAGTCTTAAGAGCCCGAGCTCATTTTGACTAGGAACGAGCAGTAGGCTATCTCTGAACCATTGCCCATGTTTTCCGGTTCACCATAGTCTGGCAAACATGGTTTGGCAGCTTCAGCATCATCACACGCATCTTTGTACTACCCATATACATGCAATCTCATTGCTGTCTGTAACACTCTTCATAAAGCCCTTCCATGGAAATGATCAAGATTTCAAACCAGGCCAAGAGCCATCCTTATAATGGTGTAGTGCAGACTACAGACTGCCTTCTGGTGGAAGCCTGCCTCAGGGGAAGGCCATGGCTACTCTGTAGAGAAGTTGTCCTTGTATTTCTTTCCCAGCACCAGTCAAGGTAATATAGACGCATCTGGGGGCCAGGCTTTTAGTGCCAAAAGGCAAGAGAGTCGCCATGGAGATGGAAGTTTTGGGAACTGTTGCAGTAGACAGGGATATGGATTTGTGTACAGTGAGAACAGAACCTGTGGTGGAAGAGAAGATGCTCTCTAAACAGGTGCTGCTGTAGTCCTTGATCACCACTGGAACCAGCTCAACCACCCAGCAGAAGAGAACTATAGAATACGTACCACTGTGCAAACTTCCCAGAGTCAGTTATGTGCCACCTGCAGGTACTGAAGTGTCTGAAAAGTGAAGGTTGGTGATACCCTGTGTCCAAAATTGGTACTACCAAAGTTGGCAAAGAACACTGTTCCCTTTGGTTAATTCACCACACAGTTCCCTGAGTACAAGGAAGCGGATGGAAAGACTAAGTCACTTCATGGAGCACAAAACATTGCACTCCTTGCCAAAGCTGCACATCCAGTTCTCAGTTACCCGCACTGCTTTACATATAGGGCATTAATCTTATGCTGGTGCTAAAACTCTCCTCCCAGTACAAAAAAAAGAGACAGATCAGCCCCTATAATATTCTAGAGACTTCTCAGAGCACTGAAAACACCACTTCTCATTGTTTCAACTTAGCTCAGGTTTTTCAACATTCATTCATTTCCAAGCCAGCTCCTCTCGCTCTGTACCAATCTACAATGACATTATTTAGTTTGCTTTGAAGTCATACTGTTGACACCTTTAATTCTTCACTTTCAGGCCATCTTTGTAAATTTTATTGCTGGTTCTAATTATTATTCTTTCATTTCTCCAGTCCTGCAAGAGACCGGAGGGTGTACACTATAAATGACAGGCTTGTCTGTGCCATCAGACCCTTGTCCCAGGAAGCTAAAACTCCCCTTCCATTTCTGTGATTGCTGAGAAGGAGCTCGTTCTAACCAAGGAGGAAAGGTGACTGTGTTAATGAAAAGGAAAATCTTTCCCTATATTCCACTAGTTCTTTTTCTGAAGCTGACTAGGACGGTCTTCTCTTTAGTTCTAGAATTGAGGCTTTCAGAACCCAAATCTGTTGGTTTCATCAGCCATAGGTTTATGTACCACCTTCCTGGGAAAAAAACATGGTTCCAGACATTCTGAAGAAAGACCATCAGTTGGATCCAGACTGAAAATAACCAATAAAAATGGTGCAGGTGTAGGCTTTGGGGGGTTTTGTACTTATTTTTTCTTTTTTTTTTTTTTTTTTAGATCCAGCTCAGTCTGCAGAGCCTAGTGTGGTTCCCAAAGGACAATATAAGCATGAATGAGGCACTGGGGAAAGAAAAGATGGCAAGAAAGAGGTGAGAGGGAAGCAAGGTGGTCTTCTTACCCCAGCACATCCCCAAACAAATGATACATCCAGCAAGGACACCAGCCAAGAACCTGAGGTGGAGAAAAATACTCTATGTGTTTCAAAGAGGATAAGAGAGCTGGTGACGCTTCAACACACATCAGATTTACAGCTTAATACAGAAAACTGCACAAAGGACCATAAGGCAGGATGCTGTAAGAAAGCTCCTATCATTCAGTAGCTGAATTTGCTCTCTCTTTAAATAGTTGCAGATTTCCTGCCATGCTGACATGGAAGATGGGCACTGAGACTGGTTGTTTACAGTGAGAATACAAGAAGAGGATTTTTAGAAAACACAATTAAAAATAGAGGGAAAATAAGGTGTCTTTAAAGACATTTATCATTTCCTTTCAGCAAAGAGAGCAATAAGACCAAGTAAAATAAGTCTGACAGCGCTCATTCACCTAGAAGTGTCAGTGCTCACTGCTCACTTCCATTTAGAAGAGACTCTCCTATTTAGATACTTACTACCGTCTTTGGTAATAGATTTCCTCTTATGAAAAGAAACATTACTGAGAACTCATACATTACGTTTCTCACACCAAGGCAGAACTACCCACAGTGCCATTTCCATTTCAACCACAGAATTAACCCTCCAAGTGCAAATTGTGTGTGCGCTATTTAGCCATTGGGTATTCAAGTGAGGACTGCTTAATTCATGTTCTGCTTGGTAACAAACCACAAAATCATAAATCCTAAGATTGCCACAAACAACTGGGGGGGGGGGGGGGGGCGGGGAAGAAAAAAAAAGATGCGTGAATGAGCAGACAAACTGCATCGGATTTCAAAGAATCCAAAGTGCATGAAAAGGTATCTTAAATTTACAACAGTTTTCAAAGGAACAGAGCTTTGACTTCAACTGCCAAATAATAATGAGCTACTGGCATATATATCAAGTGTGGAAAAGGTGTTATTAGGCTTGTTTCCTTTGATAGATGAATTAAAATGCAACTTCTATACTTTTTTTTTAAGTTAGGGTGAAACTTTGATCGCCTTTGCAGAACAGTGAATTACGTTTTAAAGCGACAAAACCTTCATGTGCACATTATGTCTGGGGTACAGAAAAGCTACATAATACTGTTGAAAATTATGTTAGCTTGACAGTTTGAACATACTTTTCATTTGATGTGCACAGGAAAAGAACTGCAGTGCAACATCAGACCTCTGCACAAATGAGCATCCAAATCCTGAAGCCTCTTCTGTGAGAAAAATAAGCAGTCATTTACAGTTTCCCCTGGGAATGTTCATCTTGGCCCAGTGCCTCAAAAGACTAAGCAGGTCCCGTTCTATTAAGCTCTGCACTGTGTTTGTTTCCATTTTTACTCTATGAAGTTTATTTTTAAACACTGCAATAGGGAGACCCGGTCTATCTCCAACTGCTCTATCATCTCCCTTTCACAGAGTAATGCAAAATGGCAAAGACCTTCTGGAAGACGTGCGGTTTTCCCTTCAGTAATGCATTTGCCACCCCTGGAGGCACGTAACTCTATAGGTGGGTCAGACCTTCTCTCTACACAAGGTAGGAGAAGAATAAAGAAAAGGAAGGAAAATTTTTAAGAAGTTACAAAATGCAGTACAAAGATCCATAGTGCAAAGTTCTAATTAGCTCTTTCCAGCGCCTCAGCCCGTCTGGGCAGGCTGTCCCAAAGCAGCCACAAACTAAAGCATTCTGTGAGCTCCCTCTTTTGCCTGCACTGCAGTGATGGCTCTAAAAGCCCATTCCATCTTCAAGCCAAGGTAAAATAGGCTTTCCTCATGTACTTTCTTTTAGTCGCAGGAGCAGTACAGATGTGGAACCTTCTTGGTTACTACTAAAGATGTGCATGTCCAGAGGGTGGCTTGGCCTGAGCATCTTACTCTGTTGACCAGAAATGGAACTGAGATGACAGGCTTAGTCATCGTTCAGAGATGGCTAAAATTCAGTGAGCTAAGTCCCACCTCGTGTATATGGTCCAAACAAGAATTTCTTTTGGATTGTGAGGTTCAGCAAGTACAAGGCTATGGTTTTCCAGCACGGAGCCTAGAAGAATTCTACAGTAATAAAATCTAAATTGAATTGTACCTTCTTTCAGGAAGGGCGTGATAAGGGAGGGTCGCCTAGGGTGCACACAGGACATGAACCAAGCCACAGCTGCAGAAGAGAAGTTAACAGTTCCTGAATCTGGACTTTGATCCCCCATGGTACTAGCAGGAGGAACGACAAATTAATACCCACAAAAGAACATTCTGAGTCATCCAAAGGTGATTCTTTCTTCTGAAGTGGCATCTGGAGGTTTTGTACAGCACTGACTTCAGTTACAGTAGCAGAAGCCTTAGAGACCCAGGCCCTCACTGTGCTGTAAAATGTATTCCCATGAAATTGAAAACAGCACCCTTCCTAAGTTTCTATGAGCTAAGGTTATGAAGAAACAGGATATGGAGGCAGGGTGCAGGACCCAAGCCAGACAGTGAGAAGACTGCAAATAGCGTAACAAAAAAACCAGTCACAGATCACAGCTAATAACGAACAAGGTCGTGCCAGGCCAGGGTTGCCATTAGCCTCCACCAAACCCACACAGCACGGAACAAACCTGCGCTCCCAAAGAAGCGATCATCACAGCGAGCACACCAAGGGAAGGATGGCTTTTACGTAAGTGCTCCTGAAACTCGTATAAAAGCCAGGCTCAACCCATCCATAACACAAAAGCAGATTAGGGAGTTCACAGCTGAACCTTCATTTCACCCGCTGCAGCTTACCAAGAGAGATTTGCTGCATAACACCTCCCACATTAAACGTTAGTGAGTACAAGGCAACTTTACTGTCACTTACACAGTCACAATGTCCTGGAGTAGTTCCCATTAAAGATTTCTTTAAAGGAAAGCATTACCAAGATTTTTTTTCTTCTCAGCTATGCAATCTTAATTATATAATGTAAAATGAGACCATTTGATGTGCTACCCTTTAACTCTTCCCCTCTTAAAATAGAATCTAAATCTTTATATAGTAGAAGATTCTTTTTGTGATTACACATGAAGTGTTTAGGATAAAAAGTCTTCTCCTTTCCTGCGCACAAGAATTTACCTTTGGATCAGTCAATAGAAGAAGGTTAGCAGACTTTCTAATGGGAGTACAAGGTTAACTAAGACTTGTTCTTATTGTTTCGGAAACATGAAGGAGATGCAACACACATCATGTAATAGTTTCTTCTGGTCATCACCTCTGAAATTCAGTTAAGCGCTATAATTAGCTGTAACATGATTGTACATCCAGATTGTGATAGGAAGGAACATTTAGCTTCAGAGAATTATTTGGGATTTAGTTTAATTTTAGAGAAGAATATAGCTCATTATCTCTGTTTAAATAGATTTACAACGCAGTACCCATATACCAATAACTTCAAGCGCCTCTGTTACCTTAGGATTGAAAATCATTTATGAAAACTATTCCCAGGACGCTTCAGACTGCAGAGAGTGCTACATGTCACCACAGCCAGTTTACAAATCTTCCTTTAAATTTTTTTACCTTCTCCCTTTTTACCACTTACTTTCCCCTTATACATTTTGCCATCTTGAAATACTCTTGTTCGTGATCAGCCAAAATAACTGATCTCAGAACTGAAACACTGAGTTACACATCCATTTGTAGGAGGATTTTGCGAGCCATATAGTAGCACTAACACATCCTTAAATGTCGCAGCTTTCTAAACAGCTCTTCATTCAGTAGCTGGATGAAACCTCTGGATCAACAGAAGTAAGGAGTTGCATGTCAGTGCTAGTTCCTTTGGAGACTTTAAGAGTGCCTTTAGGAGAATCCTACTTAGTTAAAGGCAAAATAATAACGCTGAAGAGTAAGAGCTTCACCACCTGCCCTTTTCAACATCCTGTGAAACAGTGGTGTAAAAAGGCAACTTCCCTTGCGAGAACTGTGTGGGAAATGGATTCACAAACGCTGCGGAAACAGTGGAGACTGAATTCCTTCCCTCAAGATCTGTTGAATGGAGAGCAGTTAGTGAACCAAAGCCTGGAGGTGTTATGGCATAGTTCCTTGACTATCAGCTGATGGCACCAGGCTGAAAACTGAGAGCCTCATCTTTGGAGCTAAGCTAGAAAAGGTAGAAACATACATTCAGCTTTCACAGCCCTGTAGAATTTTAAGGACCACGTTAAATAGGACATGAGATCAGAAACTCCAGGAAAGTTTAAAAATATTTGTAGGGAATGAAGATAATTACTACAGAACAGTGAATTCGTTTCAACAAAAGAAAATCAATTTTGAAATCCTTTGAAGTCAGACAACCAGCCTAGAACTTCAGGTAAAAACAAGTCAATTTAGTCTGGTGTCTATTTTGGGAAAGGATATGTGCTGCAGGCAGAGAAAATTTCTCCATATGATTTCACTAAGCTGTTACGAGATAAAAAAAGTCTTTCAGTCAGCACACAGAATCCTCATTGTTTTCTGAGACCAAAAAACAGTTAATGTATTTAGCTATAGACCATGTGTTGAATTTAAAACATTTACATGTGGCTTAAAGCACAGCCAGAAACCACCAAAACAGCTATATGAGAATGACTGTTTTTACAGCGAAGTGATGGGAACACAGCTAGGCTGAACAGTGAGACCACAGCAGCACCACCAAGCCCTGGCATCTCTGCCTTTTAGTCCTAGTTGGGCTACAGCATCAGAAACCGATGGTTGAGCTGCTACAGCTCTGATGTTATTAGCAGTAAGTCAAGCTACACTAGGTGCATCTGTAATGGTCAACAACTTAAATCATACCTCTGACTGCACAGCAGACCTATCCCTTTGCATGGTTCTTTGCAGAACCAGCTGATCTCCTTCCATATTCAAGGCAGGTTATGCCACTAAAAATTAAGTCAGCTTGGGTAAACTGCATTGAAATGTCAATCTGCAAATTCCATTTAAATGCCCAGTTTATCTTTCCGGAGGCACTTCCCCAGGACAACAGCCTCTGCTCTGTAGCATTCAGTCCCCATAACCATATTTCCAGCTTTAAGAATTTTGGGGAATAACAAAAAAAAAGTCAGAATTAATTTTGCTGTATTTATTCCATATCCTTCTGTGGTGAGCTGGCCTTGGCTGGCTGCCACGTGCCCAGACCACCAGCTCTCTACCTCTTCTCATCAGGACAAGGGGGTTAAATAAGATGAAAAACTAGTGGGTCGAGATAAAGATAGTTTAATTTAAAAAGAGCTGAAACTGGCTCTGTCCTACATGGGGGCAGCTCCTGGCCTCTTGTCACAGACACTACTCCTGCAGCCCCCCTGCTATCAAAACCTTGCCATGTAAACCCAGTACACCTCCTGTTTTTCCTCTCTCACGCTTTCTAGCCTTCTAGAGCCTCCTACGAGTTGCCTCGGGCAGCACATATTTTTCAGAGTTTGTTTAGAGCCTACCAAGAAAAGACCTGGTCCCTAGGCACCACAGCAATGCAAGCAAAATGAAGGCAACTTTTATTATCAATAATCTGGTCCATACAGGAAGAAGCAAACAAGAAACTACTGCAAGAAACACATCACAACAAACAAAAAAAACCTCTTGATTTTGCAAAAAAAAAAAAAAACCAATTCTTCTAAAACTGCAAAGCACCTCTTACATTTGTATGCGTTCATAGGGTTAATCTAAGCATTCAGGACATTGCTAATACTGGAGCTGAAACGTACATATTAAAAACATTTTGTGGCTGTATTAGCTCTTCCAAAAGAACATAGAAACGCCTCGAGATCTGTTTGCCTCTCAATGATCCGACTCTTATTTAACTCTTTTATGCAAAGTTCCTCTTGCAAAGCTGCCTGCCAGACCCTTGTACTGAGAGGCAGGTTTAGGTGAAGTGTTACTACGTAGCATTACTCCTTCATTACAAAATTATACGTATTATGTGCAGCGAAATTGCATAATCTGTGTAATTAGCTCATCTCAGTCATTGCTGGCAATGGAAATAGCTGTGAAGGTTGAACAGAGGGGAAAGCTAATGACACCCGTTCACAAATAAGGATTGCAACTGTAGAACTGACTGGCCCTAGCTGTCTGTCTTGTCCCAGAGCACAGAAAGCTGAGATGACCATTAACTAGAGGCACTCAAGAGACACTGATTTATAGCAAATACCTCATGTAAACTGCAGCAAACCAGAAGCTGACTCCTAAACAGATGAGTGAGCTGGTGCATGGGATGAACAATTGGAGAGAGTATCTCAGCTTCTGTATTAGGCTATGTCAGACCCACCGATGCATCAAAGCCCCACAACACACAGTAAAAAACTAATCCTTCCCCATTCCCAGTTTCCTTTACTTTTCTTTTCCCCCTTGTCCTCACAATAGCTTTGTTTCTCCTTCTACTACTTATTCACTTAAGTATAAATCCTAATTCTGAGCTTTCTTTGACCTGAAGTTAAGCTCTGGTTTCACTCCCACTTAATTTCTTACACTTGTGGGCTGCCCAGACCCTGGTGACACCCCATCACACACCTGCACTGCTCGCAGACAGACAAGCTGCACCTGATTTCATGGGGCTGACATCAAACAGGCAATAAGCCTTCAGAGAATCAATATACTGTTGCTTTGGTTTTAGCACGAAAAGGCAATGCAGAGCCTGATCAAAGGCTGTTTTCTTCTAACATATTGTCTTTCTCACGTCATTGCCTGAGAGTTTGAATTCCTCTTCTTCATTTCTTACACAGTGCTGCATGATGTATTTGAAGTGTCTTTTCAGAAAAAAAGTATTTGAATAACTGAACTCAGCTTATGGAAAATAAAGACAATCTCCACTGATAAAGCAGGACAGTTCAATAATTTATCTTCACTGGATCGAGGAGTGAGGCAAAATCCAGTGGATGGGATACCTGACAACGGAATATGTATCATACTAGCAAATGTAGCCTAGGAAACAACTCTGCATTGCAGAGGAGAGCACCGAATAGCTGAATAAACATGATTTTGATAACTAAGCGTTTCCTTTGGCACACAGAAAAGTTGCAGGTGCTACAGACCAGCAGATCTGCGTCAAGACAATAAGGCATGGAAATAAAGCCATACAGATGAGCTGTGAAAACATATGGTTAAGCACAGAAATATATTGGTAACTGTGGCAATCGCTTAGATTAAATAGCCAAGCTCATAGATACTTTTGCAACTCTGAAGTTGTTAATTACAATAACTTCAGTTTTCCCAGGCCACAGCAAGGGATGCTTTCCATTCAGTTCACGTTTTTGGGTTGAGAAGTAAGATTTTTATTGCTGAAAGAGAGTCCTGGAGACGATATTAAGATATTGAAATCCAGCTGCCTGCTTAGCACTTTGTGTGTCTAAAAGTCTTTGTATGAGAACTCTTATAAAGGACTGCAAAGCACAGATTCTGTCCTCAAAAATGTCCTGCTGAGCCCCAAAGAAATTAATGACACTGAGGAATAGAGGCGACATATTACCAGGAAACTTCTTGCACTCTAAACCAAAGAAGCAGGAGAAGTCTTTATAGAGTTGGAAGGCTTCAGAGTTCCTGATTTATTGGAGTTACTTTACAAAGGCAAGACTGAAGGATAGGAGACTGAAGTAGCTTGCCTGCAGTCAGTTGCAGGGTATGAAATAAGTCTCATTTACTGTCTGTTCTGATAGCTACAAGCTGCATTTGGCATGAAAATACCCTAGTCCTATCCCTTCCAAACTGGCACAACCACAAACGTGGTCTCTTGACTGCAGCAGGTACCACAACCACCCCACATGTTAGCGATGTGCCAGATGGATCAACGCGTGGTCAGGCAAGTCTTCACATTCACACCAAAAGCTGTTCTTTCAAGGCAGCATAGTCAGAACCAAAGTCATTCTAACGTGAGGTTGTGGTCCTGCCACATGCCCACCCGCCAGCTCAGGGGACCAGAAGGACAGAGGAAAGGCAGCAACAAATGATCATGAAGGAAACTAGTCTGTGAACATCTCTTCCCATAGGAGCATGGAAAGAGAGAAAGTAAAGCTGTGCATCACCTTTTCATTTACCAGACAGATACATTGGCTCTGACATTTTCTTCTGGTGAGTTTTAATTCGCTCAGAGACTCTGGTAGCACTGCTGTCAGTAATTACATCTGTTATTCTGTGCTGCCTGCCTTGGATGCAGTACAGCACGTATCACACTTATTCTTCATATCTTGTATTTAGCCAACAATCGCCTTCTCTCACCCGCTGTTCTTTGGGATGGCAACTCAGTTTTTCGCTTGTTGTCTCACAGCTGGCAGCCAGTTGCGTGGCTCCTAAGGTTTGCCCCATCCCTCTGCCAGGGTTCACGCAGAGCATTTTTTGACAGCACTAACACCTGAGCCGTTCCTCACCTGTGTTCTGTTACACCATCTTTCCATCGAAGCTCACCACACTTTGTCCTTGTCTACGAGCTCTTGCTGCTTCTCACCTCTGCACAACCTGCCCTGCTACGCTGCCAGCTCTCACTCCTGCGTATGTGGCATTTCTACATTTTAAATCACTTAATCCATTCAGTAAAGCCTTCTGCAAGAACTCCACCCTCACCCATTCCCACAGCGACTCCAAACTCATGCTCTTCTCCAGGCACAAGGTCTCTGCTCTGCTCATTTTCACCGCAACCAGTAACCTCCCTTTCCATTCCCAGTCTGCTAGGTTGATGCTCTGCTCTTCTTTTATCCTTTTTTTCCTCATACTTCCACTCTTCCTGCAACCTTTTGTAATGGCAGAAGAGAAATAAATTAGCAGTGGAAGCCAATCAGTCCCAGTGAGATGAAAAATCTTTTAATGCTGAGAACTGTCCTACACATTTCCCAGATGGTCTCAGAAAGTGTCGTCTTTCAGGTGTGGCAGGGCTCCTGCATCAGACATTTAGCTCACTGATCGGATGCAAGCTCCAGGCTTGTCAGAAGGACATCTGAACCAAGGCACTGGTGCTCTCTTCTGGGAGTTGAACAGAAGGTTTACTCCTCTTCCTCCGAAGTAGAAGAGGACGTGGATAGCAAAGTCAGAGTTCAAGTTTCCAGCAAGCAGCATGCCACGCTCAGGACCTTGACGTTTGAAACTTCCAGCACTTAAACTGGTTAACTTCATCCCAAGGAAGCTATTTTTATCTTGTCCTTCTGCCTTGAGCAGATAGCTTTTCTGAATGAGCCATCAGTGAGTCACCGATGTTTCAGGATTAAATCAAAGCAATTAGCCCTGCCTTTTCCAGCTGATTTTCATTAAGGTAACATGGCAACTAGACAAAGGTCAGTGCCCTGTGAGTCTCACTTGATTCCCCTAAAAGCAAGCAAAGGATGAACTAAAACAAGTAAAATTGTGTAGAAAAATTACACATTGCACATCAGTGGAATCAAAACAAGAGACTGAGACCACGCTCATTTTGTTGCACATCATGTAATACAAATTCTTCATATCCTGCTTATATATCAAGTGTCCTAGAAACTAAAAACCACCACCCCTAAGTGCCATGTCTCAGGTGTCCATGAAGAACAAAAGATTGATGATAGAGACCACTAAAAGATCCATTTGACATCTGTAGGGATATCACAAAACCGTAGAAATGCTGGTTAGAAGGAGCAGTAGAGTACATCTAGTCCAGCTTGCAGTCTATTGTGTTGCCACCCCGTGTTTATTTTCACCCAGCAAAGCCAGGACTTCCTCAGCTCAGCGCTCAAAATCACTAGAAATGCTTCATTTCCAGAAGGAAATGGTAAAACCAGAGTAAAGTTTTCAAAGCTCTCATGAACGTAAGGACTTGGATACATAACTGACTTACCACAGTGAAACCAATTTTTTTCCCTGAGATTTCAGAAGGTGAATTTTAGCTCAGGTTTACCAGAAGCTGAGCGCACACACAGTCCATTTCCGTACGGTCCCAGAGCATCAGCCACTCAGTCGTGCCTCTGCCCCATTCACAGGACTTTCTTGTGCCTAGCGAGGTTACAGCAGGGAACGGGAAAACGGCACTGGGGTTTTGATGGAGAGCCTAGAGTAATGCGTTGAAGGCAGACAGGAGGCATGCAGTTATCTAACCAGTCGACGAAGTGATGAAAAAATAATCACAAAAACTCAGTCATGGACCTGGCAGCTGAGATCTAACCTAGAGTCAGTAAAATACAAATCTCTAGGGAATGCTTTACACCCATTTGTTGAAAAATCCAGCTATTAGTTATCATATTTCTGGTTTCAGGAGAGCATTTTACATACTCCCATGACATTATAAACTGAAACACATTACCATGATGCCGGTGCTGTTCTGACACACTCGCCTCTCTGGTTCAGCTCCCAGACCTTTCTATTCCTCTCAGCATTCACTGAAGGAATAAAAAAAAGTGCTTGTGCGAAAATAAAACTGCTATGAGTATTGTTGCCAGAATTAATTTTACAGGAGAAAGGTGCAGGGAATACAGGAAAGATGAAAGGGTTAAGAACAGATTAGGACGAAAAAGACAAGGCCAGGCTGAGAATGGGTTTGTAGGTGGATAGGGATGACTTAAATACAAGGTAAGACCTTAGTGGTGATCTTTTAGCTCGCCCTCAAGAGAGAATACGAACGGCAGCAAAACTCAGCATTCATACTGCTACAGCCTCTCGCCCTTGGACTGGGCAATGCAGTGCACCACCACAGCTGCGTTTGGACCCGCCCCTGTCCTTTCTGAGACTTAGGCTCTAAAAGAAAAGGCAGATCCAAATAGTACTTTGTTCCCTCACCTCTCAAACAAAACAAACAAAAACCTTCTTATTTTAGTGCTGCAAAGAAGGCTCCCTTAGTCACAGTCAGCTTTGGCACAGTGCTGCCAGCTGATGGGTGGAAGTGTTCGTTTTTAGAGAGGCCTAACGGGAGGGAGACATTTGTTAAATATTGGCACAGTGATGGGGCAAGTGGTTGAGTTGATACATGAGGTTTATGTGAAGTGGGAAATTCAGATCAGATCTGATGGCCAAAATGAACCAAACGTGCATCTGTGGGAAACTGGTTTTCTTTAGTACAAAGTGTTGACAAGGAAGAATGAAAGGAGTTCACTCTGCAGAGGTCTCGGGAGCTGGCGGCAGTGCCACCTGCTCACACACAGCCCCACACCTCTCAGAGGACACGTGCACGACTGTGCAGGTCCCTGCAGCTTCCCACCCCGGATGTCACCATCCACGTCCTGAGGGAGGATGCTCAGAGAACAGGAAAATAAACCCTTGTAGAAAGGGGCTTCCCAACAAAGGGGTCTCTCTCTCCCCCCGCACTGCTCCCCCCCAAGAGCTCCTGGGACAGAAGAAACTCCCACCAGGCAGGAACCTGCTATGTGCCTTCTCTATGGAAGCCTAACGCTGTGACCTCTCTCTGATGTGCCCCTGCTTTTCATCACCCCCATCATCCCCTGCCTTTTACTCTATTGACTTGGAAAGGAATACAGTGTCCACAATTTATGATACCTAGAAATCCATTTCCAGCAACTAAACACCTGCTGTCCCCACTGGTTTCCAAGCAGAGCTCAACGCATTCGGTTAGTGAAGTGTATTAAAATCAGCACAGAAACTAGGATCCTTGAAAATACCCTGTGTTGCTTTTGGCTGGGATAGGGTTAATTTCCTTCACTGTAGCTCATATGGGGCGATGTTTCGGATTTGTGCTGAAAACAGTGTTGATAACACAGGGGTGTTTTAGTTATCGCTGAGCAGGGCGTACACAGGGTCAAGGCCTTTCCTGCCCCTCACCCCACGCCACCAGCGAGTGGGCTGGGGGTGCACAGGGAGCTGGGAGGGGGCACGGCTGGGACAGCTGACCCCAACTGACCCAAGGGATATCCCACACCATATGATGTCATGCTCAGCATATAGAGCTGGGGGAAGAAGGGGACACACACACATTTGGAGTGATGGTGTTTGTCCTCCCAAGTAACTGTTACGCGTGATGGAGCCCTGCTTTCCTGGGGATGGCTGAGCACCTGCCTGCCCAGGGGAAGGAATTCCTTGTTTTGCTTTGCTTGCGCACATGGCTTTTGCTTTACTGATTAAACTGTCTTTATCTCAACCCATGAGTTTTCTTCCTTTCACTCTTCTGCTTCTCTCCCCCACCCCACTGCGGGGGAGCGAGCAATTGGCTGCGTGGGGCTGTTGCTGGCTGGGGTTAAACCACGACAACCCTCTGCTTCCAAACCCTGCATTAGCTGCTCTAGCTGAAAAGCAGCAATCAACGCGGCAAGCCTGGAGATTCTGCAAGAAGTAATGACTGTTCATCAGGTACTTTGAAATACACAAATGCTGATGTTTCAGGTATTACTGGCATAATTCAGCAATAATTAAGTTAAACTAAAATTCTTAGCAGTGAGAAAAAGAATCAGTAGGAGTTCACATCTAAGTTTAGTTAAAATGATGATATTGCAATAGCAAAGTAATTTTCTATTTTCATTTTTTTTTGTCTCATTTCCATAACAGATTTTCTGTTTTCCAAATATCTGTTCACTCCTTGGCTGACTCAGCAAGATAAGGAGCTGCATTAATTCTTGTGTCACTGTACAGTCAGTGTTTTCCAAGCACCAGGGGTTTTGGACAATACAAGCACATTGGGAATGGTTCTTTCTTCTTCCATTTTCCCAGAGAAAACTCTTCTTGAGATGTTGAGAGTTTTTTTCTATTTTGGTTTTTGGCTGGTTGGTTGGTTGGTTTTTTAAACACTGAGTTTCTGTTCTTATCATTTGCTTGAATGGATTGCTTCTCACCTGTCATGGTTTTAGCTGGGACAGAGTTCATTTTCTTCACTGCAGCTGGCACAGTGCTGTGCTTTGCACTTAGTATGAAAATAGCGTTGATACACCAAAGGTTTGGTTGTTGCTGGGTAGTGCTTGTACTAGTCAAGGACACTTCTAGCTTCCCATGCTCTGCCGGGGGCACAAGAAGCCAGGAGGGGAGGGGGCACAGCTAAGAGAATGGACTCAAACTGGCCAAAGGGATATTCCATATCATGTAACGTCATGCCCAGTATGTTACTGGGAGGGGCTGGCCAGGGGAGGAAGGCAGCAATCGCGGCTCGGGGACCGGCAGTGTTGGTTGGCGGGTGGTGATCGGTTGTATTGTTTGTGTTTCTATTTTTTTCCCTTTTCCCTTTTCCTTTTTATTATATTATCATTATTGTTATTATTACAACAATCAATATTATTATCATTATTATTTTATCCTAATTATTAAACTTTTCTTATCTCAACCCACAAGTTTTTGGTTTTCTATTTTTTTTGCTTTTGCTCTTCCGAGTCTCTCCCCCATCCCACAGGGGTGGGGGGAGTGAGCGAGCGGCTGTGGGGTGTTAGCTGCCGACTGAGGCTGAACCACAACATCACCGCACAAGTCTCATATGGAGCAGCATCTGGCCCTCTGTTACTCCCAGCACTGCCGAGAAAGAAGTCAGCACAAAGCAAACCAAGTTTTACTGATTTGATTAATTTGTCCCAAGAGCTACCAATTACAAACTCCACTAATAACATCTGAGGGGAATGAAACTGCACTGAAAAAGGAAAATGTCTACTAAAAATCCATTTCCCTCCAATTTACATGGGAAACCGTGTTTCTCATCGCCTTGCCAAGCTACTAAGTGTGGCTGTTCTAACCTGGATGTCAAGTCATAAGCAATGTTGGGGTCCAAAACTGAGTAAGAGTTTCCCTTTTGCAGGACAGCAGATTGTGAGCAAACCCTTGCACGACTTTCAGAGTCTGAGAACTTTAATGGGACCAGGACACAGCTTGAAGTACTATTCATCCAAGCCACAGAATTTGCAAAGATTCACCATTATGTGAACAGCAAAAATACTTCCCTGACACTGAAGAACACAGAGGAAAATACAAAGAACCTGCATCTCGTCCATGGACTTACTGATCTGCAGAACACTCTCCCCACGAGCAAGAGGCGAGTTCAGCAGTCACAGCTGAGGAAGGTATTGTCCTACTGTTAACGTACCCATTTGTTAGTCTTGTTAAGCGGGAGCACAGAGAGCGTCTCTCAGGTACCTGAGGGTCCACAGGGAGAATCTAACAGTTCCTGCCAGGGGACAGCACTCAGACAGGAGAGATTAGGTTGATGCAATAGGAAGCACTACCGCAATGAACACAGCGTGTAGAGCAAGGAGGAATCCCTGTATCATCCAGATGCAGGTTCTTGTTGACTGCTTAGGTTTCTCTGAAAGAGATGCTTCACCCCTGAATGGTTACATTATGATTTACATAGCTCCACACCTTCTAACATAACACACACCTTCTTGGGAACAAAGCTTAGCACTTCCCTTCCTTTAGCCTTTCAAAGCAGCCCTGGTGAAACCACCACCAACCACCTGCCTTCAGCCCATGTCCTGCTCTCAAGCAAGTGCTCTACAAAGGCAGGGACAGCAGGATTCCTTCCAGAACATCCTCCACCTCCTCCTCCACTGTGTTCTTCTCCCTAGCTCACTTCAGCGAGTCTCTTTTACCATCCAGCAAGATGGGGAAGCTGCAGAAGCAGCACTATCAGTAATTATCATAGAACCATAGAATGGTTTAGGTTGGAAAGGTCCTTTAGAGGCCATCTAGTCCAACCCCCCTGCAGTGAGCAGGGACATCTTCAACCACATCAGGTTGCTCAGAGCTCTGTCCAACCTGACCTGGAATGTTTCTAGGGATGGGGCATCAACCACTTCTCTGGGCAACCTGGGAAGCCAGGGTTTCACCACCCTCATTGTAAAAAAGTTCTTCCTTGTATCTAATGAAATCTACCCTCCATTAGTTTCAAACAATCACCCCTTGCCCTGTCACAACAGGCCTTGCTAAAGAGGTCGCCCCCACCCTTCCTACAGTCCCCTTTAAGCACTGGAAGGCCGCAACAAGGTCTCCCCAGAGCCTTCTCCTCTCCAGGCTGAACAACCCCAACTGTCTTGCCTGTCCTCATAGCAGAGGTGCTCCAGCCCTCGGAGCATTTTTGTGGCCTCCTCTGGACCCGCTCCAACAGGTCCATGTATTTCCTGTGCTGACGGCTCCAGAGCTGGATGCAGCGCTGCACCGGGGTCTCACCAAAGCGGAGCAAAGGGGCAGAACCCCCTCCCTCGCCCTGCGGGCCATGGTGCTGGGGATGCAGCCCAGGATACTGTTGGCTTTCTGGGCTGCAAGTGCACATTGTTGGCTCCGCAGGGCTGCTCTCAATCCCCACCCTGTATTGATACTGGGGGTTGCCCCAACCCAGGTGCAGGACCTTGCCACTTGGCCTTCTTGAACCTCATGAGGTTCTCACAGACTCACTTCTCGAGCTTGTCCAGGTCTCTCTGGATGGCACCCTGTCCTTCTGATGTGTCAACTTCTCCACTCAGCTTGGTGTCATCTGCAAACTTGCTGAGGGTGCACTTGATCCCACTGTCTATGTCATTGATGAAGGCCCTGAGGGACACCACTCGCCACTGATCTCCATCTGGACATCGAGCCATTGACGACTAAGTACCCTCTGGATGGGACCATCCAGCCAGTTCCTCATCCACTGAACAGTCACCCATCAAATCCGTATCTCCCCAGTTTAGAGAGAAGGATGCTGTGGGGGACCGTGTCAAAGGCCTTAGAGAAGTCCAGATAGACAACATCCATAGCTCTTCCCTTGTCCACTGATGTAGTCACTCCATCATAGAGGTCCACTCTGTTGGTCAGGCAGGACTTGCCCTTGGTGAAGCAGGACATGATAGCAGGACAAAGTCCAGGACCACTATTCACACCGGTTTTCTTTCTCTCCATCCATCATTTCCACCCCCAAGTGACTCAGTGCAGATGCCCACGGACACTTACTTTACCTGCACTTTAAGTGACACCCTGTGGCTGAGAGGAGGAATTACGGGTGACCATTCCTTCAGTGACACTCTCCCTAAGGTTTTGTGACAATAATCACAGAGTTTGAAACCCAGTGAGTCGCAGTCTCAAGTGTTCAGTGACTGGAGAGAACAGCCTGATTCCACCTTCTGCAGCAGGGTTTCAGACTTCATGCTCCCACGGCTTGGCTGGATGGAAAGTGTCTCGTATGGCACAATAAAACAAGAAATCCCACATCCACAAGAGTCCTCGCACTGGATGTAGCTGGGTAGGATTTTTCGTCTCCTTTTGACATTATGAGATGAGGATTTCCTGCTTTGTGTCCTTTTGTAATGCATTTGGTTCTTTCCCTTCCCCATATGTTTTGAGCCATTCACTCTTCCACCTCTTCCCTGGCCCTAGAATCACACGATTTTGCAAGTATCATCTAATTCCTAACTTGTGGGAAGAAACTGAACCTCAATCCATCTGCTTGTCAGCTGGTAGTTGCTGTCACCTTAGACAACAGCTCCCTATCTGATGCAAGTGGCAGAGAGGTGGATGCTACAGCTTCCTTCGAGAGAGGGTCATGGAAACCTCCAAAATAATGCAGGCAACCCTTGTGTTTGCTGACCCTCCAGAAGGCCACAAGGTTCAGAGCCCTCTCAGAGACCCGTCATGGCTCTCTTGCTGTGACAAGCCACTTTCCCCAGGAATCCTGCGTGATAACCCCTCTGCGACGAGTTCAGGGTTGCCACCCTGAAGGGCAAAGCAAGGGACTGAGGCTCCTGTTACTGCTGTCAGGTCTGACTGACTTCGGCAGAGGATCAGGTGGGCTTGGTGCAGAACAGCAGCAGCAATTCCTGGCTCTGGGAAATGTGTGAAGTCTGCCTCAAAATCAAGCCTCCTTAAGAGAGTCCCAGTCAGACACAGTAGGATCATAGCAAAGCCACCTCACAACATAACATCTGAAGAACAAAAATACTGATCAGCATTTAATTAGCTCGAAAGAAGGTCCCTGAACATGACTGAAGTAGCATTAACAATCTTCTTATTTTACTACACGCAGTTAACTCCATTCCGTGCTCAATAAAGAAATCACACGTTTCACAGGATGATAGTAGTGGGAGCAAGAAAGATGGGTTATTTTCATACCTCCTTTTAAATATTGTTTTCAACATTCTTTTTCCACACTGCAAAATCAGAGCGATCTCTTACCACAAATCATGCTTTACAATGAAAAGCAAAAAAGAAGAAAAACTTGAGGAAAAAAATTTAAAGCCTCTCCCATCTGTGCATGCACTGAAGTTAAGAGTCTCCCACTGCTGTATTTGTGGAAGAATTCAACCTAAACTAGCAAGAGAAAACGAATAAAGACGGTTGAAATCTTAGTCTGGATACAGCGTTGTTGGAGTCAAGATGACCTAATCAACTGCAGATTTGATCTCCTCAGAGAGAAGCTTTACAAGCTTTAAAATTATGTTTTATTCCCTCCCCCAGAATTTCAATTCTGGCCTTCTTTTTCCTCTGCTGTGTTTGTTTGGTTTCTTATCCATCTCCTTCGTTTAACTTTCATGTACTCCTGACTCCTTAGTTGACAAATATTGTGTTGGTCACCCCAGGATGGCTAAAACATGGCTTCTGCATGACTGCAGACTATTTTTTTTAACAGCCTTTTTGTAGTTGATCCATAATTAAAAGTCGCTACAAAACAGCTCTTCTTACCCCAAATCACCTTCCATCTTTAAACAGTCCAGTGGAATGAAAGCCTTTTGGATATCTAACAAGGTTACAGAAGAGGGATGAGGTGGGATTAGTTGTAGGGCTTCATAGTGCTTTTCTGAGTCTGAAAACACATAGGCATTGCCTAGCAAAAAGAGGAAGTTGTGCACTTGATCTTTGAAACTCTTCTTTCAGAAACGTGTTTTAAACACATAAAGAGCCCTTCGATCCACACGGCACTGCACCAGAACGGCTGTGCATCTGCTGCCTCTCAGGCTGGCATGCTTCCTCTCACCTTGTCCTTTTCCCCAGACCACACCTCAGCTCTGTCTCCTCGCTGCATCCAGCTGTACCGCTAGAAATCACCACTCATGCTTACAAGGCTGTGTTGATGGGCATTTCATTTCTCTCCCTCCAACAGACGAAAGGCCAGCAGAGCAAAAAGGGTTTCTGACTTTCACAAAGGATTTAGCTTCCAAAAAAGCACCCTTTAGAAATCAAACCAGAATAATCTCTGAGGAAGAAGTCATGCTAATGTGATCAACAGAAGTGCTCAGACGCTAAAATACACAAAACACAAGTGAAAATGTTAATTGAGCCTCTAGGCTAGCCACTTATGAAAGTGCACATTTCTCTAAGTATCAGGACAGGTCTTACCCATACAGTATGAACAGGACTGTGAGCAGTGATTTCCAGGCAAAGCTCATGTTTTATACGCAAGCAGGAGCCACCGCTCCAGAGAACTTTGAACAATAATTAATCAGGAAGAAAAGCATCAGAGGTTAAATCTTGATAAAAGAATGGCTGTTTAACCTATGAAAATTAGCTCTTTTGCTCTTTTCAAAATCAAACAATCTCTTTAACCCCTTTCAAAAGAAGGAGGATGCAAAACAGAAGAGCTACTATTTCACTTGCTCACCCTTCCCTCAGCACACAAAAGATTATTTGCCTCTGTTCAAGATGAGACAAAGAACTGCAGGAATTTTTCTTTCAGTGTGGAGTTAACCATGTCATTAGGTACAACCTTGATACCTGTGCCAATGGCTCTTTCTCCCATGTCCATCCATGTGAACAACAGCCTAGTTGCTAAGTCACCAACCCTCTCCAAATCATTCTCAACAAGGCAGCTGGTTATAGGGCCACCAAGGAACCAGAGAATATCTCAAATTCGAATGAACCTATAAGGATCATCGAGTCCAACTCCCTGCTCCTCACACGACTACCTAAAACTAAACCATATGACTACAAGCATCATCCAGACGCTCCTTGAACTCTGACAGGCTTGGTGCCATGACCACTCCCCTGGGGAGCCTGTTCCAGTGACCGACCACCCTCTCAGTGAAGAACCTTTTCCTAACGTCCAATCTGAACTTCCCCTGACGCAGCTTCATTCCATTTCCTCGTGTCCTATCGCTGGTCACCAGAAAGAGGAGACCAGCTCCTCACCTGCCACTGCCCCCCTTGAGGATGTTGTAGACTGCAATGAGGGCACCCCCCAGCCTTCTCTTCTCCAAGCTGAACAAGGCAGGTGACCTCAGCTGCGTCAAGTAAGTCTGGCCTGCAAGGCCTTTCACCATCTTGGTCGCCCTCTTCTGGACACACTCTAACAGTTTGATGTCCTTATACTGAGGTGCCCAAAACAGCACACAGTACTCGAGGTGGGGACCTACCAGTGCAGTGCAGAGTGGGACAGTCACCTCCCTCGGCCGGCTGGCTATGCTGAGCTTGGTGCACTGCAGGACACGGTGTGTACACTGGTGTGCGCCCCCTCAGAACGAGGAGTAGACAAGGAGGAGCCAAATCCCCATCAGTGCAGGGTCAGCAGTGCTTATGTGCCTGTTTTCAGGAACATAGTCCCTGGAGAAGATGCTTTTTGCAATACCCAGAACACTCATCTGAAGTGGCTATCTCAGTCAAAGATCTCTCCTATAAAGGGGGCGGGGGGCAGGATTTGCAGAGAGGGAGTTAGAGCTATAGAGACCTTTTGTTCCTTTTTGATCACAAAAGCAGTCTGGCCTCCTAATGTCAGTCCCCAGGTGTGGGTTCAGTTCAGTTCAACAGACACACAGGGATGAAGTCAGCTGCCTAAACACAGATAATCATGTCATTTGTCTTAGAGTATCTGCAACACCTATGTGGCCTGGAAGATAAAACACAAACCTATACAAGGCCTGGGCTCTCTGACAAAGGATCTAGATACCAGGCAAGATACCCCTGGACATATCAAATGACACTAGCACTTCTGCATGGGCTCCTGAACTGACCTGTACATTTAGGCTGAGTTGAGTAACTCTTCAGGCTTCAACCCTTCTATCAGTTAGAGTTCCACAACTCATATTACAGCTTAGATACTTAAAGTAGCTGTTGTTACCTAGATGGAAATACCTAGACTTGTATGTCTTAATCTGCAAGCCAGAGGCCTTCCAATGCTTCCACCTCTTGCCTGCAACCAGCATAAACAAAGCTCACCAGCCCCTGAAGGACAGGTCTCAGCACAGAATACCCTTCCGCTGCTCTGGCTGTTGACAAACTCAAATCAGACACCTAAGGCTACAAGAGTCAACACTTATTGCCCATCAGATGAACACCTAATCCTGGATTTCCTCATCACACAGGGCAATTTGTGGGGAAAGGAAAGAGCTAAAGTAGACATACTTTAGCCTGTAAAATGCTGTAAGTACTTACATGTACGACCATGTTTTTGCAAGCAGCAAAAAGAGTCTCATTACTGCCCATTTGCTGAATTAATCAAGCTTCAGGATACCCTAATAAGTGAATTAATCTGTTTCCTAAAACAAGAATAAAAGCCTCACACTGTCAAAGTATAAACACATCTAGAGGGCAGCAATGTTATTGTCATCTTTAGCTAAATATAGATCCTGAGCAGAGACAAGTGAACAGCCAGCCACTGCACCAACACATAGATTTTTCCCATTTTTTTTGAGAATAATACATAAGCTTTGCTGCAAGACTGCAGTTTTAAGTGGATGGCATCATTTTCAGATCCTTGGTCAAAGAACATTTTGCCTATATTCACAAATCACTCTACAGGGTAACCAGATCTCGATTTGTCAGCATGACTTTATTTCCCAAATAAAGAGGGAGAAAAAAAATCGCCAAAATAACAACGTGACAGAGATGAAAAATACTCACAGACTGACAGACTTTGTTTTACGAATCCAGCTGAAACTCATCTGAGTCACTCAGCAGTTCCCAAGAGACAAACAGAAAGAGACACACGCACAAAATCACCACGGGAATTTTTTGCAGTTAGAATGGAAATGTTTTATGCAAACAGTTTATTCTAGAGTGGCAAACAAGAGGGGAATTTCATGCACCGTTTCTTGTTCTTAAGTTTTTTAACTCAAATAGCATTTCATTAAATTTTGCTGGCATGTTGCAGGCTTTGCTGGCACTCCCCATCCAAGCACCCAGAGGTTCTTAGACAGAGTGGCAATCAAACCATGATAGCTGACAAGAGGGATACCAAGATGGGGTAGGTCCATCCAAAGGCTGATCTGTGGAGTGAGCTACTTGCCCCATTTTGTCTTGAATTCCATACGCTACGTGCACAGAGACTACAACACGGTGCAGAAACAGCCCCGCCTGTACCAGAACCCAGGCAGCCTGGTTTGCCATGGATCGGCGTCATGTGCTTGACTGAGTCTGCTATAAGATTTTCATATACAGTTCTGGCACTTCCAAGTCTGGATTTTCCAGTATCTACAATTCAAAAGCTTTTGTTTACAGGGAATGCTACTGGATTCATTCCCTCCAGCTGATGACCTACTTTTATGAAACTGGAAACTGGAATCTTTAAAATCTTCATTTCAAAAAAAAAAATTACTGAAATTGATGCAGAAGTTTTACACACATTAGAATGAGAAATATACTCAGAGCCACACAAAACCTAACTAAAGATACACTACACCTAAAAGGTGGCAGCTCGCAAACACGGATGCACGACAGCATAATAAATACCGGAGTTACGACCCAAAACTGAATAAGCCCTTAGTAAAAGAAAGGCACTGCCCAGTGCTTTTTCTAAGCTTGTCTGCTTTTGCTCTCAAAAACAATTCAGTACAATATTACACACCATCACTCCTCCCTTTGCCTCATCAAAAAGCAAAACAAAACAGGACAAAAATACACCACATGCCCTAGGTAGACGTCTTACGTCGATCCAAGCCATCTCCCAATCAAACCTTCATTTTGCAGCTGGATTTTTCACCTCTGAAATTTGCGAGATCCATTTCCCGTTTTTATGAGTTGTCTGTGCTTACTTTGTTATCCGCGTGAGGTGCACAGCCTAGGTTTGTAGCACATCGAGTCCCACTACAAATGGCCCTCCAGTCAGCCCACCAACTAACTTGGTGAAATCATGCAAGTAAAATTAGTCAGACTGTGTCAGTATTTGGCCTTCCCAAACTTCGGAGATGTTCTGCATGTACTAGTCGCCACATCTTTCAAATCGCAAAGGAGATTGCACCCCTGTATTCAAATCTTACCCTGCGGTCCTACTGCTTTCCCAAGCCTTAACCACCAAGTACTGCCTCCCAAGAAGCTACTGATTTTACAAGGTGACTCAAATCTCGGTGTAGTCCTTCCCTTCCTTTTCTCTGCCACAACTTGGAGGAACTACACCCATGGAAGAATGTAGGATCAACTGAAAGCCACCTACAGTGGCTTCAGTGTACTTTAGTTCTCTGTTGCAAGGTACATGTGCTACCACATCTGGGCACCAGTACGCTCTACCGGCCAGTCCTGCAGACACACATCTTCTCAACGTGACCACTCGCATTTTATGTTGAAAGGAAAAAAAATGTCCGTTTCCCCACACTATGACAAAATAATGCTTCAGCATTTCAATAACATATTTTTATCAGTCTTTATTTAATTAATTTAACACACCATTGTTTTAAAAGCAATGAATTTATGAAAATTTATCAGCACCGTAATACAGCATTAGCCACCACTGAGAAGGAGATGAGCACGGAAGAACTTTCATCAGGTCACTGATGAACTACTGAAAGCCTCATCAGAGTTTATCAAATTAAAACGAGGCATTCAAGATTTTTTTTTTCTTCTAAGCACAGGAAAAGCATTTAAATTCTCTTCACTGTGTTTATGATATAAATAAGGAATCATCCATAATGCATTTCTTTGTTTTTTTTCCTTTCCCTCTTTTCTTTCGGAGAAACAAAAAGGCGGCAGTGGAAATCCTGACATCCCCCACCATAAAAAGGAAATGGAAGAAAAAAAAAAGCCATACTTCTTTGAGGTACCTTTTCTATGGCTGTTCCTTTAGGGTCCATTCTGACACACTTGCTCTGGTGTGAGCTGCCTTAATTCTCAGATATTTTCTCCTGATCTCAGCTGAGACTGTAAAGGTAGTGGACTATCTGCTATAATCAGACAGCATAACCCAGCCCTTTGCATCTTCCCAACTATTTTGCTGCAAAGAGCGCAGGTCAGAGAATAAAGAGTTTGAGGATGATCCTGCAGCTCTCTGAGGTAGCCTCCTTACTCTGCTCAAAGCCAAGGATGACGGAAACTCACCCCTACGAACAAGTCTGGAAAAGGGCTTTGTTTTGCATAGCAAATGCACGGAACTTTTGCCTAGTTCTCTGACCCTTGACACCCAGAGCTAGGGAAAGAATAAATTCACTCTCAACAAGTTGAAAAAATAAGGTCTAAAATGACAGAGTCATTCTTTTACGGGACTTACCGAGAACGTTAGCCCCACAAAACTAACACTACCTGAAAATTAGACTAACAGCCGAGCAACAGTTCAGAGTGAAACACGGAATGAAATGTCCCCACAGTCAAAAAGCACACCGAGTAGTCTGAAAAAATGAGTGACAAACAAGTGGGTCCACATATTTGGAACTAATATGTTAAAAACTCCTAATGAAAAGTCCAAACAGTATTGACAGATAAGGAAAAGGAAATGAGCGCTTCGGTCTGACAGCCTGAATAATGAATTTTTAGTGAGTCATCACGATTGTTTACCTCTAAGACTAAATCACCAGTTCCAAGAGATTTCTAAGGAGCCCCCATACTCCCTTACTCTGCATATTATTTACCTCATAATATCCTCTACTGTCTCCCTTGCAGCAACGATGCAGCCACCCCAGCCTCAGAAGCCAACCACTGATGAAGTTACTGAACAGATTCCAGACCCCAGCCTTCTGTTTGTTAGATACAACTTCCAGCCCAGTTTGTCCCGCTCTTCACACAGCCTCGAAGGCAGACCCCTTTCAAAACACCGCCTTAGGTGTTAAGACTAAGTACTTCACAAGTCAAAGGATCTTTAATTATCTAAATGGCTGAAGCACTGCTACAAATACATTCAGCTACACACATCTGCACATGAACAAACATACAAAGCACAGTATACCCTCCTTAGATTGCAGAGGGTATTTTTGCCCAGATCTACATAAATACACTTCAGTGAAGAGGAATCGGTGTCCACAAGTCTGTGCTTTTGAGCAATCTGCATCATTACAGGCAGGAATTTTGAATATACGGGCTGGAATGTGGAGGAAATGTTGATTCCCAGGCAAACACTTTTTTTAAATTTTTCTTTTTTTTAAATGGAAAATATATTTTGGGTCTCCCCAGGTGTCTTCTCAAGACCAGATCTGTGGGAGAGGGAAAGGAGTTCGTACTTACTCGTGGTGTTGTATTTGATCCCATTGAAGAACTCCGGGCAGGGTCTCTCTACTAGCTCCCCTGCAGAGGTTCTGGGCCAGCAGGTCCCGATCTGATCAGTTGTGGCATTGCAGTACGGACCTTTTGCATTAAAAAAGGGAGACAGAAAGGGGAAAAGAAGCGGTTGAGAAAGCACAAAAGCAGCACACTTCGCATCAAAAAGCAAACCGAATCTTAGCGCTTATAAAGCTTTTCTGAGTGCTGAGCTAGGTAATGTTTCCTACCATCAAATCCCAGGAAAGGGATAGAGGAACTCTCTAAAAAAGTCTCTTGTAATCGATCCAGAAGGCTGCAGTTGACATCAAATTCTTCTAAGATGAACTGGGATATGGTCACATCCATTATTGCCCCCAGGACTGCTGGACTGGATCAGGCTCCTTCCCTCTTTTCTGTTTTTTTTTTTTTTTGGTCTCCTCGCCTTTCTTCCTTTCTGGAAACAAACGAACATCAAGCTGCGGACCCCCTGCAACCCCGCGGGTGCGAGCCTCTCCCTCCCAGCGCGCTGACAACTTGGCCGAGAGTCCGCGGCTGGCGGCGCCGCTCAACGCTCCGAGCCCTTCTCGGGAGCCAATGGGATCACACCGAGCCCGGCGCGAGGGGCTCCCGCAGCTCTCCGAGGCCGCCTCGCGCTGCCAGGCTGGCGCGTTGCTTGCTCGCCCTCTCTCTCACACGCGCGCGCACACGCGCGCACACACACACACACACACACGCGCGCGCGCACACACGCACGCACACGCGCACACACGCACACCGCGCGCACAGACACACACGCACACGCGCACACGCGCACACACGCACACCGCGCGCACACACACACACGCGCACACGCGCACACGCGCACACACGCACACCGCGCGCACACACACACACGCGCACACGCGCACACGCGCACACGCACACACGCGCGCACGCGCGCACACGCGCGCACACACACACGCGCGCACACGCACACGCGCGCACACACGCGCGCACACACGCACACACACAGGCACGCGCGCACACACGCACACACACACGCACACACACACGCACGCACACGCGCGCGCAAGCGCACACACGCATACACGCACGCACGCGCACACGCGCACACGCGCACACAGGCACATGCACACACATGCACATGCACGCACACGGACACACATGCGCACACACACAGGCACGCACACAGGCGCGCACACACGCACACGTGCACACACACGCACACGCACGCACACGTGCACACATGCACACATGCACACATGCAGACACGCACACGCGCACACGTGCACACGCACACGCACGCACACACGCATGTGCGCACACACACACACGCACACGTGCACACATGCACACATGCAGACGAGCACACGCACACACGCGCACGCGCACGCACACACAGGCTCGCACACGCACAGTTTTATTGTTAGCTTCGGGGATGAGCACTTCTGCAAAAATTCTCGCTGCCGATTAGAGCCAGGGCGAAAAAGAAAAGGCACCGGGTGAGCGCAACTCCTCCGGCTTCTCGTGCAGCAAAGCAATTTCTGCCTTCGCTGTGCAGAACTGAGGATGAGCAAGGATGTTTGGGCAGGGAGGGGGAAGAAGGGACCCAGTCCCGCAGGTGCAGCACTGGATCCCGAGCAGGCCTTGAGAAAGGAGAGAAATAATTAAAGCTGGGATGAGAGAAACGGTCTGATGGAAAGGCGGCATCGGAACACGGGTGTCTGGAATAACGACGCAGAGCGGGGGCAGAGAGGGGAGACTGAGAGAAGGGTTGGGAACCCGGCCTGGGAAAAAGCGAGGCACAGAGGCAACGCGACTTTCAGTCCCTCATGCAGAAGGGCTGGGCAGGACAGTTTAGTAGGGCAGGGCCCAGAGAGCAAAGCAGAGCTTTGGAGAGGAGGATGGATCATTCAGGGGCCACGGAAGAAAAGAGAGGCCACTGCCTCATTTTCCAGTGATAGGAGGGAGCAAGCGTTTCAGAAAGGATGAGCACCCAGACTGATCCAGGAAACGAGAGGAAGAGGCTCTGAGCAAGGAAACCGTGACGTGGGGAGACAGGGAAGAGCAAAGAGCTTGACAAACTGAGGTCATTATGGAAAAGGATGGGAACGGTCCGGGGAAGGGGAAAGATGAGAAGTTGTTTGGAGGGACCTGCCCAGATGGTTGGTCATCTTTTGGGAAATCAAGGCTCAGTACAATGGGAACTGGGTGAAGCTGGACACTGTGGGACATGCTGGAGAGCAGCTTAGACCTAACCAGCCTTTCTGGCTTGCCACATTAGGATATGAAGAGATCTTTATGAAAAAGTGGCAAAAACGTGCTAAGGAGGATCATCTAGGTTGATGGATTCAGAAGGATCTTAGGAGGCAAATAGAAAACGGACTTGTAAGGGAAAAAAGCGAGATAAGTGTAGATGCTAGTAGCAAACATTAATGCAGAATCAGAAGGCAAGGACAATAAAGGAGCTTTGACAGGAAAAAAGGGATCCAGAAATGAACGCTTTTTTACAGTCTGTGTTCACAGCTTTAGGTCGGCCGTGGTGCTTACACTGAGTTCAAAGCGATGGTATAGGACTTCCGATAACATCCATCTCCCACCCCGTAATGGCCTGGACTTGCCCTTTACTCATATTTAAGATTGAAGGGCTTAAGTTTTTACCCTTTAAGCACCAAAAGAATTGTGTTATCCAGAGAAAGGAAAAAGAAAAAATCACTGGGTTAGAAGGGCAAATAAATCAACAACATGCCCTGATGAGAGAAGTAGCCAGGAAGCTATTTTGCCATCTGGGAATCCGGAAATTTTTTAACATTTTCAGACTGCCATAGGGGGAGAGGGGACTGAGTGCCATCGTGGTTTTGGGATGAATAGTTTGTTTTAAATATGTAAAAACCCACAAAAATAACAAGTGTCCTAACCCTCTAGGCAGCGTGATAGTCTGAGGCAAATGAATGCATCTCTCTGTTTCTCTTTCTGGAGCCATGAGCTCCTTCCCAAGTGAATGTTCCCAAAATTGCAACCCTTCTTGAGAAATCTGCGTATCAACAAATTGACCCCTGTCAACACCACCAGATGTCTTTGTCCCACGCAGCTCTAAACCCAAAAAGCAGGAGAGAAAATTTGTTTAGCAACATTCACACAACATGACCACGACCAACATACTGGCTGTCTTTAAACAGGGATTTGAGGAGAAAACCCTATTTCTGGAACTTCCAAGAGAGGGGAATAAAGGGCGCTCTAAGGCTCTAAGCAATTCACAGACATCTATGCCTCAAAGTACCTTCACCTCTGCACTTTAAGTTACTTTGCCTCTTCCCGACAGTGAAGCTGAGTTCAGAGAATTTATTTTACATTCTCAGGCAGAGCCTCTCAGCGATGGCTACGAGATCTGCTCAGGAGAGAGCATCTGTGAGTGCCCAACGGCACCACTGAGCCCAGCAGCCATTTCAGCTGAGGCGGAACCGATCGATGAGCAGGGCTCTTGCCCAGGATGTTGATTTTTTTTTTTTTTCCCTGCTTCTGCTGCCTCTCTGCAGGGTAAAAGTCACATAGCTTGGGCAAGACTTCATTTCTCACCTGCTGTCTGTCTTGTCTATTTTCTCACACTATTTGTGCAGCACCTACCACACCAGAACCAAAAACTTGGCTGGAGGCTTTGGGCACTAGAGTTTCCTGAATTTTTGGAGGAATGCATCACTTCTTAATAAATTAAGAAAAGAAAGACAGTCTCAAAAATGCAACTACTTTTAAATTTGGTAAATGTTTCACTGGCTTAAAGGCTGCGCTGTATTTTCCAGCACAAACACTTGAAGATTTTTCAAATGGCTCAAATATTACAGAGCTGAACACTAAGCTGGATTTCATTTCAAAAGTCTTCTTTACAGTGGTTAACACCCGAAACAACAGCCCTGAATTAAACCTAGTATTTTTTCAGGATTAAGAGAATGATTTCTTCATTTTGGTGAGAAGAACTAGAAAATCTTCATTCCAAACTGATTCTTCCCTCCATCTTTTCAGTTCAGCTATCTTTAAACAATCAGCAGCAGTACAGATCACACAGATAATACTATTGCATTCCATCTATTTAACAACCAAAAAAAAAAACCTCCACAAAAGTATAAAGGTGATGAACAACTTGTCTAGGAGTAAGGCTGGATGAAGGAAGTTGTTGTTCCTCAGTCCACAAATTAGCACCACTGTTTAACAATCTCTTCCCGGTTCTGTAGCCTCTTGATCAAAAGCTACTTTTGCAATTTTCCCTGGGTACAATTAACTCTTTAGTGAAGGTTTCTCTCTGGCTGGTTCTAGTCAAATACTGACCACGTCAATTGGACTCATTTGACATGAAAATGTTGCTCTTTATAAAAGAAGCAAATCCAATTAAACAGAAGATTGACAGAAATATTGTAGTTGCTGACGCTGCTGATTTTCTGGTGGTGAAGTAGCCCTCCACGATGCATTTGATAAAAATAACTCCTAGATCTTGCCAGGCAGTAGGTAGCAGAGATCTGCCTTAAGAATTACTGAGCAACCAAAGAAAGCTAGTAATTGCACTTGGCATGCAGAAAAACTTTGCCACCATAAAAGTGGGCTTGTTCCCATGTGGTGGTATTCATTGGTTTGTTTGGGTGCGTATGCAAGACACGCACCTCTGAATATGCAAGGCTATGGACCTGAACAAGACAGACAAATAAACACGTAAGCACATACACAGCTCAGTAAGCTTCTTACCCAGAAGAGATATCAGAAAGTGACCTACAGCTTTTCTAGTAAAGGAATGAGCTCTGCTCATAAATGGGATACCATATTCCCTGGTAATGGAAATCTTTGGCTGCCAGCCCGCCTGGAGGCGGCCCTGTGCCCCCTGCTCTGGGGGTGCCTGCTCAAGCAGGGGGTCGACAAGGTGATCCCCAGAGATCCCTTCCAACCCCCACCAGCCTGTGATTCTGTTACACAGGTGGTTTCTCAGTCTCCCATCCAACCCAACCTATAGCTGGTAGAATTCACCACAGGAAGGCTTTTAGTTTGCCTCACAGTGACTAACAAGGGTGACTTTGTGCTGTTTTAACCAGCAACACCAAAACTCAGCTCTATGTAGACTCAGGCAGCCAACATACGTGTTTGTGTGGGGTGGCAGTACCTCCAGAACCAGCTGCCTGCTCCTTGGTCGTGTCTGCTAGAGGCACCTCTTCTCCTCAGACACTCAACCTCCACAAAATCAAGAGACCACTACATATTTCAATATCCAAGATGGGTATTGAGAAAAAAAAAAAGGGAAAAAGGAAAAAAAAGCACCAGTTCTCTCCTTACTTCCTTTCCTCAAAGAAAAGCCCACTGTACCTCATCCAGCCTTCTTTTCCCACTACTGTGATGGTTTTATCACCCATTTCCCTGTCCACTGATGCGAAGAGCTGGTTTCCAGGCACAATAGTCACCCATTTCTTCTGGTACGCAACACAAAGCTTAGGACAAGAAACAGACATCATTCGTCCAACGACCTGGTTACACCAATACTCTCCTTACTTCAGTTCCATTGGCTTTCAGGAATTTACCTCACCAATGTAGAAGTATCACATGGAGTCACTGTCCAAATATTGGCTCTTTAGGTCTCTTTTATTTTTTAATCCAAACAAATCCACATCCATACTCATCATCTAACATTACAAACTGGTCTGTTGACACAACCATGAATCTGTGTTTGGAGCATGAGACAAACAAGACAGGTACGTGTCCAAATAACTGATTCAAAGTGTGCTGTGGTCTGCAGGTCAAGTACAACGCCTTCTGGTTGAACCTCATTTTTGTCTGGCCCTTATGGATTTCGTGCAGGTTCATGTAAAATGCCATGAACACTTTGTGATGTTTATCATATCCTCGGTGAGGGAAAGACTCAGGTGATTCTCAAAGAAAGGATTTTCCACTCTGGTTTTGATGGAAAAATGGCAGAGAGCAAGAAAGATGAAGGAGAAGAGGAAGAGAAAGAAACATATCCCTTATTTGTAGGAATTAAGTCTTTAAATCCCTAAAGGACAATCAAGAGGCAATATTAAGCTTGATAGCAGAAATACAGGGTCATCAACTAATTGCTCATACAGCGCAGCTGCTCCAGTTTGGAGTTAAGGTCTGCCTCTGCGTTTGCCTACCTCTACATTTTTGCTACTTTTAAATATGAAGCAGGAGGGTTTCAAATGGCACAGTAAGTTTTTTCTTGTGTCTCCTCTTCCTCTTTGGAAAATGTCCCCCAGTAATCCTTAATTATTGCAATGACCTATCAGCATCTGACTTTAAAGTTAGAGGGACTATCCAGCCAGGTAAGGAATACAAGACCATACACTTTAAGATAGTCAATAATTTATCAGAGTGGCTTCTCACCATAAACCTGAAGGCCCTCCTTCTCAACATGCACTGCAAAACTGATCTGACTGCACTTTCAAATGCAGTGACAACATGACCATTACCTGGTGAAATATTTACCTTTCCTTCTCATTCCAGGTATGCCAGCAATGAATGTAAAGGCAATTTCCAGAACAGGAACAGGACAGCCTCATACCATATGGAGCAAGACAACTCAAGCAGCACAAGAGATTGACGACAGCTTAAAGATCTTCACAGACATTACAGCTCTAGAACTACCACAGGAATGTCATATAGGGCTGTTTTCTGTGCCGCACCATGCTATGGCTTCTCACGATGAATTATACTCTATGTGAGTAGACTGTTAAAGAAAACCACCTCTCAAATTGAGTACTAGACTTGGAATCAAAATCTGGGCCTTACTGCATGTACTTGAGATTTACATGGAATGTGCAGAGTTGCAAACTGTTGTATGTGGATAGGAATATCAGACATAGATAAATGCAGATCTGTGTTTCAGTTGATAGACTCATTTGTTAGAAACAGGAGACATCCTTTATTGCTAGGAGTGAAGTATGACTGTAGTGAGCAAAGATAAAATTCAAAAATGCAGGTCTGTGGTGATGAATGTTTGCAGCTTTGTCGATGTTAGAAAATATTTACTGTGGGTGTAAAAAGATTCAACAGCATAAATAATACATGGCTTGTAGCTACGCATTAATATATTTCTTTCAGCACATTAATACACTTGTCATTCTCTACAACTATAAAACCTGGGCAAGTGAATCATGTTACATGAGACAAATGATGAGACATTGCAGGGCGATTATAAGAACACACAAAAGAACCAACCTTGACACAATCATAAACTGCCAACATTATTTTTTTTGAAGTGAGGTGTTTTGGATGAATGTGCAGAACACTATCTACCATATGCGAGCACAGAAACATTAATTCCAGAATAACTCTGATTTTATACAAGGTCAAATTCGGGGTCAATGCTTCACTGACATACGAGAACACAAAGGACCCATTTTATATATTTATTTATGCCTGGCAATGGTTCGGTCCTCTGTTTACATAATAAGCAAATAAAATTTTTAAAAAAAGGGGTTAGGTCACATCTGAACAAATTATGACAATGACAGTGTGTCTCATTAATCCCACTTTCTTTCTGTTAAATACAATGGGACCACAGCCAAATCAGATGTACAGAATCAGGGGTCTTGCCCTGCTCTCCTCCTTACAACACATTCGGCAACAAGATTTCTCGTGGCTTTATTCAGGCCATGCCAGTCAAGCTTTTGCTCTCCTTGCCTCCCACTCTGCTTCACTGTGATGATTTTCAGTCCATGCTGGGAAGATCTGAGTAGTAACCTCATATGGTCTTAAGATGGGAGGAAGCATAGAAAGACAAGGTGGAAGGTGATAAAATGCTCAGAATTCAATCCCCCATTTCCTCTGAAAACACACAGGCACTCTGCATAACTAGCTTTGAAACATCATATAGCTCAGAAAGCAGAGGACAAGACAGAAGTAACGTATGATCCTGTTGCCCACTTCCCCATCTTTGAAAATGATCAAAATCAGATGCTTCAGAAAATGATGTAGCCCACCAACAAAACCAGCCTGCTCCATATTGCCATGATCTAATTATCATGTTGATGATAACTTCCTTCTCCAAGTGATAGAGGAGCCAACAAGGAGAGGTGCTTTGCTGGGCCTTGTTCTCACCAACAAGGAGAGGTTAGTGGGGAATGTGAAGCTCAAGGGCAGCCTTGGCTGCAGTGACCATGAAATGGTGGAGTTCAAGATCCTTAGGGCATAGAGGAGGGCTCACAGCAAGCTCACTAACCTGGACTTCAGGAGAGCAGACTTTGGCCCTTTCCAGGATCTGCTTGGTAGAGTAGCACAGGATAAATCCTTGGAGGGAAGAGGAGCCCAAGAAAGCTGGTTAATATTCAAGGGTCACCTCCTCCAAGTTCAGGAGCGATGCATTCCAACAAAGAGGAAGTTAGGCAAAAACACCAGGAGGCCTGCATGGATGAACAAGGGGCTCCTGGACAAACACAAACACAAAAATGAAGCCAACAGAGGGTGGAAGCAAGAACACGTAGCGTGGGAGGAATACAGAGAAATTGTCCAAGCAGCCAGGGATCAGTATAGGAAAGCTAAAGACCTGCAGAATTAAACCTGACCAGGAATGTCAAGGGCAATAAGAAAAGCTTCTATAGGTATGTCAGTGATAATAGGAAGACTATGGAAAATGTGGGTCCTCTCCCAAAGGAAACAGGAGACCTGGTTACCTGGGATATGGGGAAGGCTGAGGTACTCAATGACTTTTTTGCCTCAGCCTTCACTGGCAAGTGCTCAAGCCACACTGCCCAAGTAGCAGAAGGCAAAGGAAGGGACTGGGAGATTGAAGAACTGCCCATTGTAGCAGAAGATCAGGTTCAAGACCATCTAAGGAACTGAAAGTGTACAAGTCCATGGGACTTGATGAGATGCATCCGCGTGTCCTGAGGGAACTGGCGCATGAAGTTGCTAAGCCACTATCCATGATATTTGAGAAGTTGTGGCAATCCAGTGAAGTTCCCACTGATTGGAAAAGGGGAAACATAACCCCCATTTTTAAGAAGGGGAAAAAGTAAGACCCAGGGAACTACAGGCCAGTCAGTCTCACCTCTGTGCCTGGCAAGATCATGGAACAGATCCTCCTAGAATATATGCTAAGGTACATGGAAAATAAGGAGGTGATTGGTGACAGCCAACATAGCTTCACCAAAAGCAAATCATGCCTGACAAATTTGGTGCCTACTTCAACAGGGTTACAGCACTGGTGGATAAGGGAAGAGCAACTGATGTCATCTACCTGACTTTGTGCAAAGCATTTGACACTGTCCTGCACAACATCCTTGTCTCTAAATTGGAGACGCATGCATTTGATGGATGGACCACTCAGTGGAAAAGGAATTAGTTGGATGGCTGCACTCAACCACTTGGAGGCAACGCCTCGATGTCCAGTGGAGACCAGCAACAAGTAGTTTTCCCCAGAGGTCAGTATCTGGACCAGTGCTGTTTAACACCTTTGTTGGCGACATGGATGGAGGGATTGAGTGCACCCTCGGCACGTTTGCCGACGACATGACACTGCTGTGTGGTGCAGCTGACATGCTGGAGGGAAAGGATGCTCTCAAGAAAACTGTGGCAGGGTTGAGAGGTGGGCCCGTGCAAACCTCATGAGGTTCAACAGGGCCAGGTGCAAGGTCCTGCATATGGGTCAGGGCAATCCCAAGCACAAATACAGGCTGGGGGGAGAATGGATTGAAAGCAGGCCTGAGGAGAAGGACTTGGGGGTGTTGGCTGATGAGAAGCTCAACATGACTCAGCAATGTGCACTTGCAGCCCAGAAAGCCAACCGTATCCTGGGCTACATCCCCAGCATCATGGCCAGCAGGGCGAGGGAGGGGATTCTGCCCCTCTGCTCTGCTGTGGTGAGACCCACATCTGCTGTACTGTGTCCAGCTCTGGAGCCCCCAGCACAGGAAATACATGGACCTGTTGGAGTGGATTCAGAGGAGGCCACAAAAATGCTCTGAGGGCTGGAGCACCTCTGCTACGAGGCCAGGCTGAGAGAGCTGGGGTTGTGCAGCCTGGGGAAGAGAAGGCTGCGGGGAGACCTTATTGCGGCCTTGCAGTATTTAAAGGGGGACTATAAGAGGGAAGGGTGGGGACACTCTCTTTAGCAAGGCCTGTTTTGATAGGACAAGGGGTGGTGGTTTTTAAACTAATGGAGGGTAGATTTCATTAGATACAAGGAAGAACTTTTTTACAATGAGGATGGTCAAACCCTGGCCCAGGTTCCCCAGAGAGGTGGTCGATGCCCCATCCCCGGAAACATTCAAGGTCAGGTTGGACAGAGCTCTGAGCAACCTGATGTGGTTGAAGATGTCCCTGCTCACTGCAGGGGGTTGGACTAGATGACCTCTAAAGGTCCCTTCTAACCCAAGCCATTCCATGATTCTATGTTTCTATGACAATTCAGCCCAAAAGATGGTGAGATAAATCTGTGTTTATTAAGAGCTCTATCCCGCCAACACATCACATATCTGAGGTGGATATTGGAGCTGTAGATATATGTTAGGCATAAATTGAAGAGGACAAATCAGACAGTGCAGCACAGTGTGTTTCAAAGCAGAAACAAAAATGCCTGCATTAAGCTATCTTTACAAGATAAATTTTATTAACTACTGTTCAGAGATGGTTTGATGGGCAGGAATTCCACTGAAGGCAGCGAAACACATCCATTCCACTGGGCCTTGTGTACTATGAATTCTGTTGGGGACCTCTGCTGTACACACACTCGCTCGTGCTCACATACAGCAGTGTCTGAAAAAAGGAGTCAGTGTGATCATACTCACTTGTTGTACACAACGTAACAGAAAAATGCTTTAAGATCATTCAGGTCTGTGCTGGTTTTGGTGGAGATAGAGTTAATTTTCTTCATATATATTGGGTTATGTTTTGGATTTGTGATGAAAACAGTGTTGATAACACAGGGGTGTTTTAGTTATCGCTGGGCAGGGCTTACACAGGGTCAAGGCCTTTCCTGCCCCTCACCCCACGCCACCAGCGAGTGGGCTGGGGGTGCACAAGGAGCTGGGAGGGGGCACGGCTGGGACAGCTGACCCCAACTGACCCAAGGGATATTCCATACCATATGATGTCATGCTCAGCATATAGAGCTGGGGGAAGAAGGTGTGGGGGGCGGCGTTTGGAGTGATGGTGTTTGTCTTCCCAAGACACCATTATGCATCATGGAGCCCTGCATTCCTGGAGATGGCTGAGCACCTGCCTGCCCGTGGGAAGTAGTAAATTAATTCCTTGTTTTGCTTTGCTTACATGCATGGTTTTTGCTCTACTGATTAAACCGTCTTTATCTCAACCCGTGAGTTTTCTGCCTTTAACTGTTCCGATTCTCTCCCACATCCCACCAGGGGGGAGCAAGCAATTGGCTGTGTGGGGCTGAGTTGCCAGCTGTGGTTAAACCACAGCAGTCCTTTTTGGCACTTTTAAACAGTGCAACAGACCTCAGCTTAAAATTTTTGTGTAATAAAAATGCCCTGCTCACATTATAGTGACACACTCTAAAATATGCATTAGGTTTATCTTTAGTTTTGTTGTGGTTTTTTCGAAGCATGTCCATTGTTGTGGGATATGCTCTTTGGTAAAAGCTTTTTCCTTGTTCAAAGTCAGTTTCATTGATAGCTTCTTTGTTGCTTAAACATTGCTTAACTTTAAACCCACGCGTAACTTTCACTGACTTCAGAAATTAAGGAGGAGTTTGGGTGACTTGGTAGAGGTAATTTGTTGAACAAGGACTTAAATGCTGCTTTGGTTGAGATGCACATATTGTTCAAATATTATGTTTTCGCTTGGATTTTATTGGTCTTGTATAAAGCTTATAGAAGTTTTTTATTCTGAAACATACTTTTTGAACCACCTGTAAAATGACTGCGTCCTTTTTATGTGTGAGAACTTTCACGGGAAGAATAAACCTCGGAAAATAATCTAAAGCCTCAAAATCAATGTTTATCTGATCTTATCAAGTATTTAGGTAGAGGGAGAGCCCAGCCTATAGCTGGTTACATCAGCATTGGTTACAGTGGATTTTTACAAAAGCCAGGGATCAGTCCTCAAGAATTCAGTGCAGAACAGTTGAAGATGGAAATAAGCACCAACATGAAAATAGATTCAGCATAGATGTAAAATGCATGTAACTGTCACCAAGTAAAATAAAATGGCTGATATTGTGATAGGTATTTTAATAACAGGTGCAGCAAAAAATTAATCCTGTGAAGTGCGGCACTTCCAATCTACTTGACAGCACAGCTGGGTTTCTTTTCCCATGATGTGTTAATCTGTTTTGTATTTGGTAAACTGCACATCTCACCCCAATGAATATTAAAGAAAGAGTTTTGGGAAAACATGTAACATTCTGATTAAACATTTTGTCATTCATATCCTCTCACACTTAATTGCAAAGAGCAGATAGAGCAGACAACTCCTTATGTTATTGCTAAGCGTGTGCTGCTTCTCTTATGGACTCAAAAAATCTCCTCACTAACCTTTCAAAACCTCCTACCTCCGATCAGAGCAGCCATTCACAATGTTGCTGACTGACAGTTATCATAAGTAGATATTGAACTCTGTAGACTGATTCCTGGAAAAGATATTCTTTATCAGCACTTATTCTCTTCCTCAGCTAATAAAATATTCAGAATCATCATTTACAGCAATATTGCATGCAGCAAGCACCTGGTCATCACAACTTTGCCTTTGGGGGTTATTTAATGAAGAAATAATTATTTTTTATGAAGACATTTTTCTGCAGTTATTGCAGTCTGAATACTAAGAATTACTTCAGTGAGGACCAAGTTCTCTTAATTTTCATTTCCTGCAAAGTTATTAAATACAAAACCTATTAGTTTATCCCTAAAGTATTTTCCCTTTCATGCAAATAACCCTTCCTAGACAGAAACAACAAATGAATAAATACACACTATTGCATTCAGGGAGCTTGTCAAGTGCTATGGAATTCTTCTGGAACAAAGGACCAATGTAAACAGGATATAAGTCATCCCTAACAGGACTGTAAGTTACCACCTTTGAAATATACAGCACATATTTCTCCCCCTAGGTTCTAGACTTCCTTGGCCCACTGCCAGACCAACGTTGATTTCTTTTGCTTGGCCACTGGAGGGCTCTCCTAATTCTCCATTACTGCAAAAGAAACATTTGCATTTGAAAACATTATTAAAGAAAACCTGTTTATAGTTACCTGAATACAAAACCAACAACAACCAAAACAGGAGAGTTCACTAGTTCATGCACAGATTTGCATGTGGGAAAAGTGCACTTTAATGCCTCTTCTTCTTTAACAGCAAAAATATCACTACAGTACGAGATGAATTTCACTGAACAGAAAATTCCCTTTTATACACAAGATCAACAACTGCACAAGAGATTATGGGTTTGAGGGACAGCAAAGCCTGTCCCCATCAGCCATTCCTCCCCATACCACATCGTTTCACTCTGAAATTGCTGCACAACTCAATTACTTTTTCAAGTAAGTGTAAGTGTGCTTTCAGACCTCTGTCATCTGATTTCCAGCTTATTTCCCTACCTCAAGACCAGTTCCCCGACTGGTTCAATTTGCTCCTGATGGAAACACTGATGGATCAATCATCTTCTCCTTTTCACATTAATGTTGTTCCCGTGGAAAGAGGAGACCATGTAAGGCTTTCCATTCCCCTTCGGGGAGCGGCACGCTCTGTCCGCACTGCCAGGAGAGCCAACAGGCTATTGCCAATTGAACATTTCTGACAGTGTGTTTCTTTTTTTTTCCTGTTTTTTTGATCAAAAGGACTGAGTGACTTAAAGCTACATTGTCTTGTGGAAACCAGTTTGTTAAATGTTTCCTTGGGAGAGTGCCAAAATCAGAGACAAGTAGCTCTGACCATCCCAGAATAATCGTTGAGAATGGACTTTCCCCTGTGGTGAGGGAAACCCAGCTGTAGAGCCCTGTTTCACTCAGTTTTGCCCCATTCCTTTGTCACTCACTGCTCAACCAAACTCTTAAGTATATCCTGAATCAAAATCTTTTCTCTCTTCCCCGACCCCACTGAAGTGAACTTTATTTATATGCAGAGAGCACAGCAGCTTTCACAGGCTTCACAGGAAGGTGTCCACCTCCAGAAGGACACCAGCTTAAATAAACAGTCCTGACTGCAAACATTTTATCCCAGATCCTTTGAGATACTCTGACACAGATAGCAAAACTAGCAACAATAACGTACAAATGGATTTTCTTGGCCTCTGTGACTCTGCTTCTGTCTTTGAATATAAGATTAGCAAGTTGGGCTGGAACCTAGGGGTCATTGAAATTACACTTTAGTTATTTATTTAATTAATTGTTCTTAATTCCATGGGTTTTTAGTTTGCCAGGTGACAGAAAATATAGACAGGGGAAGAACAAAATCTGGAACAGGAGCTTACATCAGTTTCCTAGACTTTTTTGAAATCTGCAGTTTCCTGAATGAAATAAATGGTCGGGATCCTTCAATTTTAGAAACTGGTTAGCTTATTCTAAAGGCCCTTATGATACCATCGGTATATTACAGTTAGTAATAACATTTCTGTGCTTGGACTTGCAGTAGGTCATCTGCAAACACAGACTGGAAGCTCCGGGTGAGAACACTCTGACGTGCAGTAGTCTCTGCCTGCAAGCTAACCACCTGGAATCCCTTAACAGCCAACGTAAGAACCAGGCACATCTCATTATAAAGCCTACATTTAAATCAGAGGAATGTATAAATGCTCTAACACTAGCAATTGCCTATAAGAGGAGCCCGAGGTGCCTGACTTAATTGCCGTTGTCTACATTGTGCTTATCTAACGTCAGGTGAGCTGAATTCTTTTTCCACCTCTGATCATGAGCAAGGGTTATTCCTCCAATACAGCCCTGTGAGTTCAGCGTTAAAATTCCAGTCTCCACTGAAATCAATAGCTGAGTGTTCCTCCACACCAAGAAAGACATAGTTTCATTTGAAATAACAGATTGTTTTATGGAGATGAAAGAACAGACCATTCTACCCTCTTCGGATATAAAACTAGTGATGACCTTACAAGAAACTTCTGAGAAAAAGAATAAATTTGTGTTTTTTAAAAGAATTTTTTATTTTTTAGAACAAAACACCACTCCACTTCAGAAGAATTGTAGTGGTTTTATGGATTATGTTCCCTAAAAGTCTTTGCTGGGGGCAAAATCTGCAGGAAATATAAAGCAAGTAGTCCATAAAAGAATTGATAGATGGGCATTGCTCAGGCCAGTTCTCCTCTGAGTTGCAGACAATGCGGATGGGATCATTTGTCTCAGTTAATAGTCTATAGAGTAGCTGTCAGTGGCAGAGAAGTCTCTAGGCTCCCTTAAAAGTCAAGAGGGACCTAGTCAGTGCAGTCAGTGGACTCTACGGGATGATTTCTGCCACTATAAAGAAGATACTTAAATCGGGTCTTCTAGAAGTCTCTCTTTCTCACCATTAACTATAAAAGCAACCTGGGCTGACCTCCTCACTCTGACATGTCTGTACTATGAATGTCTAAACTTAGGGACAGGAATCCCATCTACAGGGAAAATATAAGAAAAATAAGGCCTAGAAAATCTTTCCTGTAAAAACAGCCTCATTTGTGGAGAGCTGAACACTTCCACTGGGTCTTTGCTTCTGCTTTCATTTTTGTAGAATTTTCCATGATTATGTTTGTTATGGCTACGGAGGAATTCTGCTCCTAACCACAGTGTCTTTATTAAACAAATGATTGGTTTTCACCAACCAATAGCACCAAATAAGAGAAAAGTGAACAATGAATTAGAAAAAACTTCCACAGTTTTGCTTACACATAATTCAAACAGCATGACTTTGGCTTTTTAATTTCTAACACTAGCCATAATGAAATTTGGGGGCTCCTGATGGATAGGCCTTCACAAACCAGACAACAGAACCAGCATTTCCTCAAGAGATCAAATGCAGTTTTTCATTTCATTGCTATGTGTAGCTGTGCCCTGCTGCTCAAAATAACTACCAGGGTCTTTGAAGTAGGAAGTACTCATGCAGATTATTATTTACACTGCAGAAGAATTAGAGCTTTTCGTAGGAACTTGCAGAGACCAAACTAACATGATTTAACCCAACTAACAACTGTTCGCACCCGGCTCTGGGCACCAGCAGAATGAAAAGGTGCCTTGAATGCCCTTTTAATGTGTTCAGTACCTGTAGCACTGAGTTAGAGCACGCTGTACACCTTTCATGTGAGACTGGCCTTCTTGTGATTAAATTTAAGCCTAAGATTGATTGAATTTGGAAACAGAGCTGCCTC
The DNA here is from genome assembly GCF_949628215.1 of Phalacrocorax aristotelis. Lineage (NCBI taxonomy): Eukaryota > Metazoa > Chordata > Aves > Suliformes > Phalacrocoracidae > Phalacrocorax > Phalacrocorax aristotelis. Next base: position 5,109,005 of record NC_134277.1, on the reverse strand, counting down.
ATGCTACAACCCAGCCCAGTAAAACACACTGTGGGAAAGCTGAAGCAATACCTGTCTTAAAACACAGGGCTAAACCTGAGGCGGCTGGAACTATACAGTATGTTTCTACGTTGCGAGTTAAATGGCCATAACTGCATTTGCTGGCTTGACAAATTCGTGGTCTGTGATTGAGCACGCAGGGGGCTGTAATGAACTAACCAGCTAAACAATGGCACCAAAACATCCCATTTTGCCCCATTTTCAGGACCAAGTAGGCATCAAACTGCTCAGGACTAAGAACTCAGTATCACTGGAGAAAATACAAGATTCCTACTTAGCACTCAGAAAATATCCGGCTACTACGACATGCTGAGCTTGGGGATTTTCTGCTGAATAGACTCCATCTGCATAGAAAATAGATTTTGATTTCTCAGAGTTTACAATTCTACTGATAATACAGCCCATCAGTTTGGGACTGATGTAATTTTAAGAGCATTAGTTAAGAGCAGAAAATCTTATTGAGGGCACGCTTTCCAGAATAAACACAGAGGGAGGGAAGGAGGCAAACAAGCAGCTATAAACTCTGACTGTTTAAAGGATAGAAAACTCTTCCTTTCTGAGCATGTTGAGCAGTCTTTATCCCAAGAGACATGCTGATCTGATTTAGCTTCTAGATACTATCATAATAAGAAAATTAATAATAACAATAACAATATGATTTATAACCACAAGACAGACTTTGAGTTTTTATTTCTGAAATTAGAAGTGCCCCAGAAAATGAGAACTCATTGGTCTCCTAAAAGATTTCATTAATGGGCTCGAAGAGCAAACATACAGGAAAAACTATTATTCTAGAGAGCATCTGGGAATCTACATACACAGAGAGTACGTGGATTTGCAGGGAGAGGTATAGAAACTTAGGGTTTCCAAGATAGAGCTGTAACCTTCCATTTATGTCCAGCAGAGGAATACAAATGCTCCCACAGGTCAATTCATTTGATCCTGTGATTTGCTCCTAACAGCAGCTATCCCTCCTGAGATGCCTGTTTGTGGATACTGACGGTACCACTGGTCTGTAAAGGCTAGTGACTAGTTCAGATGTAGGCAGACACCCGGGTGAACTACTTCTCCAGGAAGGCAGAGTGTTTTGAGTAAGGCCCCAACAGACCAGAAACATACCCTGCTTCTTTCCTGTCCTTGTTCAATTACCTACAGGCCACGCTCTTGCCTTCAGCTATCACGTGTCCTCCTCTCCCAGCTGCATCGACATAACTTGCCCTCCTTGTGTTTATAATGTGGTTCAGATTGTCCTTTTCTCTACTGGTAAAAGAGGGATTTTGTTATGTTTTCAAAGAAGCCTATCTGCACTTTAACAACCATTTCAATTCTCAGAAGCCAAAAGTATGAATAGCCCATACCTTCGCGGCCCCAAGAAGTGTTTCTGAACTATGTCATCTACACTACAGTGTGCTGATGATAAAAATGGTATCTTTTCAGCATTAAAGTAGGTTCCTTCATTATGAATCATTGAAAATGATCTTCAGTGGTACACAAATTGTGGAAGCAGGACAGAAGCCCATAGAAATGGAAATGTTACATACCCAGTAGCAACTGATAAGACGAGAGGAAATGGCCTCAAGTTGCAGCAGGGGAGGTTTAGATTGGATATGGGGAAAAAGTTCTTCACTGAAAGGGTTGTCAGGGATTGGAACGGGCTGCCCAGGGAGGTGGTTGAGTCTCCATCCCTGGAGGTATTTAAAAGGCATTTGGATGTGGTGCTTAGGGAGATGGTTTAGTGGTGGACTTGGCAGTGTTAGGATTATGGTTGGACTGGATGATCCTAAGGGTCTTTTCCAACCCAAATAATTCTATGACTTTATGATTCTACGATAATTCTTAGAAATGCTTTTGCCGCTTTCCTTAACTAAACCGCGTAGTTCTTCAGAACAGCGTTTTCCTTTGATAATTACTATTCAGTTTATGAGAGAAACACAAAAAAATGCAGGCCACAGGCTACAAAAAAAATGTTTATGATAACTTAACAGCACTGAAATCAATGTAAGCAGCAAAAAGGCCTGATTGTACAAACAAGTGGGGTAGAATTAATCTCACCTAATTTCAGGCATCCACAGTGGATGGTTAAATTTATCATAATTATTTTAATGTGTGGAAATGTCTGAATTTACTCAGACAAGCTTCTCCCTTCATTTTCTGATTAGGCATAACTTAAAGAAATTGATTTGAAGGAAGCGTGTTTCATTTATGGATTTAATGTGATTTTTCTAATACATGGATTTTCCAAACATGTCAAAGTGGGATTTTTTTTTACCTTGTCAAAAGAAAACATAAATTTAAAGTAAATCCATATTTTTTTCCCCCTAGCAGTAATCGTTGAAAATTAAGTACATTCCTAAAGTCAAAATCTGTATGTTTTGGAGTTAGAAGGAATATTGAAGGAAATCATTCACCCTGTTCTAAACGGTATTGGGAGTCAGCAGACTTCTCCTCTGGGATGTGTCTAGAACAGAACTGGTGAGCTCCAGGGGGAGTTCCACCACCCACCGATGCCCAAAGAGTGCCTGGAAATGAAGCACCCATCAGATTATTATTGATAACCCCGAGGGTTATATTTTCTTCACTCCGTGTAGTTTATACTCTCACTGGACTTGGCTGTCAACAGATGAGTCAACTACTGAAAAATATATGTGTTCAATCATGGTAAGATTAGCACAGACTGAGAAGTTTCCATCTCTTCTGATACCTAACAAAGGACCATCAGCTACAATGAAAAGCAAACTGTCTCTTCATCAGTTTCAGCATGTAAGAAAGGAAGAGAAGGAAGAAATGCCTTCTTAAAAATGGGCTGTGATAACAGGTACTTACCTGACTCTACCCTAAGTAAAACACCCTGTTGCTTTTCTTCCAGGCTACTGTTCTTTTTTCTTTAATAAAAAAATTAGTCAGTTAAGTGAGGTCTGTCTTATCTTTTCTGAAGCTTTTAATACACTTGAAAGAAGTTTCCAAAAGATTTTCAAAAACTTATCAAGTAAAAATCTTCTTAAAGGTAAAATGTGCTTTATTCTCAGACATCTACTAGCAATCAGAAGTATTAAGATTTTAAGCAGATTTTTTTTTAAGTTTGCTTTTTCCTATAGGAAATTTTATATTATCATTGCCTTAAGAATTTGTGTTGGAAATTCCTAAACAGACAGGAATAGCAAACACTTGGACTGTAATTACATCCAGTGTTTGGGAGCCCCCCAGTACCTTAGGGGAACTGAATGAAAGGGCACTGAATCTAGGTGCATACTCATCCTTCTAGCTTTATATTGCTTTTTCTGCTACTGTGTGTTCTTATTGTTCTTATTTTTAATCTAGGTCATATTTAGAAACTAATTTACTAACAAGATCATGTTTAAGTGCTTCTTGACACTTTTTAAGAGTGTCTGTTGTTAAATACTCTGCCATGCTAACAATATCAAAAATACTGCTTTTCTAGATGTACGAAAAGATTTCCAATTTAAACTGTGACCTGACATAGAGTCCAATAAATAAAAAAAAGATGTTTTAAAAGCACCTTTTTTTTTTAGATCATGGTTATAATATCTCTATTAAGTCTTAAACCAATAAGCTTGTGCAGAAATGGCAGCAGGAGAAGCGAACCTTAACATCCCCCAGATATCCATCCCAGCCCTGATTTGAAGAGCAAAGCCCACCTCTTGGTCCTTCTCTATCTCATCTCCATCATACTCATCTTTCTAACAGCTCGGCAGGCTCAGTAAGATGAATAAGGACTGGTGGGGACTTCTAGAAATCTGCAACAAGGAAGAGGTAGAGCAGGATCTCTGGGTCCAAAGAGGACAATGGGGAGAGAGAGATAGGATGTTCTGTAACTGAGGAGTCTGTGAAGGAGCAGGAAGAAGGAGGAGAGACAGTAGAGGAAGAGCCTGGAGAAGAGGGGAAAGGTACATAGTCCGTCCATCCCCAGTTTCTCAGCCCCTTCCTAGGCAGTGAAATTTCCAAATTGGCACTGCCTCTTTACCCTCTCTGCTCTCTGTCAGGAACCAGCTCAGCCAAACCTCTTCATTTACGAGGAGCAGCAAATTTATTTCACCACAGGCAATCACAATCACACAATCTGGAATAATGAAGTACAGCTATGCAACACATGCAGCAGCTGCAGAGTTGTCAGGGACAAGGACTCCTATCTGCAAACAGACACTGTCTCACAACTACTCCTGATTCCAAACAATAAATAAAGGGCAAAGCACTGGGAAGAAGAAAGTGAAACAACACTGACTTGAAATTAGCCAACATGATAATAGAGCCTGGGAAAGAAAAACATCGCTTCCCCACACAGTGTCTTTGGTAGCGCTTCGCTAACGGGGCCACATCTCCTCCACCGCTGGTAACTCAGCTGGAGAGGGCAAAGCGTAGTCATTACAAAGCAGAACCGTTATTTGCAAGGTGTAACGCAATCCTGGGCCAGCATTTTAAGTTTGGCCTTGAAAATAAGAGAAAGCATAGGAGAAAAAAAAGTATGTAGAGAGGTATTTCCCTACCTGAAGCCAGAGGCAATGACACTCCAAGATGGAGCCTGCCGGCAGCCACAGAAGTACGAGAAGCACTAATGAGAAGGGAGTGTTTGGCCCACACTGTTGCTTTGAGGGAGCAGATTTGAGCCCTTATGTTTGCACAGTACTCTTGGCCCAACAACAAATGAGCTACCAAGAACAGAGTGTAGAAGGTGAAGGAAACCACCGATTCAGACTGTATGGACATGAAGAGAAGTAAAAAAGAGCTTAAGAACATAGCACTGCTGATGCTTATTAACAGACACTCTGAGAAATTCCAGGAAGAAAAGTGCTGTATATACCAAAGGCTGTCATGGTAACAAGGGCAGCAACATTTTTGTCTCATATTAAACTCTGTAACTGCATATGCTGAGGTGTTTGGCCACACATCTTTGTGCAGTAAATCCCACAGTTGACCTTCTCTTAGGTTTTGTGCCAGAATATCCTGAAACAGTTGACTGGGATTCTCCTTCAGGACCAGACTGGCTCAACAGCTTTCTTTAACTCAGGTCACTTGGCCTTTGTTTCAGTTTTCTCTTGTCAGGGTTTTTTCACGTTTTTGAGAATTTCCAGCTACTGTTTACAGCTGACTTTGTAGATCAGATGAAGGCCGGACATGGTCAGGTAAGACTTCTCTAGCTGTTGGCTTGCCCACATCATTATTCTTTTCCATCACAGTCTTGTCTACACTGATCATTATTTAGTATAGCTAATATATTTATCCAGTAAACACACCAACAGACATGACAATTCAAAGCACCCATAAGTAGCCTTTACTTATCAATCAAGAGCTGTATTCATGCAACAGATAAGGAGGACACGCATTCTTATTATGCTGATCACTTCGCCCCTGCTAAATACAAATGCAAACCTTTTAAATACTGTTAGGTCTTTTGCAAGCTAAGCATGTTTCTACAGCGTATAACACGGCACGCACTGTCATGCTAACACCATACTAACACATATCTATCTACCTGTTTATGCAGCGTATGCAAGTGCCACATTTCATAATGGAAGAGAGTAATGGAAAGCGGCTCTGCTGAGAGGCCCTGGGGGTGCTGGGGGGCAGCGAGGTGACCCTGAGACAGCACCGGGCCCTTGGGGCCAAGGGGGCCAGCGGTGCCCTGGGGGGCATGAAAAGGCGTGTGGGCAGCAGGGCGAGGGAGGTTCTCCTGCCCCTCTGCTCTGCCCCAGTGAGGCCACACCTGCAGGGCTGCGGCCAGTTCTGGGCCCCCAGTTCAAGGACAGGGAGCTGCTGGAGCAAGGCCAGCGCAGAGCTGCCAAGGTGCTCAGGGGCTGGAGCATCTCCCTTGTGAGGAAAGGCTGAGAGACCTGGGCTTGTTCAGCCTGGAGAAGAGAAGGCTGAGGGGGGATCTCATCAATGCCTATAAATATCTGAAGGGTGGGTGTCAGGGGGATGGGGTCGGGCTCTTTTCAGTGGTGCCCAACGCCAGGCCAAGGGGCCACGGGCACAAGCTGGAACACGGGAAGTTCCCCCTGAACATGAGGACAAACCCCTTCCCTGTGCGGGTGCCAGAGCAGGGGCACAGGCTGCCCAGGGAGGCTGTGGGGTCCCTTCCCTGGAGACATTCACCCCCCGCCTGGACGCGGCCCTGTGCCCCTGCTCTGGGGGTGCCTGCTCAAGCAGGGGTGGGACGGGGTGAGCTCCAGAGGGCCCTTCCAGCCCCCCCCAGTCTGTGATCCTGTGACTCTATTATCAGAGCATGGGGCAGAGGGAGATGAATTTCAAATCCACTTCTAGCTAATGCTGTGATCTCGGGCAAGTTACCTTCCTTGCCTTTACTTGTGTTTCCTATAGGTACTAAATAATTATTCATTGCAAGCACCTCAGCACTGCCTTCCCCAAAATCATTGCTTCTATTTCCTGGAACTTCACACCAGCCATCAAAGTCTAATTTAATCCCTTATTTTTCCATGGAGTTATAACTGTGAATTTCACCTTTGGGCTTCCAAGATTTCTGATGAAGATCAAATGAAAATATCAACACATAAGAGCTCCAGCTAAAAGCAAGAGCAATTATATCAATCGATTACAAAGTTCTCATGTTGCACATGGGCTTGCAAGGTTACCATGGAATATTTAAAACTTTTGCAATGCAAAAATGTCAGCTGCTTACTTTTAATTGCTATGTTTTTAGTACCAACCAAGTACCGCAGGCAGGCTGCAGAGCGAGAACATCTCAAGTTCTAATATTCCTCCAGTGATTGGCTTTGAATTCTTGGCAAATCATTAACTTTTCACCACATATAAAACAGAGATAAAAATATGCACTCCTCAATTGGCATGAATTCTGTAAGAATATTTTCACTATTAGTTTTTTAAATTTTAAACTACGGAAAGTTAACTAGAACAACATACGCCCATTTGTTGTAACACTGGAAACAATAAGTAATTGAAAATAGTGGACTTAAAGTAAAATAATCCATAACAGAATCAGGCCACCTGAAATGAGATGAAGAGTTAAAAAGTGCTCTGAAATCTGCAATGAAGATGAAAAATCGAGTATTCTTTGCTTTTTTCATTTATGGACTATGGGGCTGCAGAAAAACAAAGTAATAGATACTGTGCAAAGCTGCATAGATTTTTCCTCAACTGTGTATTTTCTCAAATAAAATGGACACATTTATTTCAGTTTCTTGTGGATGTTGATGAAATTCTAATGATTATAGTACAAAAATAGAAGGCATAATCATTTCTACTGTGCATGTTTCCACTGATGCCCCCAAGCTCTTCACCTCCCTGTTGAAAATGATCATTTAATCTTATCCTCCAGGTTAGGGAAATAGTAGCCAAAAGTTTAATAACATATTTAGCTATATTAATTTTTATTGTCATCTTATAAAGTATCATTCCTTTTTTTCAAAAGTGCATATACTGGGTGAGTTTCTGTGTCACTTATCTCAGAGATTTGTATCCTAACTAGCATAACAAGCTATTTTATAGCAACCCGGAAAATTATATCTTTTCTGCTAGTAAGAGTTTTACATTTGGATCTGAGAAGGCTTCGTAAGAAATTAAGTAAAAGAAGAACGTAATCGATCAAAACAACATGAGAGAACACCAGCCCTGTCTGGGTGAATCGGGCACGCTCTCCCAAGCAGAAATAACAAGCTCTTTAGGTAACAACTGTGGCATTCAAAATAGCATTTTCCCCTTCTGAAACTCAAGACTTTTAAAAACTCTAGGAGAAACAAGAGAAAAAAAATAGTGAGCATCCTGCATAAGTCATTGACTTTACTTATCCATGCAGAAAATGGAGATTTGTGCTAAGTTTTTAAAGCAACTCAAACAAGAGAACAGGACATACTTTTCTGGAGAGATTAAAGTAAAAAACACCTATCATACTCCAAAATCCTAGAACTCAAAGGTTTCAAAGTTTACCTGGTGGCTACTGGAAAAAGGACAATTTCAGCATAATGACACTTTGTTCTTAAAATGATCAGATGTTTATATACACATATATATGTATAGAATTTTATACATATATGAATATTAAAAAAAACACAAGAAATTGCTCAGATAAGAAGCCACCCATCTTAGCCAAAAATCTTGGTTTTAGCTCACTAATACTATTTTCAAAGACCCGGTGCCACTGAAGTGTGGTTACACATTGAGGATTCATCTAAAGATTTCATAACCACGCTTACAGTGAAGAACTCACAAGCAGTCGCCTTGAGTAGATTAATAATGAAACTGCAGCTGTAACTCCCTTCTGATATTAACTCTTTCTCCTTTATTTACACAGAAGGCAAAAAGTAATAGTCTTCCACACGCTGCTAAATTACCTTAGGGATACTTTCAAAGAAGGAGAAGGTTCTTAGAAGAATGATTAATTTCCTGTAACTCTAGATATTGCAAAGTAGGCACGTGCAGCTGAGTGGGCCTTAGGCTGCCTCTATACCCAATAATAAACTAGGCTTGTTTAAAAATACCAGAACAGCCCTACTGGTTCTGACCAAAGGTCCACCCGCTACATCTTCCTGTCTTAAGTGGATGCTTAGGGAAGAACACAGAACTGGAGACACACAAGCACTCTCCCAGCCTCCATCATCTCAGAGGATTTCCTGAACAAGATGGGGTTTCTCTGGTATGGTAAACTTCTGGGTGTTTAACAGCATTAGCGGTCGAGATCAGCCTCTAAATCCTTGGCCTTATGTACCAGGGACATCTGCACAAGATGCAGTTGCAAGAGGATGAAGACAGCCTTGCAATGGTACTGTTCCCTATGGTGTTCTTTAGAGGGTTTTAGGGAGGACAAACAAAGCCACAGAAAGGCTAGCAGGTCTCTTACAGCGGTGCTATTTAGAGTAATGAAATCCAGTTCCTGTAGCACATTAACGGAGGTGAGATACCACATAGCATTTACACCTTTAGGAATCTGTTTCTCATTTGTCTCTTCCTCCAGGCTATGAGTGTGTGCATTTGAAATATTTGCATCCATAAACAAACTTTTTGTCTAACATGTTTATGCACACGAGTAAGATTACTCAGTGGAATGTATCACCGTGCTGAATGAGTCTTCTCATACAAGTGAAGATATACACAGGGTGAAGTGGATGAACGGTTCAGGTCCTAGTGGCTTACATAAACTGTGTTAACATTTTCCATTTTCTTTTTCTTATCCAGCCAGCTTCCACGCTTTGACAGTTTAATGAGTAAGATAAATGCCTGGAGGAAAAAAAAAATTGCACAGTTCTTGTTTTGTAATGGAACAAGAAAGCTGAACAATATAGAGCTGGAGCTTTACAGGCCAGCTTTGCATTTTGACTAGCTTTAGTGCTTAACTATTTTTTCATACACGGGACTACACAATAAGGTGTCCCCACCTCAGGGTTGGAGACCAAGGCAAATCAATTCCATGCGTAACAGAATTTATTGAGAAAAGGTCGACCAAGTGATACAGTTAAGAGCTAAACAAGGAGGGATGAGCTGCCAGCTGCAACTTTACAATAAGTGATCTATGCAAGCTGAACCTCTGATCCATTGTCTGTGTTCACATTCTAGTCCATGGTAGGCCATGACAGCATCTGTAAGTATGAAGCTTTCTCTTCCTCAGACCATCCACTGGATTTTCAAACAGCTTTGAGCACACCTTGCAACACGCTAACAATGGATAGTGGAAGGTCGCCCTATTTTTTTGCTTTCAGTAGATGCTAGTGAAGTAAGGCAGTGTTGGCAGGTATGAGTTTATACACAGGGGCCTAAGACACACAGAGTTTATGATTATACCTTCACAAAGAAATGGATGGAGCCTAGTCTCACCTTGGTCTGTCCATATGGTGAATCTGGCTCTGAATGTGGCTCAGGGACATCCCTCCAAAAGAAGCATGAAAACATCTGTTTTGTCAAAAGCAGGGAAACAAAGGCAAGACAACTACTGCACGTCAACAAGAGCACATCTAGAGGCTCATTCCTAAACTGGACAGCCAACTTAGTCATGGGATCATAAGGTCTTGAACATTTTATTGAAATCAGAAACAACAGCTAAAAAAAAAATCCCATTCTAGCCCATCTCTCCCATTTCCTAATAACAGTTATCCTGCAGCATTATGTATTTTAGACATCCTCTTGAACCACCCATCCTTCCAAATAGTGCAGTTTGTAGTATCACTATTGTGTTGTGGGTTTACTCTCTAGATTGGCCACAGCGTTATTTCTCTGCTTGAAGGGCTCATCAACCCACAAACCCAGAGAGAAATGTTGATTTAAAGGACAGGAGGTGTTTTCATTTAAGACCAGATTCTCTGACGTGATTCCATGCGAATAGAAAAGGCACTCCATCTGTTTAGTAGAACTTGACAAAATGAGAGGTTCTACAGAGTATATTTTTATCTGCCAAGTGTACAAAAAATGATATCTAATTTAGAAACCACATTCAGCAAATGGTATTTATTGTACCAACTGTATAAATTCAAAGATTTAAGTATATTTGATGAAGTGTGGCATTGTAACAGTTATTACCGAGACTCTGCTGAGAACATATCATGCAGAAGTGACAGATCCAGGATTGAGGTGTGCCACTCTTCTGAAATATGAAAGAAAATTCAATGGCATGCTCCCACTGTGACATGTTTTTGTTTATGAGCTATGCCTGCCTTATTTGCATTTCTCTAAAATTTTACACTGTTCACTTTTCCCTTTCCTTACTCTTCACAGCATCCCAGGCTGGCAGCACGGAACCACCATGGCAATGCCATCAGGCTGATCACTGTAAATGCTTCTAGTATCTAATAGGACCATGGGAACTGCCATGACTTCATACTATCAGCAACCCTGTTCTGCAGTCCTCCCTCAGACCCACATAGCCAACATCTTAGTAACTACAGGCAGATGTGCTGTGGATTCTTTTTCAGTCAGTTCAGAGCTGGTGCCGTTGAGAGACTGTTTTGAGGAAGATACTCAGAGGGTTGTTACCTTCCTGTATAATGTAAAATCTGAGGGAAGTGATTACTGATATCAGGGGAGTTGATATTTCATCCGAAATCACTAGCACCGCTTCCAGTGTAATTGGTGCCTCTTCTAAGCCAAGATTACTTCATTTGGTAGTTTCCTGAGTTTCTGTAAAAGCACCCATTCGTGGCATCAAGGCACTGGAGGGACTTTGTACTGAAAGGTGTTTCACAGGCAGAACCAGAACACAAAGCCAGACCACAAACAATAGCTAGTCATGTAAAAAAAAAAAACTGCCACCCCCCAAAAACCCCAAACCTCTCTGTGTGGCTCTCATTGCTGTAATAGCTGAGCACTTCATAGCCTCATTTACACAGCTTAGAGATTTTTTTGCTGTAAATTTTGGAAGAACTTGTTAGCTTCTGGACACCTAGGGTAAATGTGGGAACCTTTAGATATGTTGATATCTCTCATCCATATACCATTTACAACCACAACCACCCCCAAAAAAGCCCAACACAAAGACACCAAACAAACAAACCAAAACCACCATAAATATTTCCTTTGTACAGCAAACCTAGCAAGTAGATGTGGCACTCAGGGACATGGTTTAGTGGTGGACTCGGCAGTGTTAGGTTAATGGTTGGACTCGATGATCTTAAGGGTCTTTTCCAACCTAAATGTTTCTATGATCCTATGATTCTAAATAATCCTTTCTAGTGTACCACAGAACTTGTTGGACTGTCTACATAGTTTCTTAATACGTGAGAGTGTTCCCATATCCTCTGCTTGGAACTGCACCAGATTTAAGAAATGCAACTTTTAAAATTATTAGGACCAGTGGCAGTAATACAAACTGTGCAACAACATAGAACACGGTCAGCTTTATTTTGGGAAGTACAAGAAAGCAGTGCTAGACTGCCTGGTATGTCATCTGAGGCAGCGGAAAAGTAAACCAACATCATCACCTCTATTTAAATAGAGTTATTGCAACATCTGAAAATAGGAAGTGCTAGGAAGATTGTCTGTGTCTTTAGCTCGAGCTTTGATCATGCAAACGCTGATGCTCAAGGTTACCTTTATGCCTGTGAGCAGTAACTGGGTTGTGTGGATGTGATGAAAGCACATTCCTAAGTGCCCCACAGGCAGCTGCAGGAGCAGCATACGTAGCTTCAGCTGGCAGGCTGACGCCAAGAGAGTGCAGGGCATACGTTAAAATGAATAGCTCATCCAAGTTTCATTATAAATGGAAGTGTTCATTGATGTGACCTGCTGGGAAAATCAGAAACGAAACAGTGAGAATTGCTGCCATGCCATTACTGTGGAGGGATATTTAAAGATGTAATGAGGCCAAATCTTCTGTTTCCAAGAAACAGAATAGTGCAATGTACAGAAATAAATAACCCCTGGAGCAGTGAGTGCCTCACCTTTGCAGTTCTGGATAGAAAGCACGTTATCAAATATGTTTGTCAGGAAACTTTCATCTACTAGAAGAATGACTGACTGAATTTGACTACTAAAAATTAACAACAGTCAGCCAAGAAAAATCTACAACCTATGTGCACTCAGCAGCAGGGGCATCAAGGGAGAACACTCAGGACTTTTTTTGGTTTTGATAGCCAAAGCATCTGTGATTAAATCACCTTGTCAGAAAAGATTTTCTGTTATGCATTTGAGCTGTAAATGTGGATTTAACTCCCGTCTTACACACTACATGCTATATGGCATTCAATTTGCAGATTTCTATGAATGTCCTGTGTGGAAGTGCCTATAAAGGGATGTCTAGACTGAGCTGAATATCTAGTTCAACTCATCTAGTTCATCTAGTGCAGTCAATGGAGACCTAAGGAAGGATTCAGACAGATACATATAGGCACCTAGTGCCACTACTGCCCTGAGATATCCCTCCAGCCAGCAGCAGCTATTCTAGAGGGCACAAGACTCAAGGATTTTGCATCATATCTGCCAGCCCTGCAGGTCTTGGTTACCCTGAAGCACCTCAAAGGGCACTGGACACTGATGTGAGAGCAACTAAATCCCATTCCACTGGAAATAATGGGAGTTCAGGCTTACATGTAAACACAAATATTCAGATGTGCCATGTGCGAGATGAGTCCCACCATATCAATGAGTGAGACCCCCAGTAACAATGCAATGGCTCCTAGGCGCTTCTAATTTCAGCTATTAGCTTTTGCGCTGAAACTCCACATTCAGCCCCACCTTCCCGCTTCACAGAGGCGACCTTCATACGTGCATTAAGCGGAAATGACCTAATCAAGCCTGTGTTAAGAGCAAATCAGGGCGGTGGCATTACAACCAGCACACAAAGCCATAGTGAAACATCTGCAAGGCCAAGATGGTCACACCTGTCTGATCTGCAGAGATTCGTGATCAGCAGAAGTCCCAATCAGATATAAAAAGCAAACCAAGTAAAAAAATCTAACCAGGTAATCAACTTCTCTTTACCAAGTTCTGAACTGAACAACTTAACACTGAATATCTTTCCCACAGTCAAACAGGCCATACAAAGGATCACTACCCTTACCATAGGTGTGGAGATTGCCTTGAGAAAAGGCCTGTGCCGCTTCTGGGTTAGAAAGGAACACAGTACTAAAAGCCTGGATGGAAAAGAAAGTGTTCTAGCCACAGATGAGAGAACCCTTTCCAGTAAAGTAGCCCAGATAAATCCTCCATAAACAAAACCTAGAAAGCTCACATTTTGTTTGAATAAAGCTCCAAGAAAACAGAAATAATTTAAAAGTGAAATCATTCACAGAGTCTGCAAGGTCCACTGTCTCACAATAGTTATAAAACCTTATTTAGAGACACATGCACTTGTGCCACATTGACAGAGGCAGATCTGTCTGGGGCAACATCAAAACAAAAAATGATGGAAATAACAGCGTTGTAATGAACGGTCAGCTTCAAGGCGGCAGAAACACTGCACAAACATAGCATCAAGCCTTCAAACTCCTTCTTATCAAAGTGATGGGGAATAACTTTCTGAAAAATGAACTTGACAGTTTTTAATGTTTGAAATGCTTTACAATCTTTTCCCTTTTTTTTGTGCATGAGTATTTCAAATTAAAGTTAAGACAAATGTAATCTATAAAATAGTGATAACATTAAGTTACATATTTAATTGGTTCTCCAAAGAAACCTTTCAAATTTTCATTTCAAGAAGAATCCCACATTTTAGGATGCTACTTTTCCCCAGTTTAGGTGGTTTTGTCACCACTACACAAAACCACAGACACATCCATATACTCCCCCCAGTACACACACACACACACACACTTATTTACTTTGTATATTTGTACTTTTCATGGCTGGAAACAGAACCAGATCCATACCTCTGAAGCAGTATCCAAAGGTTTGAAGTAACCCTTACTTTACATGTTGTTTTTTCTTTATCATAGAGGAAGCGCTTTTGCATCTTAGTGTCACTGATTTAGGCTTGAATGACAAAGATCATGCAGTAAACACACAGCTATCAGTTACTATCTTTCAATATACACTTCAAAAAGTAACCTGAAAAGACACATGAGTACACGTGCTCTCTCTCCCTCTCCTAAGCTGCTTTTACCCCTGTCTAGCATTCTTGTGAACAGTTTCCTCTGAAAAGAGATAATAACTTATTCCACAGCAGTTGAGCGTAAGGCCATGTGTAGTCAGTTTACATGAGACCTCTAGGCACGAAGATGTCTTTGGTAGCTCAACACTGACAGCCATGTTTTGAAGTTATCCGAAGGGTGGCAGTGACCAGGGAGGAAGTTTGACTCATGCTTCACAGTGCTGAGATTTCATAAATCCTTCTCTCAAATGAACCTTGCGTTGGCCAGTTGTGACTGACCAATAAACCCCTACAATGGAAGAAAGCTCAGAGGAGACAGGCAGAGGTGCTGTGCCCGTGAAGCTCAGGGAATAACGTAGGGTGTGAGTGACCACAGCTAGTGCAAAGATGATGACTTTATTTCCACACAAAGGGGACCGGAGGGTGGACTTTGGTTTAGATAAACAGCAATCAACAGTTGAGTGGATCACCTGGTGGTGTAAATATTTCTTCCTGAGCTGATGAAAAGACTGTGAACATCTCCCTGAGTTAGCCAGACCAGTATGGGGAGAATGTATATATGGCTTAGCCCAATAGAGGGTATAAACCCTAAACTACTAACAGAAGAATTCTGAAGAGTGCAATGGGCTTGAGGTGGGTTCAATCCACATGTTCCTTCCCAGTGACAGGGGGTACCCGGTGTCCTGATGGTGAGCGTGTTAGAGACTAGTAATGAGGATCACATTGGTATTGTGATTGAGCCGTGTATTGCAATTGTTATCTTTTCCTAAGTGTAACTTACATTTGTATTGTCTTTAAAGTACATTTTGTATCACTCTTCTAAATCTGAACATCAAAAATCATCAAGTAAATTTCTCATTAACCCTCATTCCCTCTGCATGTGGAAAATCTAAAAGAACCTGGTCAGAAAGTATTGGACTCTGACACAAATGCCTGTCCAGGACAAATAGTGCAAACTTATGTCAGATTTGCTGGATGAGATTCAGCGTGGGGCCTGTAAGTGTGTACTGGTTTTGGCTGGTAAAGAGATAAATTTCTTCATAGTGGTATGGGGATATATTTTGGATTTGTGATGAAAACAGTGTCGATAACACAGGGACATTTCAGTTATCGCTGGGCAGGGCTTACACAGGGTCAAGGCCTTTCCTGCCCCTCACCCCACGCCACCAGCGAGTGGGCTGGGGGTGCGCAAGGAGCTGGGAGGGGGCACGGCTGGGACAGCTGACCCCAACTGACCCAAGGGATATCCCACCCCATATGATGTCATGCTCAGCATATAGAGCTGGGGGAAGAAGGGGGGGCGGGCATTTGAAGCTATAGTGTTTGTCTTCCCAAGAGACCATTATGCACCATGGAGCCCTGCATTCCTGGGGGTGGCTGAACATCTGCCTGCCCATGGGAAGCTTTTGCTTTCCCTATTGAAATGTCTTTTTTTTAACCTACAAGTGTTCTTACTTTACCCTTCTGATTGTTTTCCCCGTCCCACCTGGAGGGAGTGAGAGAGTGGCTGTGTGGTGCTTATCTGCCTCCAGGGTTATACCACGACAAAGAGGTTCAACAAAAAATAAGAAAAGACGACCGCTTTTCATACCTTCCCAGTTTTGTGCTATTGTATGTGCTGAAGCCTCTAGCATAAGACACTGTCCCAGCAACAGGGGAAATGATGGCAATCTCCAAGTAGTGTCAGATTAATTGGAGACTTGATCAGCATCTTTGAGGAGCTGTGTGTTGGAATCCATCCCTGGATACATTCCTCCACACCCACCAACATGTTTCTTAAACCAGAACCTCCCCAGACACTTGAGAAAACAACATCAGAGCTGTATAAGCCAGAATTTACACAGGTGGAATCCTGCAGCACTCAGAATCAGGAAGTTTACACCATCTCTGTGAGACAGCAGCCTTTCACAGTACTACAAAGTGACCAGAATGAGGGCAAGGAGCCAACCCCCACCTCAAGAGGATCCAGTCACCAGGGGGGACAAATTATTTTTGCTTTCAGCGAATCCCAGGAATTCATGAAATGAAATGCATGACATCTAATCTTCTGTCTCTCCTTTATTGGTTTGTCTGCATAGCCTTAAATGACATAAATGCAGATTACAACCTTCAAAGTGACTGAAGGGTAAGAAAGAAAAGGAAAATAAATAATGTCATTCTTATACTGATACAATCAGCACAGCAGCGCTGGCTGTTCACCTTCTGGTTTATTTTTTGAACAAAATTCCTGTTTTCAGATTAATCACCTTTTGACAAGGTCTTGGAGATTATATGGCCAAACATGTCAATGGACCAAAAAGAGTCAAAAGATTTCCACGAAGATCAAAACTGAGTACAATCAGATGTAAGCCAAGACTTGTAGTCTCTAGCAGAAACATATAAGATGGGAAAGTCAAAGGATGTGAAGGGAAGCATGACAAAACCCATGGAATCTCAGAGTGAACTGAGGACCCACTTCCTCTAAGTTCCTATAAAAATTCAAGCTATAATTCAGCAAATATATCATACAGATATATAGAATTACAGTTATCTGGTCATCATATTACTGTAATTCTAGACAAAACATATCAGGAGATTACATCAGAAACATCTTCAGCTGAGTCACTGTAGAAAAATCTTGCCGTTTCAACCAGTTCCGTTTATATAAGAAAGCAAAGTAATAATTAAATAAAATTCTTCTTCAGGTCCACAAGTACAAACACGCATTCCCATCAAGCTCAAAAGCTGCACCCAAGCAGTCATGAAGGTGTCATCCAGGGATTTTTCAAGGAAACAATTCCCAAAAGAGAAAGTGAGTTATATTGCCTTCCAACTCAGAAAAAGTATTGCTTGATTTAAATCACTCCAGACTGAATTTAAAATGTCGTTCACTCAGCAATTCAGTGAAATTACATGTACATTAAATTTTCAAAAGCATTTTATGCCATCTGTTTGGGATACTTAGTGTGAACATATTTGGGGGGGGAAGTTAGTAATTATAGGGGGAGAAAATTAACATATTGGACTAATTAACAGCATCTTCTGGAAAAGAGACAGGGAAGATAACCAATTACAATACTTGAATGTTTACTGTGCTCCCAGCTATAAATAAAGATTGTTCAATATGGCTCTCCTTGTTTTTTTGTTTTTTTTTTGGTTGATTTTCTTTTCCCTTCTAAAATATGATATCTGCACTGTGTCAAAGAACGTGAGCCAGAGAAAAGACTCAGACATTGCAGACTCCATGTTCTGGTGCTGTACATCATGCTGCTGAATGGAGCACACCAATGTTTCAATGTAACACATCCTTATTGTTATGAGGGTTAAAATGAAGGATGTACACAGCTCACCTAATCTTGGGGATCAAAAAATTAGAGCAGACTTAGTCACAGGAGCTTGTTATCCTTCGATCCCTTTAACGAATAATCATTTCATTTCTGCTCCATTTTAGAACCTGGTTTAGGATGAAAACATGCTTTGGATTTTAATTGTACCAACTACAAATTTACTGACTACGAAGAGGATATTGCTATATTGCAGACCTCCATTTTTAATGAGAAGACTCACAGCTGAATAGTCCAGACCACTTTGAAGATCCTGCAATTGTCACGGAAGACAAAAAGAACATATAGTGGTTAGAAGCACCGTGCTGATGATCCACCCCATTGAGAAAAGTACATGCTAAGCACAAACGTGAACTTTTGTCCCTCTTAAGTCCCAAAGTTTACTTTGTGCTTATGCCTGAGTCTGGGCTTATGTCCAACTGGTCTGAACGTGAAGCAGCTTTGGGTTTTGTTATGTGAGCCCATGCTGAAAGCAGAGGACAGGTTCACAGGATTTTGAAGCATGCTGCAGAAAGGGCTATGGTCACAAGCATCGTGGGAAGGTATGTTCTAGAAAAGCTGCACGTTGGATTGTCTCTATATAACAATCAAGTTTCATTGATTTCAGAGCAGTGCTTTACCTTTATGATCAGTGATACCTTACAATGATAGCGCAATAGAAGAGAGGCTTCTGTGACTTCTCTCTTCCCTTTTCACATTAAAATTCTATTACAGTAGTTACACTCAGCCTGAGAAGATGCCCTGCGTTCATGCATCATGTAAATAGCCCAGAGAATTATTTTTTATCAACAATTGAGAAGTAAATTGTTTGCCAACTTCTAAGACAGCCTGGTGTCAAATTTTACCGTATTTTTCAGTAAAAGCTCTGGACAAGGAAAAACACCTTATGAATTAATGGCAATTTTTACAATAATATTTAAAAAAATATTCAAAAGGCAAAGAAAAACTGAAAGAAATGTCCCAAATTATGGAAGGTTTCAAAGAGCCTCATCTCTCTTTCCTTTGTTTCCAGATACAGAATGGAATAGATGGTCATTAACATTTACACAAGCAAATATAACACGAGGCAGAGTTATTCCCTGGAACACAATGGCACAAGTTGCAAAGCTCAGGCTAGATTCATAATACAGGTCAACACACCATTTATATGCAAATTAAGAGGCAGTTAAGGCCACACAACTTTCAGACTTCAGTCTGATCAGCTTATCTAGATCAGTTAATTGTCCTTAAGGAACTGATACAGTCACAGTAAAACATAATTGATCTGATATATTACACTGAAAGATATTTTCTTCCTTAAGCCTCATTTCCTTTGTCATTTCTCAGGGCTGAAGAACTGGCTGAATGATAATATCTACATTATTACAAGATATTTTAAACTCCTCCCTCCATCAAGATTTACCAGGGAGGAAGAGAAGTGAAAGGGAAGGGAATAAACTTGTTTTTCCCCTAGTAGCATCACTCATTGCAGCACAGCCCGCCCTTCAGTCACTCCACAGAGGAGTGGCTGTGCCTGTGCCTCTCCCACTTCTGAAGCGACCTAGCTTCAGAATCTCTAGTTTCACATCTCTTACGGTATCATTCTTCTGCTGGTGTCTTTTAGCCAAGAATCAAGCACAAGAATCAGTGCTTTTCCCTGCTTTCAAAAACTGGGATGAAGAAAGCAAAGGCACCATATTCTCTCCACACATTCCTGCTTTCTGCCCTTAGTCTTCTAGGGAGTATGTGACATTCTCACCACTGCCAGTTCCCCTAAGTGCCCCTGCCCTACCAGTCTGTCAGAAAAGCCTTCTGTCTTTACCTAAAACATTAGAGTCAGGCTTTGGAGACTTGATGATGGGATCAGGAAACAGAAATTGTAAAGCTTTGAGGTTAAACATATATACTGTGCTCTGATTAGAAGGACTGGTGTTTTTCATGGCAAATATTCCATCAATTTGACTGAAATGGTCCAAGGTTCATCCCTAGCTTAGATGAGATGTCAGTCTGGCTAGAGCACCCTAGTTTCTACAGTGATTGCCACACAAGGGCTGGATTTTACTAGCACATCCACCTGTCTTTGCCTGCCCAACCCGGATGTCCCATGCTGCACTTGGAGAATTGCAGACAGCCTTGAGCAACAAGTCTGGACCAGTTTGCATACAGACACTTTGTACCGACCTTCAACTATCATATCAGGAAAAATTTCATCACTGAAAGGTTGGTCAGGCATTGGAACAGGCTGCCCAGAGAGCTGGGGAAGTCACCGCCCTTGGGGGTTTTCTGAAAATGTACAGACGTGCTAATTCGGGACTTGGTTTAGGAGGCATGATGGTGTTGGGTTGACGGTTGGACTTGATGATCTTGGAGGTCTTTTGCAACCTTAATGATTCTATGAAATGTACGCTATTATATGCTGTATGCGCCATCATGGGGCATGTACAGGATAACCAGGTGATCAGGCCCAGTCAGCATGGGTTTATGAAAGGCAGGTCCTGCTTAACTAATCTGATCTCCTTCTATGAAAAGGTGACCCAGTCAGTGGATGAGGGAAAGGCTGTGGATGCTGTTCTACCTAGACTTTAGTAAAGCCTTTGACACCATTTCCCACATCATTCTCCTAGAGAAACTGGCTGCTCATGGCTCGGATGGTTGTACTCTTCGCTGGGTAAATAACTGGCTGGGTGGCTGCGCCCAAAGAGTTGGGGTGAATGGAGTTCAATCCAGTTGGCAGCTGGTCACAAGTGGGGTTCCCCAGAGCTCACTGTTGGGCCAAATCTCTTTAATGTCTTTATCAATGATCTGGATGAGGGGATTGAGTGCGCCCTCAGCAATTTTGCAGATGACACCAAGTTGTGAGGGAGTCTTGACCTTCTTGAGGGCAGGAAGGCTCTGCAGAGGGACCTGGACAGGCTGGATCGATGGGCCGAGGCCAACTGTATCAAGTTTAACAAGGCCAAGTGCCGGGTCCTGCCCTTGGGTCACACCAACCCCAGGCAGCGCCCCAGGCCTGGGGCAGAGGGGCTGGGAAGTGCCCGGCGGAGAAGGCCCTGGGGGTGCTGGCTGACAGCCGGCTGGGCATGAGCCAGCAGTGCCCGGGTGGCCAAGGAGGCCACCAGCCCCCGGGCTTGTGTCAGCACTGGTGTGGCCAGCAGGAGCCGGGCAGGGATGGGGCCCCTGTGCTCGGCCCTGGGGAGGCCCCACCTCGAATGCTGGGCTCAGGTTTGGGCCCCTCAGAACAAGAAGGACATCGAGGTGCTGGAGCGTGTCCAGAGAAGGGCAGCGGGGCTGGGGAAGGGTCTGCAGAGCAGGTCTTATGAGGAGAGGTAGAGAGAGCTGGGGTTGGTTAGTCTGGAGAAGAGGAGGCTGAGGGGAGACTTTTATCGCTCTCTGCAACTACTTGAAAGGAGGTTGTAGGAAGGTGGGTGTTGGTCTCTTCTCCCAAGTAACAAACGATAGGACAAGAGGAAATGGTGTCAAGCTGCATCAGGGGAGGGAACAGGCTGCCCAGGGAGGTAGTTGAGTCACCATCCCTGGAGGTATTTAAAAGGCATTTGGATGTGGTGCTTAGGGACATGGTGGACTTGGCAGTTTTAGTTTAATGGTTGGACTCAATGATCTTGGAGGTCTTTTCCAACGTAAACAATTATATGATTCTATGAACAGTTGGTGAGAATAGTCAGTTTAACATACTAAATTTTGGAAAAGGGCTGTCATTACTAGTTCACCTGAAGTTCTTTCCAATGAGAACCCAAGGCTGGAGCCACTATGTTTATCTCAGCAGGAGACGATGTTCCCGGAGCAAGGACACTTTGAAAACAGATCCAACAGTAACAAGAAGCCAACAAGAAATAGAGAAATAAATACCTGTGACATTGGTGGGGTCTGACAAAGCTTCACAGTACTTTTCCAGCAGAACAGACAAGGGCAGATTCACAGAAGATTCACAGTGAAGAACTATCTGGATGAACAGACAAAAACAAAACAAAATGAACAGTAGAGCAGCAGCACAATAGATTTTTCTCGTTCTTGAGTACAACAATCCCCAGCACTTTTAAGCAGTTCCCATTCATAATTGGTTCAGGTACAGATATCCCTTCATGAGGAAGAAGATTTATAGTTATACTTGCTTAGCTCTATGACATCAGGTGGCATTCATCTGATGTCATGTAGGCCTCTACAAATGATTCACTTATCCTGGACCTCTTCTTGTGTGAGCTAGTCGATAGTATTAACAAAGCTCAGGATACAATTTAACTCACCTAAAAGCAGATGCCTAAAATAGAGAAGATGAAACACATCCCACTGAAGATCATGTGTGGAATTTTTTCAACTAACTTTTAATGGTTACATGGGTGCTAAAGAACCTTACACATTCAAGAGAGACAGCAGTTGGCAAAAGGCAATTCAGAAGGCTTGAGGAAAGGGCTTCCATTGACTGTATAGGAAAAGTAGGTATTCCTGTAAGGTGATCCTTGGCTCTTTTTAACCAGTAAAAAACACACGAGTTTCTGACCCTCAGAACTCGAAGCGCTGAGCCCTCCCCTGAGGGTGAATGCTAGTGAGAACAACAGTAATATCAACACAGGCACTTCAAGAAAGCTGCAGGTTTAGTACAGGATAATAGTACATCCCCAAGTAAATTTTAGGAAACGTGTATTAAGAGTTGAATCCAAGGAATACATTGCCATTTTCATACTCAGAAACAAAATTACCAAAGCAATCCCTGCAGACAGAGGAGAGAAGCCCACAGAACTGTACATCTCAATGTACAGCTGAGTTGGGATACTGCTTGGAGCAGGAGAAGCTCTTGGAAAGCCCTTTAAGAAAGGCAGGACTAAACAGGGTAAGAAAACTCAGGAGTGACACCTCAGTGGGAAAAACTTCCCTTTTCAAACCATGAAACAAAATCTTCCTGACTATTTCTGAGAGGATATAAATCTGTGCTAACACACAAAATGCCTTTGCTTTTCTATTTATGCAGAATGGCTTTAACATAATACACACAGCTTTTACTCAGGGAAATGAGCATACTCCTTGAATGTTGATGTTACATTTCAGTGCTTTAAGATGTGTTAAGTGATTGCAGAACCCTTTTTATGTCACTGAATTCCTTGTCACTTAATAAGAAGCGGAGTAAATGATCATGACAATAGAATTCATCAGCAATGTTGGTCTCTAAAGAACAACAGTTCTTTGTACAGTACCACTTCTATCTCTTTCTCACTTTGCTGTTATTATACAAAATAGGAAGTCTTGAAATACAAACAGCCTTTCTCAGACTTCACTCTTTTCAAAGAAGCACCGTGGAGCTGCCGTTTCTCCTTCAGGGAGACTTGAACTCCTGCCTCCCATAGCAAAGCCTTCCAGGGTACTGACCATGCACGGCCAGGTCAAGGAGACAGAGACAGGCAATGGCTCTGTTCTGCAGCCAGGGCAGATGTCATCTTACAAGGCACAGAACTCCAGCCGAGCCTGCCAGAAAGCAGACTCTGTAGTGGTCATGTCCCATGTCCATCCCAGACATGGGAGTTGACATAGCAGAGGCATTTCTTCCCTTCTATCCCTCCGCCCCTCTGCTACCTCACAGGCCAAAGCACTGTCTCACTTCAAAGAAGAAACTTGAGATGTCTCCATGTACTGTAAATACACTGCATGTTCAGCTGTCTGCCTCGTAAGATGATGGGAAAGAACAGACAGAGGTCAAGCTTAGCACAGCATGTGTAGGAACAAGAAAGGTTAAATGTCACATTTGCTTTAGGGTCAGCTTAGGTTCATTTGGCTAGAGGGAAAAGCACCTTCCACATACTATGTTACTTTTGCTTTCATTTTCTTTCCACTAGCCACGGTGAACAGATTTCTTGTGTGTGATACTTCTTAAAAATTGTATTTAAAACAGACAAACCCCAAAAGCCTAAAAAACCCTCTTAAATATAATAAAGAACAGCAAAAAAGAAACATTTAAGTAATGTAGAATTGTAAAGGTAAATAATTGGGAGTGGGACTGTGTATATATTTTGAAATATTAGTTGCTTTCAGTAACTACTCAAACTGCACTTCTCTCGACAGCTATTATTTCATTACTTCACCAAATCACTGCTATGTTGTCTTTCACATTTACCTGAAACATGCACAGAAATGTCTACCTCAATTTCTGTGAGCCACTGTGGACATTTGTGAAGAAATAAAAATAATGCACTGAGCCAGAGATTAAGGTGAAAAGTCATCCTTTACTTTCTAAAGCAGGGCGCCCACTAATAGTCTGCAGGCCAGTTCTGACTCTTCCGGACAATATATAGAGCCTTTGGTGAACTTCCTGCTCACATCTGAGAGGACTGTCGGAAAAGGAGTGGATGAATTGTTCTAGTGCGTGTCTCTCTGACTCTCATGGTCATTTCTTTAGACTTTGCCCCTTGGCCATGGCCACTGCTCTTCATTAATCTATGAAGGGTCTTCATCTCTGTCAGAGGGCATGCAACCATGAGACACAGTCAGAGGAACTCACCATAAAATCAAATCTAGATATGGGAAGGGCAGGTGTAAAGGGGAACAACCTAAGACAGAGTAACATATTGATGTTATGTTGTTAGAAGTTGCAATACACTAACAGTAGCGTGTGCTCCTCTGCAAACAGAAGGGGTCCAATCTTGCAAACATTTATTTACGCAGAATTTGTTCTTCGTCACACAAGTACTCTCATAAATTGCTATCATGAAGTCATAAAAATACATATGCAACATTACATGATATATGTATCATTCCTCAGTGAATCCATGTGGAGACCTCTGGGCATAGACAAATATCTGACCCATCATAGTGTTGCCTCCTCTCAGTTCCTACCAGAATTTGTGGTATTTCATGCAGATTAGAAAAGGCTTGTAATTTAATTTTAAAAACAATTAACACAGATCCCTGGTTTGAAGGATTATTGTGTTCCTCTAAGTAGTGAGATATATAGATGGATATATAAAACAAATGAACACTGGTACTGTAATTCACCTGCACTGGAGAGGAGGTTTTCTCCTCTCAAACATGTAAGAAATGGCTACAGTAATATAAGCAAGACCCCAAAGCAATGAATAGGATCCAAAACTGTCACTATGGGCATGGGGCTACCACAGAGATACAACGGACAGCACCTTGTGAGATTAAATATCTAGCAATAAGAAGCAGCAGAGTGGATGAAGTCAGCGTCACTGAAAACTGAAGGAAAGAGTTGAAGTGGAAAAGGACAGCACATGACAGTGCAACACATTACCAAGATGGGGGAAGTAAGCTCGGAGACAACGAATGTTGCCAAATGTGGACAGATGCATACACTCTGCTTTCCCTTTCTCACATAAGGATTCCCAGATACAATATTTTAGTTGCCTAATCAAAACCAGCTTTTTAGAAAAAGCTGTTAAGCCTCCCTGTAAAACATCTGCTGGTTGCATGCTGAAGAGGAGCAGAGGTGCTGACGTCGGAGACAGTCTCAAAGTAACGGCAAAAGTTCTCCCTTTCAGAATAATGTAGTATTAGTACTTATGAGGTCCTAGAGAAACAGACACCGTGGAATTATAAGAGCATCTCATCAGAAAGCCACTCGCAGAAAAGCAGTGGGATATAACGCAAATATCTCAGACTTCAAAATAAAGCGAAGGGCAGCTGAGCTGATCACCCAGGGATTCCTTTGCAGTTCAGGAAGAGCAGTAGGAATTTTATATATCTTCCATATTTCCATATTTCAAATCTTTAGGTTGAAA
Source organism: Phalacrocorax aristotelis (assembly GCF_949628215.1). Taxonomy (NCBI): domain Eukaryota; kingdom Metazoa; phylum Chordata; class Aves; order Suliformes; family Phalacrocoracidae; genus Phalacrocorax; species Phalacrocorax aristotelis. The sequence goes on along the minus strand of NC_134277.1, from coordinate 5,083,419 downwards.
AGAATCAGTCCCTGACCTCCAATGACTGCATTATCCAGGTCTCACCCACTGTAATGACAGAGTAACTTAGATGAAGCCTTCCTAAATACACTATATATGAAAGGAGAGGAAAAAACACCCTTAGAGGTGATGGCTACAGAAGGCAGAAACACATCACCATCTTATAAAATTATCTGGAGTACTACAGTTTTCTTTCTTTTACTGAGCAAGATGAAGTGACCTTCCAACACCAAACAATTTTGTAGTTACCAAGCACAAAACATGTGCTCTGTCCACAGTTGACAAGAGAGGGATCCACCTCATGTCTCCATTGCCAGATAAAAATGAAGTCTCAGTCTAAACCAGCCATCTGTGTTCCTTATAAAGTCAAAGCACTTTCCCCTCCTGAGCAGACATCTATGGTCATGGCACAGATCATGTCAGGAGGATGCTTATTCCTACCCTTCATTTCTGTGAAGCAGCACTGCTGTTAAGACTCTTGCTGCACCTTGTCCCAGAGGTTTCTGTAAGACATCTGGGAGTGCTGAGGCCTTAAATGCTATTTCATTTCAACATCAACAGTGCAGTGAAATTGCCTTCAGCACACAGAAAGCTGCTACTTCGTAGTTTTGCCCCAGAACTTAAAAAAAAAAAAAAGAGAAAAAAAGAAAATGAAAACCTGTATTTAATTTTTAGTTCTTCAGTTAGACATTTCAAAAAAATTAAATAGAGAAAGACTCCTGGCTCAAAGGTAATCTTATAAAGTTAAGCTCTCCAAATGCACCATTTCGACAATGAGACCGACTGTTCACCTCAACACTCAGAAGGACTGTCTTAGAGCAACGGTCCAGTTAAATGCAAAAAACTGTTAGTTTGTGTCCACAGAAGCTCAGTTTAGGGAAACACATGCATCTAACCCTCACCATGAAAATATAATTACTGAAAGAGCAGCAAAATCAAAGCAAATCCCATACTGCCTTGACAAAACCCATACTCTGAATACAGCTGGGGGGTTTCCAGGGCAGGTGGGCACCTGGCAAGTTTTGCAGGGGTTCCTGCCATCACCAGTGCTTGTGTGTGAAAACTGATGCTTTGGGGAAAACACCAGGTGGAATGCACTTATAACAAATGTCAATATTCATCTGAGAAGCTCTTTCTCTCTAACAAGAAATGGCAATACACGGGAGAGTGAGGAGACCAGCCTGTTTGCTGACTACTAATCACCTGAAGGCACAGGCACCACCAGGAGAATGAAGAGTGCTACTTAAAGAGGAAAACAGAGAACAGCCCAGGAAAGGAGGGGAAGGCAGGCTTTTCTGTGGCCAAGGTGGATTTATATTCACTGTCGTGTGGTTATTTCATACACAAGATGTACGCGAAAGAGATGTTTATTAAAGGACAGTGCTAAGACAGTCAGCATGGTGGAAATACTTTGCTTGTTGAAGAACCAAAAAAGGTCAGTCCTCTGCTTCAAGATATCTTTGGCCTTTCTCAACTCAGTAACTTAAATTTGCTGGAGCAGCAGCATTTGGCAGTATACAATCATTTGGCTCTGCTTCACCAGAAAAATAATTTCCATTTGTGATAGAAGGTCTAAATACAAGTTTTCACAGGAACCTGCAACCTGAAACCTGAGCCAGCTAAGGTTACAGTAAAAGGAAAGTCCGCTAGAACAGTTCAAGAAAAACAGTCTCCTTTTTGAGTCATCCTTCAGCTCTTTCAACTCCCTGTCATTACCTGTCTCTGAGTTAATCCAAGCGGCTAGATAAAATGGTGCTACTAGCTAGTGAACTCCAAATGATCCAGGAGACATCGCTCTATGATCCTGGAGGGCAGCATGTATTTTGAATCTCTTCCAGGAAGTCTGGAGAAAGAGAATATAACTCTGCATGGAATGGGAAGTAGGACCTTGGTTCAATAAAGCAACTAAACACACGCTCATTTCTAAGCATGAAATTAAATTCGCCTTTTTTCAGGTATAAATTTTAAAAACTTAAGCATCTTCTACACTAAGCCCACCACTGATCTTTAGTGTTGTCTTTGAAACTTGGAGATCTGCCTTCATTAAGCATCTGCCTACGTGCTCTGCTGAATAGGGGTCGAGAGGCAAGGTTCTTCATCCACTGAAAACCAGGCATGTGCTAAGTGCCTTTCAGAGTCACAGCATACAAAGCAAAACTGTTTAAGACCACCCATGAGCTGGACTTGTCCCATCAAGCCTCCATGACCTCTGAAAGCAACACAAGATATTAAAAAGGAGCAAAATAGCATTTGAATCACAGGCTACAGATGTCTTCAAATAAAATTGTTTAATGGAAAGAATTTTCAATTTCAGACCCTTGAAGAGTTCTGTTCTTCATTCCCCTTATCTGTGGAGATCATATTCAGAATCTGGAAGGGGAGCAAGCCCTTTGCAGCACTCTTGCCTTCATATTTGCCCTTTTCCTAGGTCATCACACCAAGCCCATGATTAATTCTTCCCCCTTCTTTCCACCAAATTCACATTACTATGAATCCCCTCAGCAGCTCAACTCTGATTCACCTCACTCACCTATTTCAGAACGCATTGTTTTATGCTCCTTAATAGTCAGTGGAAGAAGGAATCACTATCAAGGAACAACCCATCACTTCTGCTTTAAACATGTACTTTAGGACAAGATGACTTGTAGAGACAAAACACACAGGGAATCCAGAGTAGCCTAAGTTTAAAAGTCGCATTTACCCAGATGAATGGCAGTATCTGTGCTAGCTCTCCCAGGCAAACTCTTATTACCTTAATAGTTTCTGCAAAGATCATTCACCCAGCCATCATTATCACGCTGCCACTACACTTCAAGGCCTCCATTCACAGGATCTCCCAATTCTAGATCAAATGTGAGCTCCTAATCTTTGTTTTTCAGGTCTCTGCCAGTATGCTCCCACCTAAAAAAGGTAAAAAACCCATCTCCCATTCTGGATCAAGACTTAATCAGCTAGTGATACCTGCTCTCACTGTCCATGGAATGTCAACAATGGTACCTCTATATCCTCCATAAAATGTTCCTTTGACCCAAGACTTCATGATAGTTCACTAATGATGACCAGTGTCACCTCACTGTCTCCTTAATTGTCTTTCTCTCCATCCATTGCTTCTTCCCTAAACTGCGAACCCTTGGGCCGAAGCCCACCTTTAGTATTTGAAAAAGCGCGTATCACAGTGAAATTTAACTCCAAGACTGAAACAAGAGAACGTCTAACAACAGTCTCTCACTACCTGGAGGGGAATTACAGAGAAGTCAGGCTCTTCTCAGAAGCTGACAGCAAGAGCACAAGAGGCGGACATCAGTCACAAGTTGCAGCAAGGGAAAATCTCGCAGGACGTGAAGAAAAAAATTATGCACCATGGCAATGGCTGAGCATTGGAATAGAGGTTCAGAGATGTTGTGAAATCTCTGTCTTTGCAGATTTTCACAACCGAACTGGATGAGGCCCTGAGTAACATGATCTGGTTTTGGAATTAGCCCTGCTTTGAGAAGGAGGCTTGACAAGAAACCTCCACCAGTCCCTTCCAGCATAAATTTTTTTTTCATTCCTTGATTCTAGAACATATAATCCCTATGGTAAAAATAATGATAGATAACAGTTACTACCAAACCCTTCCTATTGGCAATGCTGTAATGAACATTTTACAGACTATCTTTAAAAATACCCCACAATCTAGAGGCTTTGAGGATTTTTTCACTCATTTTTCTAGTACTGTTCACATAATCATAATTAAAATACTATGCCAAATCCTATGAAAAGATACTTTAAAATCATTTTTATATTTAAAGATAGAAATTTTTTTTAAACCTTTTTTTCTGTCCCAAAGAAACACTGAAAATCTGACAAGACTTGAAAGTATTCATGAAAACACACTTGTTTTGAGAAAGTAGGGGTTTGTTACACCTCGGAAGGTCTCTCAAGTTCAAGATGGATGAAATAGCTGATGTCCCAGCAGTTAGGACATAAAGCTGGATGAGGAAAGATCCTCACTCCATCTGATTTGGAGCTCGCCTAGTCAAAATCCTGTCATGTGCTGTAAGTCATCATTCTCGTCAGCCAGAGAGATAACCCTGGCCTTCCTCTCTGCTTTGAAAGAGTCAATTGATAACAGGAGGAGCAGACTGGTCCCTGGATGCCCTTCCCTCCGAAACAAGGGAACAGCCGGAGCACAGCGGTCCTCTGAGTAGCCCTGGGGACTGGAACTGATGCAGAAAGGTTACGCCTGTGCTGGACACATTACAAAGTACAGCCTCTGGTGCTGGCTCACAGGCCATCTCTCTGCTCCTGCTGGCATGAGCCAGCCTCCTGAAACCCAAGCTATGTCTGGGCTGTTGGAGTCTGCTACTGCCACTCAAAGGGAATTGATACTTTAGTCCATGCACTGAGACGCCTGCTAGCAGAGCCTGGCTGGCAGCCCTGCAGGCAACCTGTTCGGACTCATCAGCACACTTCCTTTCATTCACTTTCGCCTTCTTTCCTCCTTCCTCCCAGAACTTCCTTTCCACTGGAAAAGCCACCCCTGCTGGAAGACAGCACTCCCAGAACGAAAGCAGCACAAAGATAACAGCACTCAGAAAGCCTCCCACATCCCAGGAACCTGGGTAACAGCAAGAGAGATTATCCCATAGCCCCCAGGGGCAGGTGGCTCTGTTCCAGTTCTCCGGCACTTCAGCTACTATTACCAGGGCAAGGGTTCAGCATTGCAGTGAGGACAGCTAATGTATTTTAATCTCCATCTGCATTGCTCACTATTTACTTTCCCGGCATACACAACCCAGAGTGGATAGTTATTCAGTCAGCATTACGCAAAAGTTTATAGAGCTTTAATTAGTTTCACTTTCTTCAGCTCTGTTAAAGAAGTATTTTTCAGCTCTTGAAATACGAAATGGAGTTTCTTTCTTATTTAGTGAAAACAAGTCACGTTTCTGTACAAACACATGCTATTTAATTGATCATTCCCAGAGAAGGACAGCTTCCAAGTCCTCCACCCATTAAGCTCCGCGATAGAGCTGTCAATCTGGGCAACAAGACGTGCATGGGCAGGAGCAGCACGCTCCCAGCACCTGACTCTCGGCGTGGCCTCACTTGCACAGCAATGAGGTAGTCGTGAGCCAGAGGTCAGGACAGGATGTCAAAACCCATCTCTGGGAACTGGCTTTCTCAAAATGCCCCGTCACTGCCACAGCACTTCCCAAACGGCACAGCCTTTGTCAAGATCATGTAAAGCCAGCCAAACTTCTGCTTGTGAAAGCCAACACAAATGATCCCAGACCCAGAGAACTGATTAGTACTTAAGGAAGCATGACACGCTATATGTCAAAGAGCATTGCAGGAAGTATCTAACAATTATCCCCACACTGGCACCGGAAACTGGAAGTGAAATTTTCATAAATTTGGGCATGATCGATGAAATTCAAGCAGCCGTTCATCTGAAGGACAGTACTCCAGAAAGGAGGTTGTAGCAAGGTGGGGGTTGGTCTCTTCTCCCAGGTCACTAGCGATAGGATGAGAGGAAACAGCTTCAAGCTGCATCAGGGGAGGATTAGATTGGGCGTTAGGGAAAATTTCTTCACTGCAAGAGTGGTCAGGCACCGGCACAGGCTGCCCAGAGAGGTGGGGGAGTCACCATCCCTGGAGGTATTTAGAAGACGTGTAGACGTGGCACTTCAGGGCATGGTTTAGGAGACATGGTAGTGCTGGGTTGATGGTTGGACTTGATGATCCTAGAGGTCTTTTCCAACCTTCATGATTCTATGATTCTACTTGTTAGCTGACTCATAGCAACGGTAAATGACTAGCTTCTATTTGTCGTGTCTTGTAATAAGGGCCATAGCAAAATTTATCCAACTATTCAGGGAAAAAAATTAAAACACATACAGCTTTTTACCCAACACTCGCCACCTCAAATCAAATATAGCTATTTTCAAAGCTATTAAGATAACAAGTCAAACAAAAAAAATAGATTAGCAGTAAAACAATTCTATACAAAGAAATCGTTTGATAAAGCAAACCAGCAGGAAGTTTTTGGTTGTCAAGGCTGGTTGTTATGAATAGAAAGATAAGGAGGTAAAGACAATGTTTCTGCAGTGCTTTGATACATATCATTGCACACCTATGGGAGGCAAGGAGGTGCCATGCGGCTTGCTGGACAGCTCCAGCTTTACATCCAAGAATTAATGTTTGCACTTTAAGGGAGAACAGTCTACATTTGGGATTAGAACTGGTGCAGGTTAAAAGAAAGAAGGATGTGTACATGAACAAGATTTGATCTATCTGTTTCAATTTACAGACACAGAGTGGAAAAGTAAATTCCTACAGAAATGTCATTTACTGGATAAAATTTCAATCTAAAGTAAACCAGCTTTCCCCCAAAGCCTCCTTCTTGTGTTTGCAGTGCTGCAAACCTGAAAGTGGCATAAACTAAAGAGGATCAGTTTCAGCAGTGTGTGTAGCCTGTTTTTACCACCCACGTTTCCTCACCTCCTCCCCACCCCCGAAAATAAAGTCTGCAGTACTATTAAAAAAAACTAGAAATGTGCATATGTTTGTTCTGACATACATTTTTAAAAATATTTGGTTTACTAATACATAGGGCAAAATGAAAATAAAAAGAAAACAGAAACACACTTCCTAAAAAAGTCAGTATTATCCACTACCCTGTTTTTCTCATCGTGAATCTCTCAGATCATCACATCACCAACAGGATCCCACAGTAATCTGTAACACAAAGATGATCACTGAATTCATAGCAATGAAGAGTTTGCCTTAGAAGAAAATGCCTCCCTGAGGCACTCATTGAGAGCCCTGAGCAATGGAAGTACAGCATACTCCCCCTAAGCTAATAAATCAAACAGTGCAAAGGTCTGTTTTAAGTACTTAATCATTTATACTGTTACATTTTTAGAATGGTTCCTGGCCACATTTTTGCCCCAAGCAATCTAGCGGTATCTCAAACAGTTCCCGGGAATGATTTGGGAGTTAGGCTGCACCATGGACCATTCTCAACGGGCAGTTTGCACAGTCTTCCCATTTTAGAAGCTGAAGGAGCTTAATAGTATGGGCACAAGCCGCTCCCTGGCATTTGCCCTGAAGGCTGAAGGCAGTCTTAATGTACTAGGAGAGGTATAACCTATGAGACTGAGACTAAACAAGTATGCACCTGATAGAGCACACCCTGCAATGAGATCCCTGCACTGCCCTCCTCCACCAGCTTCAGCAGAGGCATGCAAGAAGCAGGGCTGGCACAACCACACTCTGGTTTGCAATATGAAGGCCACAGAGTTTAGAGGACTTAATCGTTATTTCTCAGCCACTCGACAGACTAACAATATGTAAGCAGATGCCTTATATGAACAAAAGCTAAAGGCGGCTTGCTTTCTAGCTAAGGGCAGCTACGAATATCACAGAAATGTTTCATGGCAAAACTACCGGTCAACCAGCATCAGTCATTCTTCCCTGCATGCAGCTACCTCCTTCAAGCACCCAGGAATTACTATGAGACGGCTATAGATTTAAACCCTGCCAAAGTACAACACCAGGAAAGGCTTCTCATGACGAGATGTTTACACTGCATTAATTCACAGTAGGACTGAATTTTGGCAGTCTCAGACCAGGAATATTATTTAACTTGTCACCACTGGCTGATATACTCAAACTGCTCTGGCTGTTTTAACAGCTTCAGGACAGCGTATGAATTACAGCAAGCTTTGCTTTTGTTTTTGATGAATAATCGCCCCTCCTCCAAATTACTTGAACTCAGCAAGGACTTTATATCAAAATGTCAGGAGATTAATTTGCCTTTGTTTTACGGTTTGTTTGTTTGTTTTTCACATTCAAGTAAATGTGTTTTACAGTGTATCATATGTACAGAAACCCCTTAAGAGAACATAAATCTCAGAGCCTGCTGTGCAAGTCTTCACCCTTTCCCTGACCAGCCCTGTGAAATCTGACAGGTCATTTGCACCAGCATTTTCATGTGGCAGATCTAATTCTGTACTAGAAAGTTGCCTCATTTCATAAGTGTTGCAAACCTGCAGTTCCCATAAAACACAACTGCTCAGCTGCTGTGAAAACTTAAGCTTCCTTAATCGCATAAGGGCCTGCTCCCACAAGCAGCTATGTCTTTTCTCAAATCCACAAATATGAATAGAGCCATTGACTTTGAGTCAACTTTCAAGTGTTTTCAAGTTAAACAGGAACTTAAGAGCTTTGGAAATGAGCCAAAGTTTTAAAACATTTCTTTTAAGCTTCTTGGTGCAAAGTTTCATCCAGCTGCAAAGAAGAGATACAGATTTACCAACAACATTTGCAGATGAAAACACACCCCGAAAGAACAGTAACAGCTCTGCTTTTGCTACAGTCAGAGCAACAAGAGCTGTTCTATACATAAGACTGAAGATCATCTTCCAACACATTATTTCCACATACTGCACACGCGTATACGGGTCTGTATCAGACACAAGTATGCTACATCCAAACAAGCTCCTCAATATAAGCACACTTGGAAAGTACACATTTTTCTCAGACTAAATGGATTTTATGGAAACTTGACATTTTGATTCTTAATCTGTGCTGCTACTTTTCTTTCTTTCTTTCAAGGCAGCTGTTTTGTTTTTAAAGCAGCAACCCAACTACCAAAATTTACAGGGGAACTGGAAAACTGTCCATAGATTACATCTACAGGGGAAGCACATGACATTTTTTGATTCATTGAGAAAGAATTAGTCTGGCAGCTCTCAGTATCTGGATACTTTTGATAACCTCACTGGCAAGAAGCCCCCCTCTCTAAACATAAACTGAAATACTTTTATGGACCAAAAGAAATCTGGAAGGGAAAACACAGCCTGGAAGAGAAGAGGGACTAAGAAACAAAGATTAGGAAGAACTGGTTTGGGATTGTGAACAGCAAGTATGTAGACCCCACGCCACTCTGATCCCATGTGCACTGATCTTTGACTGGGAAAAAAGACATTGGCAGAGCTGAGAAAAAATATTCTCTGTCTTCTAAGAAAGCTACTGCAAAGGTTTTAATATTAAATTGTCGCTTGCCTTTGGAGCCTGTTGCTTTTTCTGGCCTGGCTTCCCTCTATCTTTCTTTGTAAATTAGACAGAGAGAAAAAAAAAGAGAAAAAAACGACAGAACGTAAGGAAATAGAGCAGATTTTTCTTCTTTACCTAAGGAAATGTTAAAGATGGGCCAATTACACTACAGTCCAGAAGGATCACTGACACTTTTTTAATGCTGTGGGAAAAGCCTTTGCAAACTCTGTGCAAGATCAGTGCACCTCCTGCTTAATCTCTCACATTTGCTTTGCAAGTACCACTTACCACACTTAAAACTATCACTTAAAAAACCCAAGTCACCAAAGAAGTCAGCCTGATTTAGGAGTGTGGGCTAGGAAAGCCGTTTTAAGTCCACTCTGACCCAGGGCAACGTTATCTCCACCTCACCACAGCATCACCCGGAGGAAGCTTGTGATGAAGGACCATGAGGAAAAGCTTCTCTTAGATTTCGTTCAAGAGAAGCTCGGAGCAAACACTTGGATGGATGCGCGGGCTGAGCCCTGCCCTTCGCCACTGTTTGCTGATCCCTGCGGTGAAAGAGCGACCGATGCCGAGCACATGCTGCGAGGAGAGGGACCAGGGCGAGATGCTGGGGACAACGGGCACCAGACATGGCCACCCACTGCCCCGCTGAACTCGGCGGTGGCGGGAAAACCCCTCTGCTCCGGGGCTGTGAGTTGTGACCCCAGCGGGGTCCCTGGGCTGCACCTTTTCTGGCATATAAAAGGGACAGGGAGGTGGCTACTTCATCGAGAAGGGGAGCCCAAGAAGGGCTCTGAGCCCAGGGGCTCTGAGGGCACCCACGGGTGAGTGGCCATGGGGTGTTTCAGCACCTGGAGACGGGTGGGACCTGTGAGGGAGAAGGTGATGGTGCCCATATGAGGGTCTCTCAGTGCCCAGGGACGGGCAGCATCTGTGAGGGAGCGGGTGATGGTGCCCGGACGAGGCTCCCCCAGAGCCCGGGGACGGGCGGGACCCGTGAGGGAGCGGGTAACGGCCACCGGGACGGATCCCTCAGCACCCGGAGGCGGGCGGGACCTCTGAGGGACGGGACACAGCCCCCGCTCCCTCACAGACCGAGTGGGCTCCCCGCGGCCCTGCGGCTTCCCCCGCCCTCCCTCCCTGCCCCCGCGCCACCCCTTCCCCGGCCTCGGCACTTACGGGCAAGAGCAGGAGCGCGGCGGCCGCCGCCGCCGGGAGGCTGCGCTGCGGGGCCCGCCCCGCCATGGGGCCGGCGGGGCTGGCGGGGGGTCTCCCCGGGGCTGGCGCTGCCCGCTCAGCCGGAGCCTCCGCGCTGCCCCGGCGCTGGCATCTCCGCCCCGCTGCTGCCCTTGACCCCTGCCCGCCGCCGAGGAGCCAGCCCCAGCGCCGCCGGCGCGTCCCAGGGCAAACCCCCGGGAGGGAGGGAGGGAGCCGGGCGGGGGAGCCAAGCCCGCCCTCCGCCCAGGGCGCCTCGGGGATGGAGGCGGCTGGGGGCACCCCAGGGGAGCGAGACCCTCGAAGCCTCCAGAAGCAACGGGGACCTTCCTCTCCCCCTACACTGAATGCAAGAGGGATCCCCCACCTCTGCCAGGCACTGGGTGCAACAGGGACTTCACTGCCCACAGGGCTCCAGAAGCAATGGGGAACCCCCTTCCCAAGCACTAAGGGCAGTGGAGATCCCTTCCACCAAGCACTGGGCACGATGGGGACCTCTTCCACGCCAGCCTCCAGAAATAATGGGGATCCTCCTCCATCACCCCCATATATTAGGAATTCCACTGCCTCAGATTTTCCAGGAGCAAGAGGATTCCCCTGCCCAGGCTCTAGGTGCAATAGGTACCCTTTCCAAAGTGCAATATAGACACCCCCCACAACCCTCTAGGAGCAGTAAGAATCCCTTCACCACCACCACTGCCTCCCACCAGGCATTAGGTGCAATGTTAACTCCATTGCCCATAAACTTTCAGGAGCAAGGAGTTTTCCCCCACTGCCGGCGCACAAAGTGCATTGTGGATCCCCTAAAAGCCTTGAGAAGGAAGAGGGAATCCTCTCTGACACTACATGCAAAGTGAACCACCTACCAATCCTCCAGGAGTAAGGGGGACACACACACCCCTCACCCCCATCCCTATATGCAGTGTTTCTAGGTGCAATGAGGACCTCCACCTCCAAGATAATGAGGAGAAAAGTCTCCAGACTTCCTGGGTACCCCAGGAGCAAAAGCGTTCCTGCTGTTTGTCACCAAATTCATCAGCACACCTTCCCCCAGATCTCCAAGCCTGCGGGACATCCCCTTTGCTGTTCTCCTGCTGCAATGCAAAGCCCTTTCTCCTCAACAGCACCAAACCTTGTAAGTCTCCCCAACAGCATGTCTCAGCTGGGAACGTACATCCTCCTAGCCAGGCAACCCAAAAGCAGCCTGTGTGGCTGTTTCTTGTGCTCTTGGTCTCTGCAACCAGAGACGTTTGTCCTGCTTTTCTCACCTACAGGTACTTGCCAGACTGGGCCCCTCTGCAAGCAAAGGCTAAACAAGGCCACCCCGTATCTTCATGCCACATGCCCACAGACACACTTGCCCAAGGGGCTTCTGGCCCCCTTCTCTATTGCCCTAGGGTGGCTGTTGGTGCTAAGGGAATTGGAGTCTTACAGATTTGGATGCCTGACCCTATCAGGGCCCATAAGCTCCTGGGCCTAACAGAGTCTAATTACCCCCTGCCTTCTGCATCCAGCTAGGCCTCTCCATACAATGGATGCGTTTGTGGTATTGTTAGACTGTGGGCATCAGGCCAAGCCCCGGTCTTCCCACTGCCAGCAATGAACCTCATAAGATTTTTTTTCTCCTTCGCTCCATCCCATCTGCTCAGAGGACAGCCAGCTGTGTTATGAGTCACAGTTGGTACCTGCGCACAGCTGCAGCTGGGACTGTACCCAAAAGCCCAGCCATGTTCTGAGGCACACAAGCCTCAGTCACAATTCTGGAGCAGGAACAGACAAGACCTGCTCCTTCCCAGCCCAACTGCTGGATTTTCACAGGGAGCCGTGTCACACACCGCTGCCACCTCTGACAGGCAAAGCCTGCCCTAGTCACCTGTCAGCTGTTGCCAACTGTCTCCTTTCCCTCCCTGAGACACTGCCTTTCCACCACACTCCTTGTTTGGCTGTTTTTTTTTTTTAAATCAAAGTCGACTGGCATAAAGGTCATGGTGGCACAGAGGAGAGAGTCCCAACAAATTCTCAGGGTTTGTGAAAGCTTAGTAAAAGCTACTTAGATGAAGGAGTACCTGGACATCTTTCTTTGTGGCCTTGCTGAATTATTTTGCCTTTCGTCAGTTGCTCAGAAAAGCATAAAACAAGAGCTTCTCACCCTCTCTAAAATACTGACAAGGAGACTTACATCCCTAATCCCATGCAGGAATCCCACAATATAGCGTGAATATTGCAGCAAGGAGATTGGCGCTTACATAGACTGGTGGACCTGGAATCCTAACACACCAGCAAAAGTTTTTGCAACGCAGCATTATTTTCTCTTTTCCTCTGGCTATTCAACGGTTTGAATGCATTTAAATATTTAAGCTAGCCTAGTTTTTCTTCCCGTCAGTTGCACATCAGCATTTGTTTCCTTTCATTATTAAAAGAAAACAAAACCATAACCCAAAGTTGCATGCTTCCAATTAATATGAATGCTTTCATGAAAATGCAAAAGGAGGAATAAAACCAGCACAATTTTTTATTGCATTTAAACATCCACCTCCAGGACTGGAAACTCACACGCAATGGGTTTACGTGAACTCACGAGAATTGGTAAAGGAAGCCTGAAGCTGCATGTGCACAGACATAGGTCATCTGCCCTGAAACAAGAAAGGTTTTCCAGCATACTGCTCCATGGCTTTCTGTGATGATTTATCAGTGTTTATTGCGCTGTCCAGAACTGGAGTCTCATAATGTTAAAAGCTATATTGAAACAGAACAAAACAATCTCAAATTGTGACTATCTAAGGATTAAACAAATCATTCCCTCAGTTTCATTCCAGGGCTTTTCCCCTTATAGCTGATTGCAAAGTCCAACTGAAGCTTTTCATCGGCTGGGTTGCTTATATTCAGATTCCCTTGTGTTCTTTAAGGGCCGAGCTTGTGTTCCAGCTTTTCCTTCAGGCATGGTGCACCTGGGGATTTTTATTTCGGTCATCTCCCTTTAGACAAGTTGTAGGATCATTCATCATACTGTCTGCCTTTGTGAGTGAAATTGGTCAAAGAGTCAAAATGGACACAGACGTATACAGGCACAGATATACACATGCACATGTGCATATGGATATGGCATATGAAACATAAGTCTCGTTCTTTTAGGAAACAGACTGAGACCCATGAGATCAATACGCAGATATTCAGGAATGCAGGAGAAGAACGTGACAATTCTAATCAGTCGGATGGATGGAATCTCCACATGGGATCGTGGCATGGATCCAATTGTTCCGTTCTTGCCCAAATGACTTTCAGATATTGCTTGCAACCATGCCCATACAAGGATGACTTGCTTGTTTGGTGGTGGGGATTTTTTCTTCTTAAACCTCTTGAACCAATTTAGACATATCAACAACCCTAAGCATGCAAGTATTCCCACTTTCAGTGGTGCCCAATGCCAGGCCAAGGGGCCACGGGCACAAGCTGGAACACGGGAAGTTCCCCCTGACCATGAGGACAAACCCCTTCCCTGTGCGGGTGCCAGAGCAGGGGCACAGGCTGCCCAGAGAGGCTGTGGGGTCCCTTCCCTGGAGACATTCACCCCCCGCCTGGACGCGGCCCTGTGCCCCTGCTCTGGGGGTGCCTGCTCAAGCAGGGGTGGGATGGGATGATCTCCAGAGGTCCCTTCCAACCGCCACCATTCTGTGATTCTGTGATTTTGCACCAAATTTAGAGAGAACCTAGGCAGAGGTTGAGACCGGGGTGGGTGCATCCCATCGGGGCCCATGGATTTGTGAGGATCCAGTTTGCCTAAATGATCTCTAACCCAATACTCCTCAACCAAGGGGAAATCTTCCTTTCTCCAGATTTTCTTTCCCACCTCTGGGGGATGAGATACCTGAGGACCAATCTTAACAGTAAAGACTGAAGCAAAGAAGGCACTCAGTAACACTGCCTTCTCTGCATCCTGAGTCACTGGGGCACCCACCTTGTTCAGCAGTGGGCCAGAGTTTCCCCAGTCTTCCTTTTACTGCTGATGTATTTGAAGAAGCCCTTTTTGTTATCCTTGACATCCCTTGCCAGGTTTAGTTAAAGCGGGCCTTGGCCTTCCTTGTCGCACCTCTGCACAACTTGAAAATGTTCCTGTATTCCTCCCAAGTGGCCAGCCCCTTTTTCCACATACTCTAAACCTCCTTCTTCCATCTGAGTGTCTCTAGAAGCTCTCTGATCATCCATGCGGGTTTCCTCGCTCCTCTGCCTCACTTCTTCCTCACAGGGTTGCACCGATCTTGAGCTTGGAGGAAGTGGTACTTTATTGACCAGCTCTCTTGGGCCCCACTACCTTCTAGAGCCTGCGGGATTCCTCCAAGCAGGTCTTTGAAGAGGCCAAAGTTGGCACTCCTGAAGTCCAGGGTTATAAACCTACTTGTCACCCTACTTTTACCATGCAGGATGCTGAACTCCACTATCTCCTGGTCACTGTAGTCAAGGCTACCCCCAACCCTCACACCCTCAGCTAGACCTTCTTTGTTACTATAAGCTCCAGCACCACATCTTGCCTCATTGGCTCCTCCACCACCTCTGTCAAAAAGTTGTCCTTGATGCTCTGCAGGAACCTCCCGGACTGTGCGCGCCTCACCGTGTTGCTTTTCCAGTAAATATCAGGGTGGTTGAAGTCCCCCATGAGAATCAGGGCCTGCAAGTGTGAGGCTACTTCCAGCTGTCTGTTAGAAGGCCTCGTCGACTGCCTCTTCCTGATCAGGTGGCCTGTGGCAAATGCCTACAACAGTGTCATTCATATTTGCCTGCCTCTTAATTTTTACCCATAAGCTCTCGACTCGTTCTTCCTCTACCCGTAGGCAGAGCTCGATATATTCCAGTTGCTCCCTCACATATAGAGCAACTCTCCCACCTCACCTTGCTGGCCTTGCACACCGTTGAGGTGGTTGGTTTCCTGGTTGTCATCTCGTGAGGCAGCTACGGCACCTCTGTCGCTGCTCTGGCTGGCCAAGCTTATTCCCCCGTTGGATGTGATGGCATTAGCATTGCCATTTTGGACCCCACCTCAAGTCCTTCAGTTTAAAGCCCGCCTCACTAAGTTGGCCAGCCTGCTGCCAAAGATTCCCTTGCCCCTTCTAGACAGGTAAATTCCATCCCTCCCCAAAAGGCTATGGTTGCTGGGGAAAGACCCATTGTCATAAAAGCCAAAACCCTCGTGACAGCACCAGCCACGTATCCAAGAGTTGATTTGCATTATTTGTCTGTTATTGGCTGCCCATTTTTCTCCAACTGGTAACATGGAGGAGAAGATGACTTAGGCACCAATATTTTTCACTTGCTCCCCCAGGGCTTTTTGGTCTTCCTTGGTTCTGCCCAGGCTCTGGCTTATAGCATTATTTGTGCACACATGGAAGAGTAGCAGCAGATAGTAATCTGTGCTCTCGACAAGTTGTGGCATCTCAGCGATGTCTCAGATCGTAGCTCCAGGCAGGGAGCAAACCTCTTGTGACTCCCTGTCAAGTCGGCAGATGGGCGCCTCAGTGCCTTTAACAGAGCGTCACCCACTACAAGCACTCATCTCTTCTTTTTACAATATCCACTCTGAGCTGCTGGTACAGCTGAACCTTGCAGACCTTGCTCGTTGAGTGTCTACAGCTGTCAAAGCTTCATATCTGTGGTTGGTAGTGATGCTGGAGGGTGGAGTCTGAAGCGGAGCCCTGATTTTGTGGGTCACCAGGGTCCCAGATGCCTCGTTCTCAGTGGTTTCTGCTACAGGAGTGTGGTTCTGAAACCCCCTATTTATCTCTGCCTCGGCTCTGCTAATACTGCGCAGCCTTCTAACTGTTTCCTGCAACTCAGCCACCTGACGCAACAGATCATCAACCCGTGCACACCTTGTGCGGGTACTTACCTTTTCACCAAGAAAAGGATCCGGGCACTCACTACAACCTACCACCTGTACCAAAGCATCCTTCCTTACCAGTTCCACCGGGGGGGATGCACCAGACATCTCTGGGGTTTTCTCCATAGGAACACTGGTTTTATCTCTGAGGCAAGTGCCCACCATTTTGGCAGAGACCTAGAGCACTTCCCAGGGCTCTGGACCTACAAGCAAGGTGCAGCGCCCTTCCTGCGTGCCCTTCCATGCAAACTGCCGTGCAAACCACCGCACCAAGCCCCGGCTGACGTGCCGCACCCTGTTTACCAGCCCTGTTTGCAGTGCTCCTGCAGGTTTTACTTCTATTGTCACCAATCAAATGATGCAGGCTTTTGGGGCAGGTGGACAGACAGGGTCCCCGTTTGGAACCTTAGGCGGGTTTTAGGTCTCTTGTGCAGGATCTGAGTGGATCCAATTTTCAGTATGTATTGGACGTTTTATTCATCCCCTAAGCTAATAAGGTTAAACTCCTTCCAGAGATGATGTGACAGCTCAGATCTCTGGAGGTGCTGTACTGCCATACCCCCTTTTGACTGCATCAGTTTCAGCTCTGTTTCAAAGAGGCAGGTGAACTGATTTAGGTATGCCCGATCTGAAAAAGGTCAGGCTGGGAAAGGGAATGGGAAGAGTCCCCCCCTGCTTCTTGCAGAGTGAGTGAACACCATAGGGAAAAGAGCACATGATGACATTTGAAACCACCATAATGTCTGCAACGGAAGAAAGTTAGCTGGAAGGCTCTTATTAATAATGAATTTAATGGTTTCCTGAAATAATGGTGGGTCAGAGTTGGTAACGAGCACAGCTCAGGATAACAGAAATCACTGTGACAAAGTGAAGGCACTTAGTTTCTTCCTCTTCAGCGAGCAAATACTTACCATTACACTTGAATGAGGAATATAAGTAGGATGGAGGAGAAAATGGTGATATTTAAAGAAAGTTCCATTGTTTGAAATGGTTCCTAATAGTGAGCCTCTGGGGTGTAGTATAAACCTCGGGACTGGGGGGAGAGGAGGAAAATGAGGTGGAAGCATCACCCCTTAGGCATAAAATAGATTTTCTGGCTTTCTTTACCGTGGAACTCATGTGGACACAGTATTCTCATGGAATAACACAGGGCTTTTCCTTTTGATAGTACCCCCAGCTTAGTGTTTTGCCCATCCTATTGCCAAGGCAATGCAATCAGCTCATCGCTTCCCTAGAGCCCCGCAAACCTAAGCTACCACCAAGCCAGTATGGGCTGGGCGAATTGTTCTGGCGGCTGCAGGCACTGCCAGATTCTCCTCTTTCCCTAGCTGGCTGGGGGACGGCTGCCACATCAGCGGATGCTCATCTGGATCTGGGCGCCTTGCAGTCTGACTTTCAGGTGCCTTGCTCCAGCTGACTGGCAGACAGTGGAGGACAACTGGCAGCCTGGACACCATTGCTCTGAGGGGATCCTGAAGTTCCCTGGCCAAAGCAGTTTCAGAGACAAATTTCCTGTCCAAGGGAGCAGACATGGACCCTCCTGGAGGGAAAATAAAGGCAGTACATCCCAGCAAGGTTTTAAGATCAGGTATCCCACCCTGGGGCAAGGGGAGGGGGAAGATCCTATCACAGACCACAACTCTCATTAAATCATCACTGTTACTAGTGCTGTTCTGTCCTTGTCCTGTGGAAAGGACTGTAGACATCAGTGCCTGGCAGACATCTCACACAAAAATCTGGGTGTATTGACTGCAGGACAACACTTTCTCCAGGTGAAGAAGGACCTAGGTCAATGCACTCCCAGCTGGTCCATATCATATGTGATGGGGGGGTAGCTGGACTTTTGAGAAAGGCTAAAAAAGATAGTCAGACCAGTATCTACTGCAGAGCAATGATTACAAGGACAGGGCAAGCATGGAGTGATACTTTCATCACCCAGACAGAGATCTGTGGCACGTACTTATTGATACAGCTACCTTGATATTTCATGTCTCAAGCTATCTTCCTCCCATGGTTTCCTTCATTATCCAATAAATTATTCCTGTGCCTCACCAGGAGGATAACTTACTCCTTTTTGCATGGATCGCATGAAGGAGGAACTGCTGATTACATAAACGATGACACAGATCCCAATTCAGGAAATCATTAGTTGTGTTTGCTTCAGCCCAGCCATACTTAGACAAGTACTGAAACCTCTATAAACATGTGCCGTGGTTGCAATTAATTCAGCGGGACATTAAAATATGGTTAAATGTATTATCAGGAAATGTTTCCCTTTACAAACTGGGGAGAAGGAAAATGAGCCATGAGAGCAACTGCCTAATTTGGCTTCAGAAGTTCAAGCTGCACTGATACCCTCTAAGTAGATCTGACATTTTGGTGGATCCTCGATAAGACTTGATTATTTCCAAATAACTTTCAAGTTACTTCTGTGGAAGTAGATCTTGGATTTTCACACAGCAGAAAGCAATGTCTGATTCAGCCTCTCTCTTCCACTCTTTTATCACATATATATTCTGCTTTTTGCTTTTAGATTTGCAATGCTAGCCTGTATTTTACCACACTGATGCTGAGAGCGATCTGACCCTAGACAACCAAATGAAGATCGAGACCCACAGTTTCTGCATCCAACTTCAATCCACTGATTACATTTAAATCTGACTCATCTTTTTTCTGTTGTAGTGCTTTCTGCAGATGTAGTTTTCAGTGCTATTTCCTAAATTTTATGCTTGTTTTCCCA
The DNA here is from genome assembly GCF_949628215.1 of Phalacrocorax aristotelis. Lineage (NCBI taxonomy): Eukaryota > Metazoa > Chordata > Aves > Suliformes > Phalacrocoracidae > Phalacrocorax > Phalacrocorax aristotelis. Next base: position 5,064,547 of record NC_134277.1, on the reverse strand, counting down.
CCTCACAGGCAACCCCTTCAAACAGTCCTCATTCTCCAAGGGGTGATTTTTTAATATCGGTAGTCTTAAAGAAAAATAAATTATGAAACTTGAGGTCCAAACCCCCAATCTTTTTAACTTGAAATAATTTGATAGGTTACTGTTAGGGCCTCAATAGGAAGAACCCTTATTACAATGCTTTTGGGAACATACAGCGTACAATTGAGAGACTTACAGGTTTGCAAAGAGAGTCATATAACTTATACCTCTCCTCTCCCATTTCTCCTTTCTCTTTGGATATTTCTGGTTCCGTTAATCTGTCTGGATTTCTGTTTTCTGCAAGATATGTGTTTGGCTTAAATAACTTATTCATCTTTAGCTTTCCACGTCACCTTTCATGCTGTAGTAGCTGCCATTCTGAACTGAGGCTCCGGCACCCAGTTTAGTCCTGCAGTTTAAATGGGTTACTATGGACAGGACTTCTCTTGTGGACTGAGAAAAATAAATGTAGGTGTCTCCATATTTTAATGCTGAGCTCATATCATAGTCAGTGGAGATCTAGTGAACCCAGTGACCTAAGAATTACTTTTGTGTCTAATAATAGAGTTATCTCTTTGCGGCTCACTCCCTATGTTCCACTGGCTGTATGGAGTAGATCGCCTTGGCTGAGTGAGGCTCCTAGCTCACATGGCGACACGTAAATACAGCATGTCTTAATATTTGTTCTGAAGCCTGCACTGCATGTCAGCTAACCCTGGTTTCCCAGTTCGCATATTCCCAGCCCATCACAGGTCCCAGGGAAACAGACAAGTTAAGGTGCTGAGCCTCTGCTTGCTGTGGATTGAGTGTACGCACGTGGCAGTGGACCGCAGCCAGAACACGGTAGTTCAATTAGATCTTCACTGATTTCCCTACATTTCAGCCTGTCATATCTGACAAGCTTCATCATTCCCTTTGAAAGCTTCCTTGCTGAAGCGCAGTTTCACCAGATGAAGTTTTGAGAGGATCCTTCCCTTGAGCAGGCTGCTCTGAATTCTTTGAGGTCACAATTATCTTAGCAGCTGAGCTGTCAGCAATTTCTGCCCCCAGAACTACCACGTCACTTCAGGGTTTCCTTGCGGGGGGTTATCGCACCACCACACTCAACGTGTCAGAAATTTCCTTAGAACTTTTTGCTGATGCAATGTTTGTTTTATGCTTTGCCATCATCCGGCAACAGTGCTCATTTAACTTTTTTTGTGAAATGTTTGAAAATAACTTCTTTTTAATTTTCCTCCAAGAACTGTTTGCCAGCTCTCTGGGACCTCACAGCACAGCAAGGAGACAAACAAGCAAAAAGCGTTCAAGATACTTCTTCACATAGTTGCCTGACTCTGCCACGAGGAGCCTCTAACATTTGACTCAGCTGTGGCTGGTAATTGAATCAGAAGCAGTTTTACAAATATTTGTTTGTCGGTCAACAGCAATAATACTCCGGTTTTACACTTTGTAGCCATGTGGATTTCAGTGAAGTAATACTGGAGGTACACAGAGGAGAACCAGGCTTAGAGAGTGGAAGAGTGCATAAAATGGGGATTTTCTACATGCAGTTGCCTAGAATTCAGCTGCCAACATAATTTATCTCTTTTAATCTCTGTAGCCTAATGGTGCTGTGCCATCCCTGAAGAAAAGCATTGCATTTTTCTCAAGAATAACTGCCTTCTATTTTGGATTGTGCTTGCTGCATTTTTTCCATTCTGGGTGCCTAAAGTTAGCCACTTGAATCCATACCGGCCACGTAAGCCTATGCATTTATGCATAAGGACTAGCCTTACCTCAGTCAGCTAAGTATGCATGCAAAATAAATTACAATTAGGTATCCCTGTGAGTCAGGACTCTCTGATTGGATGCATAATTATAAAACTTATCCTGAAGTTACTGAATGTGACTGTAGAGTTTGCTTTTGCAACATCTGCATTAGTATATAAATTGCTTGCAAAGATCTTACTGCCAAGAAACTGGTAGTGAAACAAATGACTTATCTTCTGTTAGAAAATAAAAACAAGGAACTTGTACATAATGTTTTTTTCATTTTAATTCTTGCCCTTCAGTCTTCTCAGTCAGCAGCAGTACAATACTCCATTTGGTAAATAATAGGTGTAGAAATTACACCGATAAATGGAAATAAATGCACGCACACAGACTGCATACTAAGCAGAGGTTTCTGTTAATATTTCAGTCTCTGCGTAAGATACTCATAACAGGCCCAGTATAGGACACTGAACTTTCATAAAAAGACATAGAAATGAGACCTCTTTTGCTAGGGAAATTTCTGGCTCGACAAACTGCCGTCATAGGTAGGACTGTGCTGAATGAAAGTCACTATTTATCGTGTACCTACAGATGATCTGGTTTCTCCACTCTCCCTTTAAAGTTAGGGGCATCTAATCAATATGTTCAGAGAGGTCCAGTTTCTCTTTACAACACCCTAAACTCAATATCTACAGTCAGTCTGTTGACTCGCAGCCCAGTTCTGTTTCTTACCTTGACTATGAAAGGAGCTGAGAGCAGAGAGTTCAGATGAGAACAGCTGCATTGTAGATAACTGAAGTTAGATGAGATTAATCCCAACCATTCTTCCACGAGAGAAGAAATTACACTGCAAGTTTTATTACTTGCTATTTAGCTGCTCTTCACTGCCACAGTATTATGACAGTTTACATTGATGAAGATCTGGTCCAACGCGCTTAAATCCGTACCGAGAGGCATCATCCTTAGGCATGAGAGTATTTGATTTCTGATGCCCATCTTGTTCACAGCAATTAATTAGTGGCACCTTTGGCAATACTTCGCTATGATGAACATCTGTCTCTCAGAATCTGAATCAAAGCTGCATGTGTTGCCTTATTTTATATGAGAGCTCTTACAGGCAGGAGAGCTGTAGGACCTTTTAGTCATTCATGTTTATTCACTCCTAAATATTTCAGCAATCAGCTACAGCAGTTTCAAATTTGATAGCTTCGGGTATGAAATCTTACAGAGTAATGCTTCATGCACTCAGTCAGTATCTAATTAAAATACATGCTAGCGGGCTTACTGTGGCTCCACCAAGATTGCTTGTGTTCATTTCCTTTAGCCCTTCTGACGATCAGTCATAATCCCTTTCCACAGGAGTTCTTTGCATCAAATGTCTTTAGCTCCAACAGTCTTCATTTTCACTGAGTCATTTTGATGGTTTCACAACTTATTTTACAAAGAAATAAAGGCCTTACTTATGGTGCCTTAGATTGGGGTGGTTTAACCTTTTCCAGGCTAGCTATCATATGTCAGTATTGAAACCTCCCACCTGAAGGGTCAGAGGAAGTTAGGAGCGGATCCTCCAAAGTCCTCAGAGGATAAGGCTGTGCACATCATCAGTAAAAAAGATTTGGCTTTTGGGGGTCCATGTACTTCGTGACGAGCTCTACCCTGAGCTTCCATGGACACTGTAGAAAGGTGGCAAAGTGGGTGGACTCAGCCTGTAGATATTATCAAGGGAAACATCTCGTCAAAATGTAAAGGCATTCCTGTAAAATTCCACCACTTTATTCACCTAGCAGAGATGAACCTGTCTTATCACTTACAGAAATTTCCTTCCAGCTTTTTAAGGCAGAGAAAAGATTTTTATGGTGATTGCTCACCACTCTGCATTTCTTAACCATCTTTTCATCCATCTAAGTCTCCTAATTCTCTAATCCAGCCAGTACTGAGTTGCTGTCTCAGCTGAAAACTATCCTTTGAGCAGCAGCGTTTTTATTCTAGATGATTTGTAAGGAGAAACCGAGCCATCTAAGCCCTATCTTTCTCTAGCATGTCTAGGCTCTGCAGATCTCAAGCTGAAAAGCTGTGGAACATAAGCAGGTGGTGATCACTCTCTCCACAACCACTTTTTACCTTTCCTGGTCCTCTTACCTATCCTCTGTAAAGTTACCAGTGGGCTCAGATTTGGATCCTTGGGCGTTCCACATCACATTCCAGACCTCTACACAGGAGCAGCCATGTTGGTAAGCAATAACAAAAAGCAGTTGTATCACCAGTTGCATGAAACTAGGTTACAAACACAACTGGAAAATGTGTTATCTGTAGGAAGAAGGGTACAGCATTCAGTGGCTACAAGCAAATGATAAATCAGAGCACAGCACCACACTGGTTGGTACTGGAAATCATCCAGCAGGACTTGTTGCTTGCTCAGAGACCCATCTGTTTCCCTTTGCACTGCCTCTACTTTCACCTTTTCCAGAACTATCATTCTCTACCACAGAGACCACACTGTAAGAGAGACAGTAATCAAAAAGAGGAGTACTGAGTTGTCACATGTTCCTATCAATGACTTTCTCCATCCCTTTTTTGAAGAAAAACCTGAACATAACATAATGTACCACGCTATCTGGCAATAGACGGGGACTCTGACCTTGTTTATTCTAAGTGGAGAATTAATATGTATTCAGGTTTTCATCTTCCCACCGTACAGCGTGAAGGTGAAGAACCAGCTCTGCTGGCAAAACCTTCATGAAAGGAAGGTTTTCACTTAAAGTCATGCTGAAGTATCCATGAAGGTAGCTAATTCTGCTCTGAAGATATGAAAGAATGAGTTATGATAGCAGAAAAGGGATCCATCATTTCATGTTTATTTATCAGAGAATTGGTAATAAATAATTTCTTACTCAGAAATTGAGTTCCCTGCGTATCAGCTGTTTGTCCATAAATGCTGCATTACACACTGAGATATGAAAAGGAAAGGAAAAGGTTATTGTTAGGGCTAATGTAATTTACACTGTAATGAAAACAGAAGTAGAGAGATTGAGCTAAAGGTACCTGCACTTGAAATGCTTAAGGGTGTGTAATTTCTGTCTTGTCTTCTTTTTTAGGTGGAAAGCCAGCAAGACACTCTTTTTCCAGATAAGCTGATAAGACCCATTGACTGAATCTTGTGCTTTCCAGAAAAAAATAAAACAAGTTCTAATCTGTGAAAGACCTAAATCTTATGTATAAAATGGTTCAACTTCTCTTTGACTCTAAGTACAGACACAGAAGGTGTTTGACAGATTTATCAAAGGCTTTATTCATTCTCATTTGAAAACTTTGAAACAGCTGGGTAAAGCATGTAAGGATGGGCAGAATAGTATTCCTCAAGAACCTGCAGCTGTCAGTAATACTGGCTGAATGGCAGACAGACACCACAGACCTTTCTTTCAATCTTATGGAAAAATTCAGGATGCCAGTGAAATGTACAAATGCAAACATGTCCTGAAAACAGTGGTTCCTGCAAACCAGCCTGGAATCGGTGATAGCTATGATGATAAAATGCAGCTGGACTGCAAAATCACATCAGCTCGAATTAAAAGGCTCGAATTAAAATTTACATATAAGTGCAGGTGCTCCACAAGAATTCTAAGTTTTGCAGTGACCTACTGAATGCCAAAGTATTTCATAAAAATTAAAAATTGAGAAATTTCCCTATATGGAGGCAGAAAGCAAGCAGCAGTAATGACTGAAACCAACATTGTCTCACACCATGCTAGCACAGCTCTTCTGATCCAGACTGGAAAGAACTCCAATGTATTCTACATTATTTAAGGAAAAGAGATTCAAAGAGTTTCTATCAGTGCCACAGCGAACTAATTCATTTTAAAAATAAGCTTGGGGACTTTCCAGAACACACTGGACAAGTCCCTGAGCTTGACTTTGAAGCCAGCCTTGCTTTGAGCAGCAGTTAGACTAGACATCTCCAGTTTTCTTCCAACCCAAGTTTTTCTATAGTTCTGCATTTCATTGTCACTTAATTTACATATAGAGGCAACATTTTATGTTGGGAAAAATCTTTGTAGGACTTCTGAGGTGGGAAAAGCTGAACCTTAATTATCATCAGTAGATTGTGGTCATTGTCAGGTTATGCTCTACCTCTGTGATTTACAGTAGGAGCCAGATATTGCACAGATGTGCTTCACATTCTGCTACCTCAAATACCTGGACTTGCTTTCCCCATACCTCCCTGCCAAGGGTGGTATCAACCAAATGGAGAAAGCTGAGTGAGGCGATAGTCTGATCTGGCTCACGAATAAAATTGTAGAGAAGATAAACAGAGCTCACAGGGCCACAGAGTGAAACACAGACAAAAATACTTTTACTGAAAGACAGGGAAAGGAGTTTCCCACAGCTGAGTGACTCTCCTCAGAGCACTGCCTGCTTTAGAGGATTTATGCCCTTTTCTGGCCTGGGATCATGCCTGCCGTCTAAATAACTTCTGTAGCAGAGTTCTGAATCACGTTCATCTACTTCAAGCAGCAATCAGGATTAACACAAAGACAGCGGGCTTTAGTCTAGTGAGTCCAGGGGGGAAGTCCTTTGCAGAGTAAGACTCTAGGTTACAGAAGTAAAGCTTAAAAACAGTCTTTTTTTAAGCTTTAAAAAGCTTAAAAACCTGAAATATGGCTGACATCTGCCTTTCGTTACTCTGTCACTGAGGTGGTGAGTGCAGCAGATGGGACATTTCAGTAGTATCTCTCCCCTGTGGTGCTGTCTTCAAGAAGGGTTCCACAGCCCCCGGGCTTGTGTCAGCACTGGTGTGGCCAGCAGGGGCCGGGCAGGGATGGGGCCCCTGTGCTCGGCCCTGGGGAGGCCCCACCTCGAATGCTGGGCTCAGGTTTGGGCCCCTCGGGACAAGAAGGCCCTGGAGGGGCTGGAGCGTGTCCAGAGAAGGGCAGCGGGGCTGGGGCAGGGTCTGGAGCACAAGTGTGCTGGGGGGCGGCTGAGGGAGCATACAGCAAGACTTACATCATGAGGCTTTCCAGGACATGTAGTTTCCACAATAATGAAAAACTAACCATGTATCAGGTGTCTTGATTCTTGGATTCAGAAAAAAACCCAAAACGTAAAATGGAGGAAAGACCACCTTGGTCTACTGGCCTGGGCAAGGGCATGTGGGCCAGGAATTCAAATCTCACATGTTCCACTGCTGGAATGTTGTGTTTTAAGTCAAGTCTTCTCTTCTTTGCTTTCCCTACCTGTAAAGTTGGAAAGACCCAGAACGTTTCTGTGGTTACCACAAAATGCAGCACCAGTATGCAAGGTGTGGAGCATGTGGTGTTTATATCAACAAGAAATATTTTTGTGCTTGGATGGCAGGCAGAAAGCTCTGCTCCACTGCATGGTGGGTGCACTGATCACTGAGTATGTTGGAAGTGAACTAAAGGCAACTCTTTATGCATCTCAACTATGTAATAAGTTAATGCTGAAAGCACAGGATGCTGGCTCCTAACTTCATCTGACCTGTGGACAGTACTGTGAAACAAGAAGTGCCATCTTCTTGCTTTTCTCTTTCTTTCAGCCTCAGTTTTGAATTTGTATTCTGATGGCCAATAGGTTACAATAACCAGTATGAGTCAGGACCACTGGCATAAGACCACCGGGATTAATATAACCAAGTAATCCAATCTTAATGAGGTTTAAAAAGGAGCTTGACAGTAGTTCAAAAGCACTTATTAGATGTATGGCTTGTCTGTGATTACTGAAGCATGCAAAGAATGTTATTAATAGGTCTGCAGTCAGGTGAATAGGACTGCAGTCTTTGGATTAATTTCATGTAGCAACAGGCAGTGGTGTTTTAAGTAAGTGGAAACTTCAATGACAAGCATGTTGATAAACTTTCCAAGAGCTTGAGGAAACACAGCAGTGGAAAATGGATAAGGATAAATATGTTTAGTAAACATTTGTATCTCAGATTCATCCTTCAAGCACATCTGCTCCACTCACCTCAATTTCACAAACCTCCACCTGGCTCCTCAACTGTGAGAAGGCATAAATAATTATGAAAAAAAAAAAAAAAAGACTGCAATGAACAGAACTCCTGGACAGGTCTGTGTGAGCACAGCAGTGACCCCCAGGCTAAAGGAGTAGTAGCCTCCTTGAAATTCTAATATTGTCAAAGCACCACAGGCTATATAACTGCATAACGACGCCTGGTCAAAACAAAGCACCATCTAGCTCCATTTCATGGACTAGGACTGTATGGCTACCATCAAAATGGCACAGGCAGAGGGTACTTTCCTGGAGTATTTACCCAGCCTCTGGCAATTTCTGTCCCAGCAGTTTCCCAGGTCAGGTCGTATGCCTTTGCATTTAAAACCCATTTTTAAAAATAGCTTTCCTGTGAATTTGCCTATTACACATACATTCCATATTCCGTATTTATTTCTGTATATGCTCGTTATTTTGCATCCATGTAAACTCTTACTGTCACAACATGCTGTGTCAAGGAGTTTCACAGTTCTTGCAGTGTGAAGAATCATTTCCACCATTGGTTTTCAAACTGACCTTTGACAGTTTTGCTTTACAGCTCTTAGTTCTTGAATTGAAAGAAACAGTAATAATCATTCTCTGACCACCTTCTGCAGGGTCCAGATCTTTCAGACACCATGTTGTTTGCAATATAGTCCGTTGTAAACTCACAGAACACTACTGTGAGATGAAATTAGGGTAACATAGCAAACAACCATTTATTTTGTGTTTGCCTTGCATGTTTGCAGCCCACTGGTGAACAATATCTCCTGTCCTCCTCTGACAGTGCAAGGTCTAAGATCAGTAATTCTTCTTGTCTCAGAACTGAGGACATAATGATTCCCAGGTTCATGCATTTAAGGAAAAAGTTCAATGTCTAAAGAGAGGTTGTCGGTACAAGCAATAGTGCAACCAAGAAGTCATTTTGTAGAGGACAAAAAAATGCACATAAATTTGGGGTTTTTCTAAACAATAAAAAATACAGACCTTCATGAGGACATAATCTGAAGCAGAAGAGAGATAATGAGCTATTGTTGGAGCAAGTCAGCTTTGCTGAAATTATTCTGGTTTCACATAGTGCCAGTGAGAATATGGCTTCATAGTTTTAAAATGGTCTAACTGCTGAGCCAAATTTTGCCATCGTTACATGTATAAGGCAGTAATTCTCATCAGTCTCAGTGGGGGTCTCTGCTTAAAAGCTGAGACCCAATCCTGCTCATTTGTTTTCAAGACATAAATGCCTTTCAGTAAGTGTACTTTTCACTAATAGTAAATTCAGTCTGCTGAGCTTCTGAGCAGCTATTTAAATCTGGAGACTTAAGAGATTAGTAGGGGAATGCTTATTAAGAGTCAAGACATTAAGTCTGACATTAAGGATTTTCTACAGCGGCTGTGTTCCCATGATAGAGAGGCATCTGGTTACCTGCTTCATTAAGCCCTACTATTTGTTTATGTGATTCCTTAAGGCAGAACACAAAATGCAGTGATCTATCTGCTTCCAAAACCCCTCATGGAATTATTATAACTCTTTTCAACACCCCACAAGTTGTGCCTTTACTTTCAGAACTGCAGATCATCTTAAACAACCCATCAGAAACGTTCCCAGGGCATGTTTTCCCACTGGGAAATGCCAACCTGTCAAAAGAAAAATGTATAACGGGAATACGTCAAGTTTGATAAAACCCTGTATTGAACAATCAGTATAGAATACTTCCATAGATATATTCTCTTGTCAGTCTTTCAGGAGCAGCAGGATTTGTTTTCCATTTTAAAACAACTTTTTGTTTTATTTCCCATGAAAGAAAGAGATCAGAAATCATAATGAAGCATTTTAAATGACCCAAACAAACAGCATTTGATGCTATGTTGATTTCATTTCATGAGGAAATTTGGTTTTCTATTATCCATTTAAAATTTAATTTTGTTTTCACTCGTCAGAATTTCAAGTGAAAAAGAAAATCTATTTCCTCCTCCAGTTTTAACTAAGCCACATGTTTCCCAAAGATTTAATCAGAAGTGGGGTGGTTAAAGTCCTGCAAGAATTCTTGAATTGGGTAGAAACAGGTACTGTGAAGTTGTGGTAGGAATATAGGGCCAGAAAGATGAAAACAAAAAGAGAGAAGAAAAATACTCTAAATGAGGATGACAGCATTTCCTCCATAAACTGTGCCTTTGGGTCCACATCCCTGCAAATCATTTTCCCACAGGGATTTTATCCATAAGTGCACCACTGTGTAATTGCCATGGATTTTCACATTTACTGTTCATCTCTGTGTCTGGCTGTGTAGTCTACTGAAGGCAGGAACTGCTGACGCTAGGCTGAGTTCTCTGGACATGAGAAAACTCCTTACCTGGAACTCAATAACTACAGTTAAGGTCAAAAATAAGACTGATTTAGAAGTAGCGTGTTTGTTCTCAGGAATCACATGACATGACCATGGCCTAAAATTCCAGATCTTTTCCCACTCCCTCTCAGGGAGGTGTTGAGGACTCAGCGTGTAGCTGTAGCAAGAGTTTCTTAGCTAAGGAAACGGGCAGACAAATCAGAGTCTCCTTCCCCTCCTTAAACGGGGGAGAATGGATAGAAGTATATTTTCCCCATCATTATACACTCCCAGAAAGGGAAAGAAAACTAGAAAACATAGAGATAAATAGAATTAAATATGAAGTATTGGAATATATATGGGAAAAATGGGTAAATTCATGGAAGAAAAAGTTTACAAGGGTTTTTCAATACAAAGACATACCACCTGACCTTGGGAATCTGGCTGACTCCACAAAACTCTTCATGGACATGAACACTTTAACCTTAGCAGGTGTGGACTGCTATCAGGGCTCAACCCAGCGCAACAATCAGCATAAATTTTGGTTGATTCTAGCAATGAAACAAGAAGCCACAACAAATCTCTTTGTAATCTGGCATTTTTTACTTCTTCTGAGACTATTTTGTTTTACCCATGGGTCTGCCATTATTCCCTCCTAAAGTAATGCGTGCTCTCCTTTCTGTGGGAAGCTTTGGATGACAGTCATGGAAACTCATCGTGTCACAGGCCATATCCCTCTCAAAATGGAGCTATGATGGGTCAATCAGCAAGGGTAATTTATCTGCATGGAACATCCTACTAACACAACTATATTGTTTCCATGTCCAGAATTAGCCTGGTTGGGACTAGACTGAGTATCTCAGCCTTGGCAGCATGTTGCAGAACGTAGATATTTCCCAGGAGACATATCCATAATCCATCTGCTTTGGAGACAGATGCTGTCAGCTATCACAATAATACGCTATTGCTTTCCATATATGATCAAGAGCAACAGCAGTATTGTACAGATTTTCTGGCATTTCTCCTTCTCAGATTCAGAATGTATTTAAGGCTGCAACGTTTTTTGGCTCAGTTATTTCATTTTGTGGTGGTGAGAGAAAGTGTGGGAGAATTTCAAAATGGAAGAGATCTTTTCCAAGACGGAGGTGTTGAAATCTTTCCTGAAGGAAACCAGGAAATGGAGCTGCTTGAAATTCTTGAGCAGATTGTCCCATAGACAGATACCAGTGGCACACAGGAGTTTGTCCTAGGATTTTACATACCTTGGTTTGAGAACCACTGAGTTGACAAAGCCATGGGCATACAAATAGTCATGTTCTGTACTAGCTGGTGTCCAGGTAATGATGTCACTGTAGCATAGCCCGAAGGTGATAAATGCACGGATTACAGAGGTTTATCAGGAGGAAAAGATGGCAATTTGCAGTAAGAATTAAGTACCACAATAAGACAATCTGGATCATCCAAGACTGAGAGGTCAAACTATGCTAGAAGGCTTCAAACCACCTTCATAAAAAAGGCCTGTTATGCTTTCAGGGAGATAGTTTCTTGTTTGACTCTTTAATTCTAGCATTTCAGCAGCATTATGTTGATTTCTTGGGCATCAACTGTTTTCTGCCCTTCAGGCAAAAGCAAACTGATCTTAAGAGATTTTAAGGAGGCATTACCTAACTCAGTTACTCTCTTTTACATACGGAAACCGGTGTATTCCTCCTATGGAAACTGAATAGTACTCAATAACTTAAATTCCAGTTTTCAACAGTGCCCTGCTGGGCACTGGGATGAAAAGTCTCCTCTGAAGCACGACTTGATTTTAGGCTATGGTCCACCAGAAATCAAGATGGACTCAGGAAAATACTGATGTTAGATCTGATGTGAGATTCATCTGATCAGCTGCAGGTGTCTGAGCTTGTTGTTTCCATTCCCTTCATAATCAGTGGCTAGAAACAGGCTGTCAAGGTCCTGAGAGCCCTAGTGGCCTCATCAACCCTGACCAACCTCTCCTGAGGCCTCTGTACACACCCCCTGCTCCTGGGCTCCATTTAGGTTCAGTCCTGGTCCTTTAGCCTTGGCCTGAGTTATGTTGTAGGAATATTTGTCTCATGCTCAGTCATAGCTGTGTCTGGACATGGACACTATTGATCTAGACTCTGACCCACAGGGTTACTTCCCAGCTTGACCGTGGACCCACCTTGTCACCATGGACCTGTGTGGCAATCACAAGACTATGCCTGCCTCTGGTTTTTTTTGTTAGACCTGATGCAAACCTTGGCTTCCTGACATAACCTTGGACTTGCCTCATCTTCATGAACTTGCCCGATGATTTGGACTTTTGGCTGAACTTTGGTGCCACCTCTGGATTTGCCTTACTTTGGGGTGCTGTGAGGCAGGGTCTTGGCCAGTGAAGTCCTAGCCCTGGGGCTGGTTTATCACTCTTAGTTCCTGGCTCCCTGCAAATCAGGGAGCAGCTGGCTGTTGCTGCTCCCTGACAAAGGCATTTTATACCTCATGCTGTTGCATGACAGCTGTCTACTACAACCTGGAACCACACCAACTCTTTACAAAGACTGCCAGACCCCCACAACGTGGTGAGCAATTTTTCATTACTTGAGATGTGGCTTAATCAGCAGCCATGTTGAACATCTCCTAGCACCAAAGCCCTAAGGTGACCAGTCCTACTGCAGACAAAACCTCTTCTGTGGGGAGAGAGAGACCTTTGTAAATGAACGAAACAAAAATTATCTTTTGCCACTGCATAACGGTGAGAACAAAACTGTGGAACAGGTTGAAAAGGAGCATACATTCAAATGAGTAATTAGAACCTCCCCTAGAAGTACTTATGCCTTTATACTTATAAGTGATATTGCTAAGCTTTTGATGTTTAAGACAAGCATTACTCTACCAGTAGTTTAAAATGAAATTTTAATGTATACCTATTCATTAACAGGTGTTTTTTGCTTCAGCCAGGCAACATTAACTGAATGAACCCAGGCTGATCAGGTCTGGATATCCTTGTATATCCAGCAAATGCAAGAAGTGAGCTTGGCAGGGGACTGTAATTCCTTTATTCCAATAGGCAGCTGTTTAGTTCTGTAATGAGATGAATCAAGCTTGGATTGCCTAGCACTTACTGGAAGAAGAGCTTATGGTCTCTAACTTCATGTTTTTTTCCTTCAAAGGCTGAGCTGATGATGGACCTGAAGAATGTTTGCCAAACAAGCCCGAACCATGGCAATAATGTTTTCCAGATTAAATCCCAAAGCATTTAGTGTTTACGGTCAAAAAAATATATTAATATCATCCTACTGAAAGACAGTGCACGTGAAAAGCATTTAGGTGGGATTTTTTAAATGCAAAGTGGTAGAAATAGTTGGTAGAAGGGTTTGTCTGCGTTTGGTGCTTTTTTCTCACCCCAGCTGATTTAGTGAGCTGTCTTGCAGCTTGGCTTACAAAGAGTTATAACAGCTCAATGAGGGTGCAAAAGAACTGACACAAAGATGGAAGTGAATAGCAAGGGAGCATGAACCATCTTTGCTGCTGCAGAAAATGCCATATGGTACCATGGTTTCTGCTTAGATATAACTATCACACTTCTGAAATACCCGTCACAGTGGAGGTTACTGGATACCCAGCAGGTAATGAACCAACCCCAAAAAAGAAAACATTAGTTGGTTTTTTTTTCCTCCTCCTTCCATAGTGCATCATAAATCAGGGTTTGTATTCACTGCTGAAGAGCCTTGGAGAGACTTTTAAAAACAAAAAACTCAAAAAACCCAAACAAACAACAAAAAACCCACTGCCAAGTCTTAATTGTTAGGGTTGGCTAATCTTGACTGTAATTAGTAAGATCTGATGAAATGTTATGCAAGAACTATTACTGTTAGAAACAGCAAGCTAAGCCAGCGCTGTGTTTTAGCACACTCTCATCTGACCTGCTTCTCGGGTGGTTTGTGGTAAGTACATGGATCAGAAGGGATTTTTAAAATTGGCATTGCCAATTTCTATGTTTTTAGAAATCATAAGAAGTCCTCCAAAAGAAGGGTTTTGAAGATGCTTATTTACAAGCCTTTCCCTGTATTTATACGGATTATCTGGTTTCTTTGCATCAAATGTTCAGGACTTTCTCCATAACCAGTCAGGGCAGAAAAAATTTGGAGGGCTCTATGGGTTTTCTTCACTAAGTTCTTTTCCAATGGCTTCGCTGCAGAAGCTGGAGAAATAAGTAAAGTGTGAACTAGTAGGTTACTCACGGCGAAGGTTGTGAGCTGGCAGCACTGAATTGTGCAGGAAATTAATGTGCCTTTCCATATTGGTGGGTAGCACAGAGTCATCGAAGACTTTATGTAACAAATCGTGAGTCACTGATAGCTTTCTACAGTGTGTCAGCCAGGGAGAGTCAGGAAGCCAACCGTATCCTGGGCTACACCAAAAGAAGCATGGCCAGCAAGCTGAAGGAGGTGATTCTCCCCCTCTGCTCTGCTCTGGTGAGACCCCACCTGGAGTGCTGTGTCCAGCTCAGGAACCCCCAACATAAGAAGGACGTGGCCCTGTTGGAGCGAGTCCAGGGGAGGCCACAAAGATGTTCTGAGGGCTGGAGCACCTCTCCTATGAAGACAGGCTGAGAGTTGGGGTTGTTCAGCCTGGAGAGGAGGGGGCTCTAGGGAGATCTCATAGCAGCCTTCCAGTACCTGAAGGGGGCCTACAAGAAAGCTGGAGAGGGACTTTTTATGAGGGTATGTAGTGATAGGAGAAGGGCTAATGGCTTTAAATTGAAAGAAGGTAGATTTAGATTCAATATAAGGAAGAAATTCTTCACTGTGGGGGTGGTGAGACACTGGAACAGGTTGGCCAGAGAAGCTGTGGGTGCCCCGTCCCTGGAAGTGTTCAAGGCCAAGTTGGACAGGATTTTCAGCAACCTGGTCTAATGGAAGGTGTCCCTGCCCATGACAGGGGCGCTGGAACTAGATGATCTTTAAGGTCCCTTCCAACCCAAACCGTTCTATGATTCTATGATCAGGTTTTCAGAGTTTGTAATGGAAATATAATAGCCAAGAAAACTTGAGAAGAGTTAGAGACATTTTTTCATCTAGGAAATTGGTGCATTGACATGATGCTGCTCTTCTGTCCCAACAACCCTTTCTAGCGTGGACTACGGTGTCCACTCCGCTGCCTC
The DNA here is from genome assembly GCF_949628215.1 of Phalacrocorax aristotelis. Classification (NCBI taxonomy): domain Eukaryota; kingdom Metazoa; phylum Chordata; class Aves; order Suliformes; family Phalacrocoracidae; genus Phalacrocorax; species Phalacrocorax aristotelis. Next base: position 5,049,280 of record NC_134277.1, on the reverse strand, counting down.
TCCATTTCAAAGATTCACAAATACAATAATTAATGCAATCTTCCTACTTACCCAGTTAACAGAACACAGATGTATGCTTCCTGTTTAAAACTTCAGCACTAAGTCATACGTTTCAACTATCCTTTAAAAATAGCCATGTGTGTTTGGGAACGCTGCCTGCCTGTCCCTGCCACAGGATACTCACTCACCATTGCATTTCCCTATTGTGTCAGCATGAAGCTTTTGACCCCGGAGGTGGAGTCAGACTTTCAAATTCTTCACTGAGATCCCAGCAGCTGCATGACCCTCATGGTGAGTGCTTTAGTGGATTTATTTTTAGAAAGACTGCTTTAAAATGTCTAAGTCTGTCCTCCTTTGCCCAGGAGTAACTTGAGTTAAATTCTGCTAAGTAAAGGAAGCTGGAGATATTAACCTAGTCTGTGCAACAGCACATCCAGGCATCACAATTCCCTTCCAGCCCAAGTCAAAGTCAGATTTTATCACTGTTGTTGATTTTATACGAGGATGTTTCACCGCTGTGGTGACAGTAACACAAAATAAAACCAGGTAGACATATTACACCCCACTGAAAATGGAGGTCACTTGGACAGAAAATTTAGGGAAAAGAGAGGGACTGGTTCTGCGTGACTCCTGTAATCACGTGGGTGCTCCAAGGCAATTTGTCTAACACATTAGCATAGTCGAAGCCAATGATTGTGTGTAATGACCTCCAGGAAGTGCTAAACAAAGCTGTTGGCTGGCTGATTGTGATATAGCAGGTAGGCAGGCAGCTCTCTGCCACTCGTTTGGTGCCTTTTGTTTTGGGATAGCTGTGGTCATGGTTTCAAAACTGCATTGCGTCTGTACAACGGGGTCCAGGCAGGCATCTATACCCATAAGGTAAATGCATTCCCTGGCCCTGGGGAACAACCAGCATAGAACACCCCACATCTGTTCTATTAAATAAGGGGCCCACAACCAAAAAGCCTGTTGGGAAAAGATACTGGCCCATTAATTCCTGACCTGTGCAGAAGATGCTTGTTGGCTCAGGCCTCAGCTGTGCTCAGCAGCAAACTCTCCTTTGACAGGATAGAGCATTATATTTCTGAAACTGTTTCCCGGCATGCTTTAATTTCTTGGTATAGAGCTAAAGGAGGTAAGGCTGCAGAGCTGAAGGTCAGAGCTTTTGCATTGGCTTCACCAGGAGTAAAGTCAGACTGTTTTCATCTGAACATCAAGAAAAAGCCCAGTTGCAAGGGAGGAGTCCTCTGAGAAACTGAAGCAAAGCAGGGAACAGTCAGGACGGTTCAGACATGCATCTCTGCCCCGTGTGTTGCTTAAATTGCATTACAAGCCAATGACTCTGCATGCTTGGGGTGGAGACCTTGACGGACCTTGAAGTCAGGGTAGATTTTTTCCGCCTCAATATTTAATGCAAATTCTAGAAACAATCCAAGGAAATATTTCTCTGCCTCCCCTTGCCATGTGAGATTCACACATGTGTCCCCAGGGATCCTCTGGGCTCTGAAACCTGTTTTTTGTGGCAGTACTTAACTACAGCTAGAAGTGCTTGAATCAAGAGGAGAAAGTGTTTCTGATGTGCTCTTCTCTTCAGCATTTCCTACTGGTCAGCTCAGGGTGTGTGAATAGTCTCCATTGCAACTGGTGCCCAAGTCAGCATGGGAAATTTGAATAATCTCAATGGCCCAACACTTGTCCCAACCTTGGATTTGTCCCATTGTCACTAAATTATGCTGTGTACCAGTAGACCGATCTTTTTAACTAAATAATCTTCCCAGTTATTGGATTAAAACCCATGTGATATCTTTCTAGTCTCTTTCACAGTTTTGTAACAATCCTTCAACTCTAAATTAAGGCAGATTAACTCTGCATATTTGTTTAGACTTGCTAAACTACAAATCTTACTGTCAGTTCTGAATGCTCAGTTTCAAAGTCTAATCAAGCCTGATGTTTTCACAAGGTACTTCACAGAATATTCTTGGAAAGGTACTCCTCAATCCAGTGGATTATTGAGTTAATTGTCGGTAGTAATGCCATTGCTGTGTATAGATGGGAAAAGGAAAGCAAAACAGCTCACTGACTTGGAATTGAGACAATCCCCTGAGGATATTAATGTCAGCAAGTTCATAAAGGGATTATATAGTTCAATAAAAATAGAAACAAAGTCAATGCCTTGTTTAAAAAGACAAAGAAGGTCAACCATAACTTGATCAGGGCAATTCAGGGAAAGAGAGCACAAAGGGAATTGTGACAGATTCATCAGGAATGAACAAATGACCTTAAATGAGTGATTTATTCTCCTGTTTCTGACTGTAAATTGCCCTGGTCCAACAGTTACTACTCCTTTCCCTTCCTCCCTTTCCCCCTCCCTGAAATTCCTATTAAAACACTTCAGGAATGAACCCAGGCTCTCTAGCCTGCTCACAAGCAGTTTATTGCTAGAATGCAATATCTGATATTGAAGAATCAGCTTCTTTGGACACATTGCAGTAGGCTGCTGTGTCCTCCTTGGAAGAGGATAACTCTTCAGATGAGTTATCCTTGTATTGCAGAGAGCCATGTTTACAAATCTGAAAGGAGCATTTAACAGTAAATAGTCTCTTCTGGGTAATGAGCTTTTATGCTTCTAAGAACTAGCCTTAATTGAAGAACAAGCAGTTGCTTTGTCCTCCAAGCCACTGGAGCCTGTGAAGAGGGAGGAGGTTTTATGTGTGATGTTCTGTGTCAGTTCTTATGTAAGGTTTCCCGTCAGATGTGTTTACTTGGCTAATACCAGTTGTGAACTTCTTTTTTTTTTTTTTTTGGTTGGGATTGTTTTGCAATATTAATTTAAAAATGGGCTGTTCCAGCCCTTCTTATATTTAGTAGCACTGCTGTAGACATCAGCAGACAAAAGAAGTAGACCTGTTCAGGTACCTATATATAACTCTTCACTGCAGCACTGGCTTAGAAGGGCCCCAGAGATGTCAGTAAAGTGATGTGACTAAGGTGGCCTCCACACTTGCTGCAGCGTCCAGTGGGTAACCAGCAACTACTGGGGGGGACCCCATGAGCGCTGAGCTGTGCTGGGTGAAGGATTTGAAACTGCAGTGACTGCAAGCTGTCGACATCAGCCACGGGAGGCTGCTTTGCTGTGGCCACTCCTCCTTCTGCCCCACATGCTTTTGTGGAGGGTAAATGCTTGCTCACAGCATTCCCCTGAGCAGGTGCCGCTCCCCTCCTGCTCTGGTTTTCCTTACATTTAGAAAGGCAGGAATGCTATGCAATTTACACAGCTGGCAATTTTTGGCCTTGTTGGACAGGCCAGAGTGACTGGTAATCAAACCTGAGCATTAATCGAGGTGTATTATTGCAGCGTTTCTCCTGACAAATTTCTCTCCAGGGTTTTGCAGGTACCGACGGGGTCCTACAGTGCTGATACTGACAACAGCAGCTAGTTCACACGTAACTGCCTGTGGCAGTCTGGTGCCGCTTCCTCCCAGAGAGCTTTCGTATAACATGTGTATGTGTTTCTGAAACCAGGATGTTGTTTGCTGTGTATTGAGTCTTTATATTTCTAAGTACTGTGACTGACTGGGAAAAGAGCTGTCATTTCTCTATTACCGCAAGCCTGTTCAGACACACACATACCCACACAATGCTCTCTCCTGGGCAATAGTACAGCTGTTCTTTTATTTGTGATAATTGTTTTATTATTGTTATTCGGCTAACATGAAAGCTGGGTGGTTGAAAATAATCAGAAAGCTAAAGCAAATTGTGTCTCGAGGGCAGCGAATGGATTGGAGGAAAAAGAATTTTTATACTAAAGTGCTCTTAGGTGGTACTGACTGATTAAGACTAAATCTTACACTTGGCACCAGCACCCCTCAGTGATCCAGGAGTCCGAGTCAAAGTCCCTGGTCTAAATCTGGCTGCAGAGAGATTTAAATTGCAGTCCCAAAGCTTCTGGAATAAACAGTGAACTATTGCTCCTTTAGTCAGACCCTTCCTTGACCAGACATTACAGCCCTTTTGAAATGTTATGCTCATTTCCATAAACCCCTGATACTTTTGCATGGGAAAAAAAAAAAAAGAAAAAAAAAAGCCAGGAATTTCTTGAGCAGACCTTCTTAGGATCCCATCTCTATCAGAGTAATCTCTTCTGTAGGTCTTTTCTCGATCTAGTATATTTGCTGGTGTTAGTTGACAAATGAGAAGGGTTCTGATATGATTTGGTCCCATATGTAAGCACTAGTGAAGCTGCGGCACAAACCAGAGTTCTGCAGATACGTAAATGAATCAGAAATTGCTTATTTTTTGCAGTCAAGAGATAATTTACGCATGCAATCTATCACACTCTCCTTACTGAACTTTCCACTGACAGGCTAACAAAACTTCTGGGATGCCGTGAAATCCAGGATGAAGGCAGTTAATAGGTTTTCATGAGGCTGATGGTATCTGGCATGGCACTGGTGGAGAGAGGTATGCGCTGTGGTGCCAGGGTACTGGGCACTACCAAAGAACCCAACGGCATTTACTCACCCATAACAAAAATACACAGCAGGCCATATGAAAAAATCTAATCCAAGAGAAGTTACAGTTCCTGTTCATCGAACTACCACGTGTGCAGCCAATGGCCTATAGCATGAAAGAATACAATCTGGTACTTAAATCTGAGGACTCTTATGTTTATGAAATTGCATTCTTTCTAGCAGTGTTCAAAGGTAAGGATTAGATAACTCTATTCCAAAATCCATTGCTGACATCTGAAAACAAGGCTTGCAGCAAGGCCCGTGTATCAATAGCGCCCCACATCCTTAGTACTCATTAACCAGGGGCAGAGCTGCAGGAAGGGTCCACCTCACATGCTCCAGCTCGTGCTGAGCGGGAGTGATTGTGTGGATCTGCAGGTTCTCCAGCCCTGTCAGGGTTGTTTTCTTCCCTGTTCATCATTTTTAAAAGTGGATGTGGGAGACAGCTGGCTCAAATTCCACACCCACCCACACCAGTAGCTGCCTCAGTGTCAACAGTTGACAAGCCTAAATTGTGAAGTGCTTCAAGAATAGTGAAAAAGTTGAGCCTGCTATGCTGAGAAATCCTTTATTCCCCTGCAGGAATGATGCATAAGCCAAAGGTTAGAACTATTTTATTTCTGGGTGCGTATATCTATGGATGTGACTGACTGTAATGTAAATCAAGGTTTTTAAGCAATACCAAAAATACAGTAGATTTGTTAATATGATGAATCTTTAAACAGCAGAGGAGACTGAGTATGTATACTTTTTATTTTTGGTCATTTAAACTAGGAATATTCAAATGACGTTCAGCAAATATTTGCTCCTGGTTGTAAATAAACTTTGGCTTATCCTGATACTCCTGCCATGTTTGCTTTGCGCAACAGTCCAGAGAGAGGATTTATTTGTCAGATCACATCTGTGAGTGATTCTTGGTCTGTATTTTCTTTACAAGCATTTATTATGTAGGTTGAAACACAGGGATTCAAAGTTCAGGATGTGTTGGGTAGCTGCTGTGCATTTTGGTTCCGTGCGTAAGGAACAGAGCAATTAGAATTGCATTTCCTCAGGGGATAATTATGTTTACAAATTTCAAACATGCTCTCTGCAAATACGCTGGAGTACTAGCCTAAATTGTTTTGTTCCCACAAGCACAGCAGATGATTTTATCTTCCTCTTTGACACCGGACTGCCCAGTTAGCCCCTCCTTTTTCACAGCTGCACTACATTACTTCACCACCTTCTTGTAGAAACTAGTTACAGAAGCAAGAGAGAGATTATTACCCGGCATCTTCCCTAAGAGACAGACTACAGAAAATATTTCATGTCAATAATTCAGACTGTTCAGCTTAAGGTAAGTCGAATTTCAATTTATCCCACACGGAAAACTTGCCACAGACTTCAGTGCAAGCTAGGTCTCCCGCTCCCCACGCGCTCCGTGCTTCAAACAAGGCCTCACCACAGTTTCTTTTTCCCTCTGTACACCACCGCCACTATGGCCACTTCGAGATTTAAATCAGCTTCGCTTGGCAAAAACAACTAGAAATGGACTGAAAAAAAAATAGGTTGCCTGCTAGAAAGCACTGGGAGATTTCTCTGCTCACTGGCAGAATGATCAGCAAAATCCTTTTGAAGATTTCAATTTGCTGAGGGTACTAGGGCAGGCACAGGAACAAGTCTTAAAGAACTGACATAAATCTCAGCTTTTTCTAAGGTTTGTGGACATCAGACAATAGGGTGGATTAGGTAAGATGGTCCCTCAACAAGATGCCAGAGAGAAGACAATATATTTTGGGTCTTAAAATTTAATTGTCAACATTTACTACCAAAGAAACAGTTTAATGGAAAACTGAATTGACCATGATCTGTCCTTGAGCATCAGAATGGAGGAAAAAGCCTCAAATATACTTTCTGTCCACGATGCAAAATTGCCTCTTGTTACAGCCCTGCCAAGAAACCAGCACTCCTAGACCAGATATTGGCTGTTCCCATCAGGGAAGCCAGCCTGCGCTCCACGCTGCTCTAGAAAGAGTCCTACTTTGCTTGGATTGCATTCATGGGATCCACTTTTGTGAAAGGCTGAAGGAAGTGAGTCAAATATCCTCTCCGTGTCCCCACCTGAGATGAAAAGAGCTGTGGTACATGGCCAATGCACCTAAGATTTGGTGGGAGAGCACAGGCCCAGGGATGGAAAGGAAGGTGACCTTCTGTAACAAGCATCAAAAGCACAAGTCTGGGCACTCTTGTCCTGTCTTCACCTTCCCTTGTTGTCAGACATCACTTTATCTATACCTAGAAAATGGCAGGAAATCTTCAACGGTATCAGGACCAACACAAATTCCTGAAAACCTCTACCAATATCCTATAAATAATAGTGATTCTCTACCGACAGACACTTCCAAGTTCTGACATTTAACTTGTTCTTCATTTGTGATATGTGTCCTATGGGTACTGTACAGTGCCATTGTGTTCAATCAGAATGTCATGTAGTATCAGCTCAGCACCCTGAAATATATGTCGATTCTACCATATAGCTGGATTTATAAACCAAACTTGGAACGGTAACTTGATAACAAAACAATTCAGATTGTCTATACCCTTGCTGGGGTATTAACTCCTAGCACAGGCAGTGTACAGTAGATGTGTTGCCTCTTTTTCTCCTCTTTCTTCCCAAGCGTAGATGTCAGACACATAATTAAGGTGACTTAAAAAGTGACAGTGAGTGGGATTCATGAAGCCAGATACAGATGACCACACGCTACATTTGAGGTTTTGCCTAGATTCTCTGCAAAGATAATGGGAAGGAATAGATGCTTGCTGGGTATTGTTCATCTTACCCTAAAAAGACTTTTAAAACGTGACAGGTGATTTGTGCCCTAAAATTCCTCATTTTTCTGCATTGACAAATGAAGCACCGAGTAATGTGCTCAGCTGTAGATATCTACAACCTTGCCCATTTTAGCCGTGTGGCAACGGTGCATGCTTACAGCCCATGGGAAATAGGAATTAATTTATTTTGGTGCACAACTATCAACAAAGGGAGTCTGGAATAATTTATATTGCCTGTCGTTTGGCCTGGGATAAGAACAAGTGCGTAGACAACTCAACCGAAGGTTGATAACCTATTAGGCCTTGGTAACTTGATCTCACTTGTAAGTCCTCAGGATAGTCATAAGAAAGGAATACAAAGAAAGATGAAGTGATCTATATTCTCTCCAACAAGACTCACACCTCTGCATGAGCTGTGTGGAAGGAAAGACAACAGAAGTACAGTGTCAGCCAGCAAGATAAAAGAACACATTTGCAGCTGATTTTTCTTGTCCAAAATCACACCAACTGAAGAACACATTCGACCTTTCTCCAGAAAAAAAATATCCCTTCCTAATAATTAATGATTAAGGAGATAAGTTAATGTATACTGGAGATAAAAAGTAGACACAGCAACAGCTCTGTGGGCTGTAATGGTGCCATGTGAGATTTCATGAGCTGAGAGCTGGGCTCCATCGCTGAAGTTGTTGGTTCTACCGGAGGCACGTGGCAGGCAGTGAGGAATCTGTTAATGTCTCTGTTCTGTTCTCCAGGCTGTCAGGAAACCGTGATTGCAAGGTTTACCAGGAGTTTCTTGCAACAAATTGCAATATGCTGAATACTGCTTTTCCAAGAATATCACCATGTATAATTTACAAACAAAAAGATAAGCAATAAACAAGAGGAGAGGAGATCTGAAGAACTTCATAATGATTGTAGAGTGTGAAGATGGAACTATGGACAAAGAAATTTATCAAATTTCATGAACATCTATTGCCTTAAATCTCTCCTCCTTGGTTGGAAGAGGCCTCCTACCTTCAGTCTAACCTTCTTGAAGCAGGACTATCACAAACACTAGATCAACTCAGATGTGGTTTTGTCTAGGTGAGTCTTGGGTGGTGAGTCAAGGATGGAGATCTGACAACTTCTGTTAGCAACCTGTTCCACTGCTACCCTTCTCTGCTACTGGAAATGTCATACTCGGTGTCCAGCCTGAACTGCCCAAGCTGCAGTGTGTGGTTTTTGCCCTTTGTTATATCCACTGCCAGTGCTGAGAAGGGTTTGAATCCCATATCTCTGCATACTTTCAGTGTCAGGTTTCTCCTCTTTTTTTGCTGCCAGCAACAGTATTTTGAGTTCCTTCCCTACTCCCCCATCAAAGTTATCTGGCAGACTGTGATGTAACCAGAGAGGGTGATCTTGTGCTGACAGCAAACCTGCATATGGGGATGAAGCTAATGAATCTCATCACACCCCACACTCCATCTCTAGTACTGTTGCATGTGAAGGGAAGAAAAGAGACATTCCTGAACCACCCTCCAAATGCTGGCATCCTTGCTGCAGTGATAGGTTTCCTTCATGTCTGACTTTTCTGCTAAATGTGAGGCTTGGCACAGAGAATATATTAAATAGAAAGAAATTCGATATAATTTTTAATCTACATTAACATAATCTCTTTCTGGTCAACCGAGTCTTCCATGTTTCAGCTAGATTTGGCCTTGGTGTTTTGATACAAAGACCCATTTCTACTGCCAGACCATCTCACCTGGAGTGACCACAGACTTTCAGTGCATCCTTCCCAGGCCTCACAGTCATTGGCTGAGCATGACTGGTAGATAGGTTTGACCTGAAACCCACAGCACTATTTAATCTGGCTCTTCTGGTCAGTAAGTTTACAGAATGATTCCATGATCCAAATGTTCTTACTCCTTCCTTCCCAGGAGTCACCGAGCAGGGCCAGACCTTCTGCAAATGCCGTTGCAGTGGTTTGTTTTACTCTGCTAGTCGCAGCTGCCATCTGACTCCAGCATGAAGATTAGGGGCTTGTTTGCCAGGTTAAACAACGACGACGACATTTGGTTTCCTTGACTGACCCTGACCTCGATGTTAATCAGTCCTGTGTACTCCTGCTGCAGTTCCATATGGATGCTGACATTTCTGTACAGGTCTTTCATGTGATCAGTTTTCTATTTGTTGAGTCCCTTCTCCCTGAGGACCCAAATGTCACTTCGGCTGCAGGCCAAGCTGCAGGATCTGCAGGTTTCCTGGTCAGTTAGGGACTGTGACAACTCTCTGTCCTGTGTTGGTCAGGAACACCTTTTTCAGCTTGGCTGTAACTATTCCCAAAGTCACAGCACGGTTGACCTGACAGCCACTGGGCTCCAACCACTGATGCCCTTTAGCTGCCCTGGGTCGACACTGTCTTGGCTTTAGATGCAACAAAACTCCTTTCTGCTGCTTCCCATCAGTCACAGGTCGAACAGCAGTGCTAACAATGTGCCAGCAGAGAGACATGGCCAGAATGAAACAGAGCTTTCAAGCTGACTCTGTTTGGACCCATTTGGAGTTTTTAATTTCTGTCATGTCTTTGCAGAGATCTGTATTTCAAAGGTCTACCACCGCCTACCCCAGCAAATGGCATCACGTTTCTCTCCTTCCCCATGTGTGCTTTACAAGCCTCCAGTGACGGAAGCTTGTACTGGAGTGACTTCTTGCTGTCAAGACTGAGGGTTACAAGTTTTTCTCTGTCTGCTTTGAACAGGGGCTGATAATGAGCAAACACATCTTTTCGTGCCTGCCTGCTAAGCCAGGACTAGGTTCTTCTCAGTGAGTTCTAGTGCCATGCCAATGATATTTCTCCTTCTTTTGAGAGAAGACCTCCTGATGGAAGTTAGAAAGGATGTCAATTCCTTCCCTAACCTGTTTATAGAATTTCTGAGCAAGGTTTAAAGCAACTTTTAATACTGGATATATTTCTGAAGTGAGCATATATTTTTAAAGGCTGACATCTCCACACGGCTGAGTTTATGGAGCATGTAACTACACTCAAAATGGAATAGACTTATTTGAATTATCCACACTTTTATAAAGCCACTTATCACCGCGAGCTGCATGACATGCAAACACAGGTGCATGATTCCCAGTTCCTCCCGCAACATGGAAAATTATTATCTGTAGCTGCAGATGAAGGGATAGAAGATAGCATTTTCGGAAACTTCTAAGTGATTTTTAGGGTCCACTTAGAAAATGTCCTGTGATTTATCCAGGATATTAATGGAAAATATCTTAAAGCCTCTGGCTAAGCCAACACCTTATACCAGATATTCTATGTCCAATAGCAGGTACAGAGGTAACCCTTATCTAAACAGAAGGCTGCGAGGCAACATGAGAAAGTGTTGATGTATGAACTGCTACAGGCAGACCTCAAGATCACCATTAAATACATATCCAAATCCCTTGAAACTTCTGGTTTTTTTTCATGCAAAATGCAGAAAAGATCACCTGCTTTTTAGGAAAAAAAATAATCCTGTTCTGTTTTAAAAAGTCTTTACGAAAGCCTTGAGAAGAAATACTAACAAGCTATTATTCTAGAATCACAGAATAATTTATGTTGGAAGAGACATCCTGACATCTCTGAGCTGGTTGCAAGAATAATTCTGACGTTGTGGGAGGTTGCCCGTGGCTTTGTCCAGTCAAGCTCTGAAAACTCACAAGAAACCTGTTCCAACATCTGGCAACCTCACTGTGAAAAAATGTTTTCTGTTCCTATAATGATTTGGCCTAAGGAAGTCAAACCCCTTTTTATGGGTAATTCTTGGAGCCATTCTAGGTGGAACAGGAGGTTTTAAACCCATTCATCATTGCAGTGCATAGGGACAAGGATTCTTTCTGGAGTCTCAAAAAGTGGGTAAATATGACTATCTACTCACCCACCCTTCATCATGATACCTCCTTCTCCACTCCACACACCCCCCTTCTGAACATGTACCTAGGACAGAGATACACTCATTGTAGTTACATGGTAATTTTAACCCAGCCAAAGTCCACTTTGTCTCTCCTGTTTATTTCTGTTAATTTTCTGCCCATCAGCTTGTGGATCATTTTCCACATTCCCACTGTGCCTCATTCAAAGCAGGAAATGAACGCCAGCTCTCCTGCCCTGGGCCGCTAGGTATGACAGAGTCTCTGACAACAATCCTCCATCCCTGCCATCCCTCCTCTGAAAATTAACTTCACCCTGAATGCATGATGTAACTGCCACTCAAATGTCAACAATTCCTGCAAAGCACAACACCTTCAGAAACATATATTTAGGCAGATATGAGTTGCATGAGCCTTTGGCTATTACTTAGTTTTCTTTCAGACTTTTCGTGGCCATTCTCCGCTTCATGTCTTGTGTGGAAGCCTCTCTCTGCTGTGCGTAGAGCAACCGCTGATCGCCAGAGGTCAAGACCCCTGCTAGTGCAACCATGGGATTGCACTGGTGCACTCCAGCAAGGGTTTGTTCTTGATTGAGAACCAGCTCTGCTCCAGACACCAGATGTAATCTGGTGCCCTTATGGCATCTGCAGTACATGTTTGTCCTTGCTTCAAATCATCTGGAGGGTTTCATAGCCTATTTGTTCCTTCCCTTGCAAAAACAAAAAGGCTAAAGAAACAATACTTCACCTTCAGCCACTGAAATTCATATTAACAGGTCCATCAAAAATTCAGCCTCTCATTAGGTGTGACCAGATAAGACATTCTTCATATATTTTACATATAGGAGAAATTAAAATGGAATATAAATGAATATTGAAGAATATTGGTCTGCAAGAAAGAAAGGAGACAGACTCAAACCATTCCTTACCGTTATAGAGATTTACACAGATGGGCAGTAAAGACCCAATGGCTAAAGGTAAAATAAAACTTAAATTAATACAGCAAGATTCTTTAAAGTTGGACTAGAGCAATTATTGCTTCCTTCTGTGCAGCCCTCTGGGCTAGGCCACATTTCCAGGAGAGGAGACTGCTCAATCCCTGAGAACAGCCAAATATTCCCAGGTTCTTATTGGAGGGTTAATTGAAGCGGACAGAAATAGCGAGAGCCCAGGAAGCCTGCTGCCTGCTCCTGGAGCATGGCTGGGAAGCGCTGGGAGCAGACACACAGCCAGGTCTTGGAAACACCAGGGCTTTTTGTTGCAGCCCAGAAATGCTGACCAAGAAAGAGCATGAAAGACAGATACCAGATGGGCCCTGTTGTCTGAGAAACTTTGCAGTGTGAAGATGACTTGGATGTGGTGTACAGGAGCTGGAATAACCCTTCAGCAAGAGACCAAGACAATCAAGTTGTAAATGGAGATTTATGAGATGAAACCCATTCCCACTGGATTAATTTAAACAAAAGACCTTTGAAAAAAACCTATGTTGGTGCCGTTCTTTCCGTACTCTTGCGATTGTAAATAATCTTTACTGAAAGTCATGTCAAATGTGAAAGTTAATATAACTCAATCTCCATCTTCTACCCTGTTCTTGCAGGAATATCCAAACTAAGACTTAATTTCCTTGTACTTGCGCCATGTGCATGGTAAATTCCATCAACAAAAAATTACCTCTGTCTGCGTGTCCTGAGCTCAGTTGCTGTCTCAGATGACAGGACACCTACTATATTTTTCAGCTGCCTGATGGAATTTCTAGTCTTGTACATCCTCCTCTCCAGATTTTCTCTATAAAAATGAAGCCTAATGGATCCAAAAAGAATCAGATTCCATGTGCTGATCACATCCACCTAGCTGAAGTCCCTGCTGTTCTACTTCGCAGGATTTATGTCCCTCTCTGCTTCTTATCACTTAATTCCCTTTTAAGACAGGGACACCTGCCAGGAACAAGGAGGCGATATGCCATTAGAGTCTCCAAATGCCCTCTGCTGATAAAATAGGTTACTCAGTAATTACCCTAGCTGAAATTTCCATGAAGAAAGCCACATGGACACTTGATAGTGGGGTTTTTTTGTGTGTGTAGGTTTTTTTCCCCTGCTATACCAATACAAACTGATGGAAACTTTCCTGACAAATCAGATTTTTCAACCCAGCGAGTACTAAGTTTTCACCACCAAGCTCAGGAGTGGGAAACAGAACCCACTCACACAACTACTTGCAGTCTGCAGACTTTCACAAGGACATTTCTGTGCAAAGCATGCTCCGTCTGTTGCAGCAAGAGCTAGGAAGGACAGCTTCCCTGATTATGAATAATGTGTGTTTTTTCTAAGACCCATAGGTGGGAAAAGATGATCAGAGACAGCTGTTGGCTTTGGCATGGTTTCCTTGGAGCCATTCACATTGTACTCGCCTGAGCCCTGCAGCCAACAACAGCCTTCTCGGCTCCAGCTTCTGCATCCAGCTCAGGGCCTGGAGCTGGTATGGACTGAACGGTGTGCTGAGAGTCAGCCCTGATTAACCATCCTCAGGGACAGGAATGCTCTTCAGGGACTAGGAAAGAATATCAAGCACTTGCTCTAAGCAAGCAAAATTAAACAGTCTGTTTATTTTTCCTCAAGATTGCTGTACCTAAGACTTTATTTGCTAAATTTTTCATTCTCTGGTAGACTGTCCCCTCTGCTGCAGGAGTGAAAGCCATCAGTCTTTCCTAGACCATGCAGCTTTGCTCTGCATGAGCACCAGGCAGTCTCTCAATGAACTTTGCCAAGTCCTATTTCCTGACACACTGCACTCCTCCAGATTTCCACACCTTGTAAAAACCAGATGGTCAGTCACCTTTGATGTACAACAGAGCATTTCAAAGAACATCTCCATTTAATCCTAAAAGTCTGATAACATAACTCACTGGTTTGGTGCAGGGCTAGAGACGAATCCTCTGTCCTCAAAAGATACTCCAGGAATGACCAAGAGGCACAAAATATTCTCTGGAGCTGAGCAATAAACAGAGGCTGGCAAAGACAAGAAAGTCATCTGGAAGACTGCGGTGTCTGTGTAGCATAAATATTCCTGGGTGGGGTACTTTTCTTCTAAGCAAAGACAGGTCTGTGGGTATAAGTCTTTTCTGTCCCTCCCCATATGAGAACAGGAGGTTGCTGAATGCTAAACCCTTGCAAACTCATCCGCATGTTAATGCTGCTAAGCAGAGAGACGCTGCTTACTGGAAAACCCAGGTCTTTTCATTGAACATGCAAGGTGAGATCATTGCTTGATGTATGGTAATTACTAGGGACATAAAGCACTTTTCTCATTAAAGCTCAATCTGCAGGTATACTTAGCTGCTGGCTTCTGACTCCAGAGTTTTGGTTCTCCTTTGAAGCACTGATACTGTCACCTGGACAAACTAGGAAGCCAGAATCTTTTTGCTCTTGGTTTTACTGCCTAATGAGACCGTCTGCAAAATGCACTTAACGGTGAACTTCAGTGGAAGAATAGCCCTTTAAAATCTCAGATCTTTTAAAATCTCAGATCTTTGCTTGTGACTGAGAAACAACTAATACCAACTAAAAGAGTATTAAGAAAGAAGGGGGGGGAACCCCTGTTGTTGCTTTTCTGCATCTGCATCTTGACTGGGCTTCACAGGCTTCATGGATGTTTTCTTCTATCAAGTTAAGAGACCAGGAAACCTGGTCCATTTTTAACTCTCCTCTGTATTAAAAAAAAAATCACCAACGTACATAACATTTGCCTCTACCACTGTCATGAGGCCAGAGTCCAGCCCAGAACTCACCAGTTGCAAGTTTTCTAGATTATTACCTGGCCCAAGCCCTTAAATACCTATCTGTAGTCTTTAAACAAAATCCTCTCAAACCTTTAAACCCAGAGCAGATTCTTCTACAGCATCAAAAACAAAACCCGAGGATAAAAAGTGCATTATTGTGAAGGCTTGCTTCCTGCGGTCTGGCATTCCTTACCTCATTGCTATTTGTACTTCAGGAGGGCTCAAGGACTGCGATGATGGACTGGAGCATTTCTCGAGAGCACTGCATGAATTTTAGAAAGAGTCAGCACTCGCTTACAGTTCTGATACAGGACAGGCAAAGCATATACCAAAGTAAGCATGGAAGGGGTAAGGAAACATTCCTAGCGAATAAGAGATTTTCTTCAGCCCCTGCACGTAGGGCTGCCATGTCCGAGTCTCTTATGTTTCTAAAGTTTTCCTCCAGCACCACTACTTCACATGGACTTACGGCCCTCTCCTCATTCCCAGTGTTTTCATGTTTATTTTTAGGCAGAAGCAGATTTTACAAAGCGAAGAAAAGAAATAATTCCTGGAAAGGTGTATACTTTGTCACAGACTTTTGCAGCCCACTGTGAAAGAATTTTAGCAGCACACACTGTGCTTGTAGCTGGAGATCTAGAAGAGCAGTGACGTCTAGGGCTGAGTTCGAACTTCTCCCCAAGTGCAGGGCCACCCCAGTCTTGATACTGACGTGGGAAAAACTGCATGAAGCAACAGGCATTTTTCAGGAAGGTTTCTATCTGTTCTGAGCTCTTAAAGATCACTGGATTTACAGACAGCTGAACTTGGTTTCAAATATATGTGGAGGAAAAATACACTTTGCCTTTGAATCTGAGTCTGTACCTTTACATGGTTTACCAGCGAACTGGGGTGGAGATCACAAAAGTCTGTGGCACGGGAACAACTTATTCTGCTCTATTTGGGTTGTTGGAAGACAGCTGGGCCCATCGCGCTCATTGATGCACCTTCAGTAGATCAGCTCTTTTTTAAACTGATGCATGTTCCATGAAAATACACTCCTAGAACAACATTGTAATTTCCTGAGAAGTTAGGTAGATTTACTAAAAATCTTGCTTTTTCAGAATAAAACAGAGAGAAGAAAAGGTGATTTAATACTGCAGAAACATCTCGTTCTAGCAATTTTTGGATGAAATGTTTTGCTAATTTTTTTTCATATTTATTTACATTCTTATCTATGTAGTCTTTTTGCCAAATCCAATTTACAGGGATCATTTTAAAGCAACAACTTGTTCCCATTGAGAAAACTGGGAAAAATTGACAGGTGAACTTCCAGGATGTTGCTCAGTGACTGACACCTCCTTGTTTATTAGAGCAATTAATGAAATAGCTTCTAGAAAACAGTACTTTATGAAGGAAGAAAAGAAAACAAGAAGGGGAAGATGAAATAAATTAAGTGAAACATGTCCCCCATTTCCAAATGTTTGGGGTTTGGCCGGTATGGAACTAACATTCCTGATGTGCTTTGCATTTGTAGCTAGAAGGTGTTGGTAACACGCCAAGGGTTTGGCTATTGCTAAGCAGCGCTCGCACAGCATCAAGGCTGTCTCTCCACACATATCTCCAAAGGCCAGTAGGCTAGGGGTGGGCAACAGGTTGGGACATGACATAGGTGACCCAAACTGACCAAAAGGATATTCTATTCCATATGATGTCATGTTCAGCAAACAGAGCTAGGAGAAAGGACACAGAGAGGGAGGGGGCATTTGTTATTAAGGTGTTTGTCTTCTGAAGCAACTGCAGCAACTGCCACATGTACCAAGGCCCTCCTTCCCAGGAAATGGCTGGACATGGACATCACCTGCTAATGGGAAGTAGAGAATAAGTCTTCTTTCCTCTTGCTTTTCTTCTACATGCACCCACTGCTTTTTTTTTTTCTTTTTTTCTTTTTTTCCTCCATTAAACTGCCTTTATCTCAACCCATGAGTTTTTCATCATGTTTTCTCCCCTCCCTGTCCTGCTGAGGAGAGGGAGTGAGAGAGCAACTTGGTGGACACCTGGCAGCCAGCCAAGGTCAACACACCACACCAGCGTACTCCTATCACAGTTTACAAGATTACTTCTTGCCTTCTGGAGGGGAACAGACACCTGCTTCATCTCTTTTGTAGTATCATAATAGTTGGGGTTTTTTTTGTATGAAGTGTTTGGTCTTTATTATCTCTTACAGCTAGCAGGTAAGCTTCATCCAAACTTCATTTGACCACACAATACCAGTGTCTTCACTCTTCAGACCTAGCAGACACTCCTGTTCCTCAGAGATTTTTCTCCACTGAGGAGGCACCTTGATCTTCAAGACCACATGCAGGCTTTGCTGCCCAGGATAGACATCTTAAAGAGAAGCTCATCTTTTTAATCTAGATCTTTTTGCACCCAGAGCTATAAGGTATGGCATTAGATTACAGAGATTACCCATCACAGAGATCGATATCGTGGGTGTACCCCAGATTAATGGATTATTGAAGTTCTATCATTTCCTAAATTTCATTATAAGACTTAAGAAAAAATATCAGAAATATCACAAAAATGAAATAAAATATAGAAATTAAATTGACCAGAGACTCATAATAACTTAGAATATTTTAGGTTGGAAAGGACCTCTGGAGGTCTCTAGTGTGACCTCCCACTGAAATCAGGGCTAGCTTCAAAGTCAGGTCAGGTTGCCCAGAACATTATCTAGCCGAGTTTTGAATAACTCCGAGGATGGTGATTTTCATGTTTCAGGCCAGATTAGTGATCATTTCCAGCTGGCTCCCTTTGTCCCCAGCAGGTGCCTGGTACTCCTGGCTTCCAATCTATGAATTTATCAATGTCTTGTTGGAACTAGGCAATACAAACATTGGGCACTCAGGTGTAGACAAACCTTTGTCTCAGAACTAAAACAGTTCACACACGCTGAATATGTTACTGAACTTTATACGTGCTATGTGTTCTTCACCAAAGTTCTCCAAGCACTCAACTACTATGCAGACTATAAATACAGACAGCTGTCTAACCAGCCATGGCTTTCATTGGAAAGGGCTTCCATTATCTTCCCTGTTTCCATAGCAGGAATCAGAAGAAAGGAAGACAGAAGTCACCTACAGCAATTTACCAGAAGTTGCCCCAAACCTTAGATGACCCTTCTGGCAGTTTTGACTCTTGGGTCACTGCCCAAACTCCAGACAGCATTTTGCATAGAAAAGATGCATAACAATCATAAATCCAATATAGTAAAGCACTTAAAGAAATGCTCAAAATCTTTGTTGAATCGTAAATAATAACCTGAATCTATGCATACAATAGCCTGCCTACACTGGTGTAATAAAGAAATGGAACCTGCCTCATTGTATGGAATTTGGACTTACCTACCAGTCAGTTAAGCTTAATTTATGATAAGAAACTGAAAAATATGACAGAAAAGCTCAGAAATGCACTGTGAAATAATAACTGGTTTTACTTTTCTGAAAAATAAAAGAAAGAACAAACTATAGTGATATTAAATTCTTCATTTAAAAGACCTGTACCCAGACAACAAAGAGCATTAGCGTTCAGGAATGAAATTAGACAGAGACAGCCAGATAAATATCTCCCTAATTCCTTCCTAAACTGTGCCTCCCTCCAAATCTCAAAACGATCCTTAAAAATTGCAAATGGATATTCAGAGTTCAGAAACAGCAATTTTACTTTTAGATGGATGGCTGTGGGGAGCTATTTCAAATTTGTTATAAATTTCTTTGGATCAAACAAGCTGTGTCAAAGTTTTTGGAGGATCAGGATGAGCCAACAACCAAAAATCCAGTGATAACTGGTGTCACTGGTGTGGTATTTCTGAATGGACTCTCACTACCGGGTGGAGGCCAGCAGCAGAAGACAAGGCATTCATTGTTAAGACAGTTCTAGAAAATTGAGTGATGGATTTTAGTCTGAAAGGAGACCATTGGGTGACGGCAGTTGGAGAATGTGAGACTGGAGAAGAAAATCAGAAGAGAGCAGTCCCTCTGGTACATGTAACAGGTTTCCAAGAGCAAGATGACACCTACAGCAATACATATATACACTATAGATCTCTCCAGTAACTGCCCTTAGACACTGCCCACCCAGTAGCTGGTCTTTGGGTCCTCTCATCTCCAGTTACTTCATGCACAGACACATACGCATGCAAAGAGGTGTCTCAGCAGACCCCCAGATCTCATGGTCTCTCCAGTATATGGCTTGGACCCCTTTGTCCCTCCAGCAGCAAACTCACCAGTCTTGTGTCTCTCCAACCCGTGGTGTGACTCCAGTGACTACAGACCCCCATGGGCACAGGCACACAGAATAGGGAGTCCCTCACCCAGGGCAGTACTTAGAAATGGAGTTTAATGAGAAGACAGGACAGTCTGCATTGATCTGGAGCAGGGCATGGCCAGACAAGTATGGCCAGGCCAGCACACATGTGACCTGCCCCTTTAACTCACTGTTTTCCCGTGCTTCTTCCTCCCCAAGCCAGGCAGATCCCTCCCTTTCCCTTCCTTTAATTCCTCCCCAAAACATCCCATGCGGAGCCTCTTGTCCTCATCAGCTTGTGGGGTGGACACTCTCCTAGGGCAGCCCTGGGACTAGCAGGGTCTGGGGATTGTTTCTCTGTGGAGGTTATTGGGGTCTGTGACCCCCACAATGTGTCTGTGCTCCTTTGCGTGCGGTGAAAAAACCATTAACCACATAACTTAACGAGGCTCCTTAAAAATGATGGTCTCCTCATTTGTCCTCAGTTATTAAAATTACAGCCCTTGTTTTTCAGCTTTGTGAGGTTTTTCAACATCACAGTTTCTCTAGGTCTCTCCCACCCATTTTATCAACTGCCAATGAAACACATTAAACCCAGTTCAATTTCACAGGGAGACTTACATTCTTGAGATATCTGTATTGCAGTCTTCTCTGAATGAATTGCCTGAAAACTGCTTCAAGAAACCAAACCAAACCAAACCAAACCAAATCAAACCAAACCAAACCAAACCAAACCAAACCAAAAAACCTCCCAACTACAAAACACCTCAGACCTCCTGCTAATATTATTTTCCACGTATTCCCCTTGCAGACAAACATCACACAGCTATTAAATTCCTTCATGTTGTCCATGTTTAGGGAAAGTTTCATTTCTCATGAGGCTTTGAATTACTTTATTCTTCAGCACGTGCATATTTGTAGACTTGTCTTTTGCATGCATCCCTCCAACCACTCTCCAGAGAAACGGTCATCTCCTGATTGTCATCGTAGCGATTCCTTCTTAGGTTGCAACAGCCCCAAACTTGCATCCCCCCCATCCCTAAATAACCCCTTGTTCTTGCACATGCTGTTTCCAGTGGGAAGGAGCTGGGAAATGTTTAATTAATGCAACTATCTCACTTCCCACACAGAAAGCCAAGCTGGTGGTGTTGCTTCCTAAAATCCTTTCTGGTAGAGGCTGGGATTATGGGACCAAGCAAATAAAGTGGATGGTTGAGGCCACGTGCAAAAGTGGCTGGGGGTTCCCATGACACAGTACCTGCGCTGTGAGGGTCGGACATCGTCAAAGCCAAATTTCCAAGGAAATCCTTTCTGCCTGAAAGAAGGCAGCTCTTGAAATAATCTTAAAAAAAAAAAAAGACAGAGCATCCACAACTTGCAGAATTTGGGACTGAGTATAAATTTTGGGTAAAATAACTTCTGACCAAGCTTTAAGCACTGTTATTTCTTCTGGCTTTTTTTTTTTTTTTTAACCCTTTACCTGCTGACTAGCAACTTGGTGACATATTTTTAAAAGTCCAGCTGGTGTAGGATAGCTTATGGCATTTCAAGAACAGAAGAGAGACAGCCAAATAAACATCTGTTTAGCTAAATCCTCATTAGATGTTTTCTCTCCGTGAGCCTCAAAGCAATTCTAAAATAACCCAAGCAGGAA
Source organism: Phalacrocorax aristotelis (assembly GCF_949628215.1). Classification (NCBI taxonomy): domain Eukaryota; kingdom Metazoa; phylum Chordata; class Aves; order Suliformes; family Phalacrocoracidae; genus Phalacrocorax; species Phalacrocorax aristotelis. The sequence goes on along the minus strand of NC_134277.1, from coordinate 5,028,346 downwards.
TCGGTGTATCAGGGAATGAAAACCCATTCTATTTTTAAATTGATAATTGAAATGAGACACCTCAGGTGGTTTGAAGTGGTTTGACAAGTTTTGATATACAGCCCTTCCTCCTGCTGCTTGCTCACAGCTCCATAGTCTCACCAGCTACCAAAGGGATGAACTTGGGGCAACACAGTGTAATCCCTGGGCTGTCTTTGTATGAAACTTCTGGACTTTTAAGAGGAGTTCTAAATAAAAATGAACTGACAGGGATTCTCCTTAAGCTTTTGAACCTTTTATCACCTGGCTCCTGCCAAATTCTGTGTTAAAAATTGGGACTCGGCACCTGCCACCAAAGACAAGTCCTTATCATAGCTGAAGGGAAGCTGAAGTAGAGTGAGGCAGGTGGAGGGAAGGAGGAGCCCTCTCTGTTGGGCTACTTGCTGGTGGACCAGAACGTTGGCTGTTCTGAAGTGGATTGTCCCAACAGAGGTCCAGCAGCGCTACCCAGGCTAACCGAGGTATGGAGCTGCCTCCCCCTACACAGAGTCATCCACCCTACCAGAACTTGCAGGACAAAATGCTGACAGAGTGTTCTGGGTTTGTTCTTTTCAAGACTGGAGTAAAAATAGCTACTTACTGCCCCATCAAATGCAACCAAATATCAAATGTCTGATTCTAGAGGATGCAAATACCCAGGATTTACTGTTTGCATTATGTAGTTTCCAGATCCCCATTGCCTTTGGTTTGTCCTCCTTTCTGGACTTCTCTCCTTGTGCCTTCTGCTGTCAACTCTGTACTAGGGTAACGCAAATTTGGTTTGAATTCACTACTTCTAAAAAGTACCAGACCAGCCTGATCCAATGCTGAAACCTGTCTGGGCTCAGCTCACAGCTCTACTACTGACTTGTGCAAACTTGGCAGATCTCTCAGCTCTTCTTTAGCAGCTCTGTTGGCTACGATTACAAGCTCTGTGAGATGGGAGCCATCTCTCACTGTGTTTCAGCAGCACGTGGGGCCATGAGCCCCGATAAGAAACTTGACCAACCCCTATAGTACACAAAATAAATTTTCTACACCAGTGAGAGCTGGTGGCTGGTAGCCTAAGGGTGCAGGTGGTCTCCTCAGGTTGTATAACTCAAGCCATTCTCCTTGGGTCCTTTATCTCTTCTGGAGATAACATTACACAGGTCGGGAAGTGTGAAGTCATTCTGGATTTCCTCTGACATAGAGGAGGATTGGAAGGGATATTGGACCTTTTTCCTAACATGTTCTCAGAAGGAAGTATGAGGGCTGTCCTTTTTCCATGGGACCACAGATGCCCTGAGATTAGGATTGTCGAAACAGTCTATAGGAGTTATGCACTCACTGAATTTCCAGTATTATTAGCTCTATTGATGCTAGATATGTGACTCAACCATGTTTGAAAGACCTTGGTTTGAAAGTGAGAGCTGACACTACTCACAAAGGAGGACATCAACCTCCCCTCCCTGCCCAAGACCGAACATTTTAGTTTTTGGTGGCTGGACCATTGAGTTTAATTAAAACCTGATTTTAGGTTCCATAATTTATGAGGTGTGTCTCCTTCAACTAGTGACCTGTGAAGCCTGAGGATGAAGACTGGGAGAAGTCACGAAGCAGAGAAGAGAGCAGTCTAGGAAATACCAGTTCTTCTTTTAATATAGATGCAACAAAGCCAAAGATAAATCATAACGTACAAATAATGAGGCAATACAAAATTACAGATCTTATCAAGTATGCATGTTTTTACAGCTTCACCGAGCTGCAGATGGACAGTAGCCTAAGGTGAGTTGCTCTTCTCCATTACAATACCAAATCTGTACTTTATATCCTTTAACGAAGCCCTGTACTTTATATTCTGCTATTTTGCCTTCCTCTCTTTGTTACAAAGTCAAATTAGCATTTCCTTTGCCATTCTATGTTACATTCACCTCTGCACATTCAAGATATATGGGATCACTGCGCATTGAGTCTGTGTCTACGCATACAGATATATATTATTATGGTAGATTTGTATTTTTCAGCTTTATTATTTTGCCAGCATTAAAATCAGAAGTGCATTCCTCATTCTTTAATTTGCATGATTAGTTGCAGTCTTACTTTTTTTTTTTAATTAAAATTTACTTCAGATCATAGAACACTGGCTAATCACCAAGCTGTTTGTACTTTATAAATCACCTCAACCCATAGCTGGAGACGTGGCTTTTAAAGCAAGCTTTAGCTGCAGCACGGAAGTTTGTCTAATCAGCTAAGCTCCTGGGTTTGTCAAAAGGAACAGAATGGTGAGGCTTTGGTTTGCACCCATCTCAGCCAAAGGAAATTCTCCAAAACTCAAGAAGTCCTGTGTGCCTGGACAAAGGAGGAGAGACGTCCCTGATCAGGACGACCCACAAAACTGCGCACAGGATGCTCTGCAAGGCAATCCTTGAATCAAGTCAGGGTGAGACAGATCTGACCATGCTTACTCCAGTGACTGCTCTTTAGGAGTGGCACTGAGATCAGCAAAGTCAAACTCTTTCCCCTTTCCATGAGCGCATATGATGCCTGATCCTACACACAGGTAAGCTGTTTGCTGTGACTCTGGCAGGCTGAGTAAGCATTCTCTCAGGGACCCATAAATTCCCTCCTGCAGAGAGCTGCTGGGGATTAATAAGTTTATTCTAAATCTTCTCTGCCTTCTTCCCCGACAGCTAATAATCCTCTTTCACTATGGATGGGAGCTCAACATCAGGGGGTATAAAAGATGAATTTTAACTTTTAAAACTAATCTACCTCTGATCTGGTGTGAGGCTGGCACATGCCTTACACTCTTGGTGCAGAAGCTACCGTTGAATTTCCCTCATATTTACACTTGCTCTTGGCCCTGCATTTTTTAACATGCCTGTTCTCCTGTCTTTCAATTTCAGGACACATGCCAACCTAAGAAAACATGCAAGCAAGGAAAGAGTGGTTTAAGAGAATACCATATTCCAGATCTTGCATGAAAGGACACCTTATAGCAGAAATAACGTTGTGCTAAGCAGATGCAGTTTAGCAACATGGCCGTGTTATAAGGGATCACGATTATTACTTGCACAGTTTAACAGCCACATTTGTTTTGACCCTATATTTTGCATGTAATCCACACAGTGCTGGGAATTCACACAAAGAGTGAGAGAGAGGGAGAAATCCCTGTTCATGTTCACAGTTCATTATATATTCAAACTTCCTTTGAAAGTCTTTCACTGAATAATAAGTTGCTAAGCTTTCCCAGTGCTCCCTGTCTCTGAGGCCAGAGTACAAATACTTTCCCAGTAATTATGGAACAAAAAAAAAAGGAAAGAAGTTATAGCAACTTGAAAACTCCAGGATGACCTTGAAAAAACCCTCAAAGTTTACCCATAATGGTCTCCTTGTTGTCCTAGACTACACCCCAACCTTGCTATTCCTAACGGGAATAGCCCAGACTCTTCCTGGTTATTTCTTATGTAGATGGAGCTGAAGCACACTAGTTATTTGGATTCAGCACATACTAAACAGAATTTACAGGTTGTAAAGCGAGAATCATGTCTCTGATTAGGTCCTTTATTGTTCATCACAGCTGAGTGTCAAACAGAAATGTTAGCACCTCTGTTCTTCAGGGACACAGTCACAGAGCTGTAAAAAAAATATTAGGTAGAGTGGGGATATTAATTACACATCACCTGCCATTTTTTATTTCCTGGTCATAGAGCCTTTGTCATTTAGTCAAAAAGCAGGTACAATGTGGAAAAATTAAGGCACAAGTTACCATCTGACATTCTGGTGGCGTTTACTGAATTTTATCAGACCACATGCACCTGCTCTTACAGAGAACTTGCTTACAGAGATGAGATGTCAACACGACTCTGGCATCCCTGGTTTGGTTAGGCCAGGTAGACCTGACTCTAGGACATGGCTGTGGGCATGGGAGGCTGCCCAGGGGCCTCCATGATCAGCAGCTGCCACATGGACGGGCCCCTTCCCTGTCCCTGACCTACTAACTTTCATGTGCCCATTGCTGTCTTCACAGCAATGTCATTTGCCCAATTCTGGCAGAATAAAAAAGCCTAAGTTGCTTTCCAGCTAAATCACCAACATATCATGCCAGAGTGTCACATGCAAGCGGCAGGCATCTGTGTCAAGCTGAGCTGGCCTGCGAGGCAAACATACATCTAAAGAGCTGATTTTCAGGATTTGCAGTTGCCCCACTCAGGCAGTGCAGTAGGCGCCTCCCCCAGTTCTGGGGCTCTACAAGAGAGGAGGGATTGAATTCACCTATGACCACCCAAATAATTGCTCACATAATTTTAAGATAAAAGTTTTACTTTGTTTTCTGGGTGTTATTCAAGGCAGAAGGACTCTTTGCTCCAGCCCCAGAAATGGACACATGGTGTTTTCACACAAAAGGGTCCATCTCTTTAATGGATCCCTAGTGATTTCAGTAGATCTCCACTGCCAGACACAAACAGTCAAATGTAAAATATTAATACTGGCCAGCATGAAACTGTGCTTACCCAGAAAGAAACACAGAGATGTCACTTCTTTCTTGTTGCAGAGGAGTGAAGAAGCCCTATACAAAAAAACAGCCAAAAGTATCAAATTCAAGTAAGAGAAAGGAATAGTTTTCCCCTTGATGAACACGTAGGTGCCAGAAACCAGTTGCGATAGGATACACGCAGGCCAGGAATAAAGGCAGATTCAAGGAGGTATGAAGATAACATGGATATGGGGAGTTGGACAAGATGATATCCAGAGGTAATTTCCAACCCCAACCATTCTGTGATTCTGTGTTATCTCACAGTATTATAACTATTGCGATCCCTTTTTAAGCCCATACAGCAAATTTGAGGAGAGGGATAATGAGGATGTGGGCAGATTACCTGACACCTGCTTACCCCAGGACAACCCTTGGGCCCTACTTATAAAGCTACTCATTTGAGAGGGGCTTCTGGAGTTGGGGATAACAGCTCACAGCCCAAACTACTCAGTTCCCAGATTTTCTCTTACCCATAAGCATGTAGTAGCCATGGCAGAGCTTGCTCCCTCCCTTCCGTGCTCACTGCCATGGTCCCACGGGCCTTCGCACAGCTGGGTAGAAGCAGAAGGTGTTCGCGCAGCTGGTATCTGAGAGGGCTCTTTGATTCCCACAGCAATTCTAGGGTTTGTCTGCCAGGGCTGCAGTAGTGTCTAGCTGAGTCCTAAGGAATTCACCCACGTGCTAATCAGAGTCAGTTAGCTTGCAGGATCATATCTCAGCAAGAACCTGGAATTGCTCATTTAGGTTCAAAATTAAACTGTCAGTCACAGAAGATGATTCAGAGGAAAATGCTAACCTGCAAACCATATCTTCCAGGGTGCCGGCTGCCTTGCAAAGCAACTTGTCAGAGCAGGAGATCCTGAGAGAGCATCTGGGGCAAGGTGGTGAGTCTGCCATGGAAGGAGGTGCTGGGTCTGTCACTGTTGTATTCATCACTAAGGCTTTGTACCCCCTCTGCCCATCGTGTCCATTGTCACACGGTGGTAGAGCATGAAACTGAAGTCTGAGGTTGTGTCAAACCACGGGATAACAGCTAGCAAAGAGAGCATCCAGCATGCAGCAAGGCACAGCAGTGTGACTCAGTACCCTCCTGTTTTTCCAGGCAACTCACACGTCTAATATTCCACCTTCTCTGTTTCCCCCACCATCTCATTTCGAGCTTTTATGTATGACATGCTTTCTGATGATTGATTTGAGCTATTCTTATTTTATCAAATTAAAGAAGACAGAAAATACAACAAGAATTAACCATCAACCCCTGTGGAAGGCTAAAAGAAACTTCCTCTAGAAATCTGTGAAAAATAAGCGTATTAAGTCACTAAAATGGAGCATCCAGGCATAAAACATGTTGATTGATAAAGGGGTTTGGTTCCATTTAGTACAACAAAGTATTTCATTTTTTGAGCACAGAATAGTAAAAAATCTCACAAATGCCAGCAATGTTAAATTAATCTTTTGTTGTTTCCCTTCTTTTTGAAGCTGATGCTTTTTTCAGGTAGTGCCCAGGACATTTATTGTCACCTACTCAGAGACACCATTCTGTCAGGAACTAAGGAACAAACAGAGATGCTCCAATGCTGCCAAAGTCAATCAGGGATTGCATGGATGATTAAAAAGCCCTCCACCTAAAAATTCTGGGAGACCCGGAACCCTTAAAACCGAACAGGCTAGAAGGTATTTGGCAAAGAGAAACTGCTCCTGTCATTAAACAGGTCACTGTACAGCAACACATGCAAAAATGAAGATTAAAGAATCAGGCAAACAGAACCATGCTTGTCATCTGTTGAGGATGCTCTACTGAGCCGGAGGAGGATGAATCGGATGCGTCTGTGTTCAATATTAGGCAGACAGCAATTTATAAAAGCCAGCCCCATAACGGGCAGGGTCAGAAAACCCGAGGTAAGGACACTCCAGGTGGGAAGTCAGACCCTCCTCCTTTCCCAAAGAGCAGGATGATAAGCACAGACGGCTTTTCCTTTCCGCTGCTTTTAGAGAGAACAGATTAAGAATCAATATGGATGAGGCCACCATACTTTGGGAAGAAGGGGCAGGGCAGAGTTTAGTTTAAGGCTGAAAGCCATGCCACACCATTTCTCTTCATGGATAAAGAGCAACCTGTGGCTCTGCTTAACTCACTAACAAGACAGAGTCTTTTAAGACACAAGATGCAGTTTGACTGGACACCCCATTTTCAGTCAGATGGGAAACAGCCCTTAGAGCTTCCCACGACCAAACTCATGGCAGCCTCCAGGGATGGTTTTCTCTAATGACTGCAAGGGAACCCACATTTCCCATTTTGATGTTCAATTTTCAAGCCTTGTGACACCTTTCAAGCACCTAGAGGAGAAAGTTTAGAACTTTTCAGCAGTTTTTTTACATTGGGGTTGGGAGGTAGAGGCATACTAGATGTTGTTATGTGGCAGAACAGCTCGTGACCTTCATACCCATTTGATAGCACCAACTACTTTATTATTTCCCCTCTGGAACAGTCCTATATTATACAGCAAATTGCTTCAGAATACCTGGCTAATATATATTTTCTGGAAATCTTGTAAGCCTCATTTTTTAAAAGGCAGGCAGCCAGGCATTTAAGAACCCGAGTTCCACCGAATATCAAAAAGGTATGAGACTCCCAAACCATTTCAGCATAGTTTAATGCTTAAGTTTAAAGCCATACTTTATGGCTTTAATTCTACCACTTACATTCTTGGAGTTATATCTTACTCTGGGAACATTCACAGCAAGACCCAGTTGTTACAGAGGCAGTGAGGAATTATTCCGTATGGATAAATTGGGCTGCATGTGTTCAGATTCATGTGCTTTTTAAAAAAATACTAGTTGATTACCTACATTAAAGTATTACAATAATGATCAAGCATAGCAGGAAATACAAAAAATTACAGCTTGAGTACAAAGAACCCGTAAACAGCAAGCTATGTACAAATATTATGACATTATTTAAACAATGAAATACGGGAGTGAAAAAAACTATAGCAACCGCATTTTGACCTTCGCGACATACTGCTGAATGAAAAAGGAAATGTTTCAGTAAGTGTTTATGTGTTAAATTTCACTTCCCCCCAGTGAGGGAAATCAAAATGCCAGCCAATAACTCAATCAAGTGTACTTCCACAGAATTGTTTTAATAGAATAAATCATTAATTTTTTCAAAGTAAAAGGAACGTCAGCTGTAAGAAAACCATCTGTATTAGTCCTTATTTACCGATGAACAAGCTGTTCGCTTTGCTGTCGCATCGCACCCCTCAAAGCACTGAATGCCAATCAACAGCCCCTAATGCTTAAGTTATCTGAATTTTGGTCTGCATTTGACTCGGTAAAAATAAATCAGATATCGAGTAATGGCAAGCTGGCAGGTGAGAGCAGAGCAGAGCTAGCAACAACTCTGTGAAGACCTACATTTTCTAAGCTTAAGAGTCAGGGAGTTCACTGAAGTGGTGGATACGCACAAAGCAGCCATAAAGGACAGGCTGCCCCCACAGCTACCATTAGCCATCTAAATGTTAAGTATCTTCTTATCCACCCACTCATTCCTTCTGCAGCCGTCGTACCCCACAAGAGGGCTAAGCCACGTGAGATGCCTTCAGGAGGTGCATCTGCCACGGAGAGCCTAGACAGGCAAATCAGACCACGGTCCTGGAATTGCAGGACATTAGTCCAGTTTATATCCACAATATCCTCCTGTAAATTCGTAATTGTTTCTACTGTCACGATCTGTCAACCTTTTCCACTGATGCTATGGGCCAGATCCTGTAGTGCTCTTCACACCAACCCAGGGCAACCCAACTGATTACACGTGGAATCCCATGCACAGGGGTTTACACAGAGCTGGCAGGAGTGTGGATGTTTCAGCTCCGGGGCTGAGCACAGAAACACAGGATTTTTTTGTTTTGTTTTGTTTTTGTTGTTTTATTTTTTCATTTTGTTTTTCCAACCAGCTGAAATGAAGAGGAAATGGACAGCAAGAAAGAATCAGTTGAGCTCATTTTGAATCACTTTATTTGAACTGAAATTAAATGTTCCATGAATTTAAGGGGATTAAAACAATTATTTCTACGGTCAATTTTCAGTTCAAAACACAGTTCTCAAAATAGCAAGATGTTTTGTTTTGCAAATCTGAGTGCAGTACTTTGCTATTCATGTTTTTTTGAACATTTTTCAAGCCAAAGATATTTGCCAAATTTGACCAAGGACCATACATAGCTTTAGTCTCTCTAAACTTTATTTTCCAATAGATTTACTGCATAGTTAACTGAAATATTTGCAAAGCCTAAGGCCACGGGTCTCTTTCCTGATGCTTGCAATAATTACAGATTGTACAGAGGGTTACAAAAGCACTAAAATGTTGTTTATGAAGACATAAATCAGCTGTAAATTCACTGAAACCAATGGCTTGGGATAAGTGAAAGAAAAAACCAAAATGGCTCTATGTTAATGCTCAGAATTCACTGACGAACGTTAACTCACAAGCAATATGCTGTATCGGTATTTCTTCAGGTGGGAAGTGTGAGCAGACCTTTTTGCTCGTATACTTCATTTTCTCGAGGACTATAAAATTGCAATTTATCTCCAGAATAAAAAAGCCTCTGAAAAAAAAAGATTTTTTTTATTCACTTCTTTATACAAGGGATTAATATTCTTACTAGCTGTCATCTTCAGCCTGCTGAGCAATCAACAATTACGGCTCTCTTTACACATTCAACAATAAGCATCTATAATGAATGGCAGTAGCAAAGGTTGCTATCATTTGAGAACTCCCCATAGAATCAGTTTTAAATATCATAATTCCATCTGCTCCCTCTCCTTCTTATGCATGGCAGAGGAGCATTTCTGTGGCTCACAGTGACGTGCTGGAAGCCAAGCAATGTCTGCCTTGTTATTGATGAGAACAATCACGGAGAGGCAAAATATATTTCAATTCCTTTCTGAAATACCTTAATGAACACCAGGGCAGGCAATAGGAAGAGGCTGCCCCAGTGTTTTCGTAAAGGCATGAAAGGAAATAGAAATGGTGCCTAAAATAGACATTTGCCCATAGAGGTTTTCCTAATTAATATCAGTGATTTGTTCTGAATCTACTGCTAATGCAGTAATTGCTGCCAAGTCTGTAAAGCCAAAGGGATTACTGATGGCTGAACAATACGTAGGTGATTTTAAAACCTCAGTGAGATTTGAGTCATTCCTGCTTTCACTGAAATGAAATCTTTCCACAGAAAGAAGAGTGGCCATTTGAAGTTTAGTGGCTGAAGAAGACACTGGGATGCCTGGGATTAATGACATCCATCATTCAGCTTATCAGAGAGGACTGACTGCATGGGCTTGCTCTGAAGAAGATACCTGACAGTGAACGTCTGTGTCATCAGAAAGCATCACAGGGTAAATATAACTCTCTATTTTGGCCTTAGAAATGGTGAAGCTGTACTGAAATTCACCTGCTCCTATATAAATGCTAACCAGGTTGACACCATGCCTGCCTGCAGTGAGACCAAGGTCTTGAGAAAGAAATGAAAGGAACAACGTGCTTTCCAGACAAGCCATAGGAAAAGTGGTAAAAGACTCATTAAAAACATCTGGCAAATGAAATAACAGTGGAAAATGACATTTTGTCTCTGAACCACGCAATTTTTCTATGAAAATAAGGATAATGACTTTCTTATGCATTTTAAGCTTGTGTGTAGAGTGATGCACCTGGCAGGTAAGGGCCCTGTTATGATCTGTTAACGTAATACATCAGGATAATAAAATGAAGCCAGAGAGCAACATGATGAGGATCGAAATAAGAGCTCTTCCAAAGAGCTCTTTCACCTGAGTCACTGGCACGTTACTTGGCATTTCAAACAGCATCATTGCCATGGAGTCAGTAGTAGCATCACACCAGCATAGAAACAGGGTGCTGGGGACAGAACGTTTGACTGTCACAAGGATGACTACCTGGGGTCCTGTGGGTCAGCCAAGCCTCAGCCAAAATGGTCTAGTGAGAGCTGAAACCCTCAGTAATAATTTCTTGTATAATCTCAGTAATAATTCTTGTAATAATTAAAACCCCTATATTCAGAAGTACCTGCCACTTTTAACTGTGGCTTCAATAAAATGGGATGGGAAAAAAAAAAAAAAGACATGCTTTGCTCACACAGTTAAAGCTGAATACATTTACACTTTCAGAATTAAACACTTCTCATTTCTCGCCTGAGTTTTAGCATGTTTTCTGCAGTGAATTTGTGGCTGTGAGATTGCCTTAGCTAAGAATTACTGGGAGTAAAGCACTCTATCCAACTAGTGGCATGAATAATGTGTGCGTGTACTTTCACATATACCCATGTGTGCTGTTGTCATTTTTGGACATTTCAGGATTTATGAAATGTAAAATGCAATCCCCAAATGCTGGCAATTCTCATTAAGAATAAAAATCAAGGGTGAAAAATGTATGTGAATGTCAAAGAACAGAAATATCTTTATCGGGGAACATGTTCAGGAAACATGTGTCATTCATCTCTTAGTTCATTTTAGGAACCTATCATCTTTACTCATCTAGCATCCTTATAAGTTGCCTCTTTTTTCATGATAAGAATGGAGAACACACACAATCACAAGACTTCTGTAAGGAAGGATTTCTAAAAAACACCATAAAATAAGATTTTCCTCACATCTGTGGCGCTCAGTAACTACCCATTCCTTCATAACCCTTTTGGGGAGCTGAAGCGGTACCTCGTGCCTAATCGTGCATGCTGCAAATGACTTGTTTGCCACAGTCCTTGTTCTTAACACAAATGTTGTATAACTACAAGTAACAGGTATATCAGAATGAAAGATAGCTTTAGTGGGAGCTAAGATGTGGTATTCACTGAAAACTGGTTTAAACAAGGAGCTCAGAAAGCTTACTTGGGAGAAGGAAGTGCAGAACAGATAGAGACATTCAGTTAAACTTGGCATCAGAGTCTGTTCAAACCATGGCTCTTCCACAGACGTGATCTGTGACCTCAGACAAATAATTTAATTTCTACACATGTTACAGCTACATAATTTTTTAAGCCAGCTGCTGTCTGTCTAGATGCCTCCGAACACAGTATTTTTCAAACTGTGAAACGGAGATACACACCATTCCTATCTTCCATGCCAGTCTGTCTCAGACACACAAAAAAAAGACCCCAAAAAGGATTCAGGGTCTCACTTCCTAGTGATGAACTCTACCTAAGTATCTACAAGGCTGAGGCTTGAGGCTTCAGTCATCTACGGCATAATCAGGCTGTTATTTTATCAATATACACTCAGGACGCAGCTCGTGGCCAAGGACACTGCCAGAACATGAACACACCAGAACAGGAAGGGATTTGCTTCTCTTCTAGATTTCGTCTCTCTGTGCTAGTAAGTAATACCATTGCATAAAGAGAACATGACTCAGTCTGTAGAGGCTGGAAGCCATGAGAAAGTCAGATCGGAAATATCAAGGATGATATTCAAGGAGAAAGCACGCTGGGATAAATCAAAGTTACACATCTCAGCTATTCTTGGTCAAATCACAGTGTCTGACAGGAGAGATGTAATATAACCATTTTTGTCTCTTTAAACCAACAACTTCCAAGCCCGTTTTTGTAAGAGCTTTCAAATTTCCTTGGAGATACTACCAAGAGCTGTAAACATGATATGTTGTCAGCAAATTTTGGTGAGGACATCAATTAAGGCAGGACAGTGTTATTATAATATTTAACTATAACGCCTAACACAAACATAATTCCAGCCAATCGCAGTTTACTTTCAAATACATATACTTGCTAGTAAATAGATATCTGTTTTCTTCAAAGATCTATCACATATAAGTCCCATGCATAGCACCAGGTATTAGGCTGAACTTCAGGCCAAATGTTCAATCTTTGGGTTCCTAAAGGTAAATGGATGAAGTAAAAACTAAATATAAGTAGCCACTTAAGCTATGGGTGCTTGAGGCTCCCAGTCTTTCATATCAGCAGAAGCTGAAGCACTGCAGTTTTTGCAAGTGGGAGGAAGTTAAACATCAAAATAGAAATAAATGCTTTAAGTGATGCTCCTCCTCGCATCTCCTATCTCTCAGGCCTCCATTCTGAGTACAACCTCAGATCCTGGAGCACTGGGCCCTCCTCACCTCCTCCTCAAACCCCTAATCCTGCAATATGCATTTCCCATCTAGCAAACATCTTTAATCAGCTCGCTGAAATTATCATAAAGGTTTCTAAAACAGGAAGATGTTAAATGCTAATATCTAATCCTAGATATCTTATTCCCAATAGGTCAAGACTTCCTGAAATGGCTGCACCCTCCAAGGAAAGCAAGTGATTGGCCAGAGAGTGAACAGAGTTTTACCCTGCATCTCCAGCTGCTGGCCTGTGAGCTGTCTAAATCAATGATGTTTGCTAATTTGGCCATATCAATGTTTCATGTGCCTAGTAAAACCTATCACCCTTTAAGTCTCAAAATAGCTTGACCCAGTTAAGTGGAATAATTCTAAAGAGGATTTCAATGTTTCTTTAAATTTGCTTCCATTTTTTTTCCTTTAACTGGTCCCGTATTTTATGTGAAGAGGGGCAGAATACTTGTTTATTAGCAAGTACATTCCCACCTTAGTTTCTTTTTATTAACAAAGGATCTCTCTTTGGAGCTATTCATACCTGGTATTTGCCCAGACCTACTTTCCACTGTGTTGAACAAAACCTTTGAGAAGAATGTATTTTTTCTTAAGTGATTTCAAAAGTATATTAAGGGAAGCCTTACTCCGCAGATTCCTTTGTGAGCTGCTAACGGGAATTTAAATTGTACTTTTTGTAACAGAAACGAACTTCTAACAGCAGATAAATTGTGAACTGCTTCATGTGTGGGACATCCTTTATATTTATTGATTTGAAGCACTACTATATGAATTTCTTCAAAAGAACCAAAATAGTCAGAAACACTCTAAATTAAAAATAAAAATATTGTTTTACTATGAAATCCTCAAAGGCAGTATAAGTGATTCTAGGAAAATCATATAGTTGACTGGAGGATATCCTCCATGGGTTTGAGCTCTGGTGCTTGGAGATGGCTTCCTCAATTAATAAAATAATAATTAAAAAACAATCATTCCTAGTTCCTAGTTCACACTTGGGGGACAAGTGGACAACAGGTCTGGTCCTGCAGCAAGACCTGCTGAGCAAACAGGGCAGAGCCCCAGAGGGGCAGCTAACACATGCTCCAGGGTCAAGCTGGGCAAGTGTTGGGCTTGCACGGAAAGAAGAGTTTACTAGAAACTGAGCTAAGAGTGCACTCGGGGACTGTGCAGGGTCTCAGTCATGTAACACTTGTCAAAAGGAGAGCTTCACACTGCAGAGCTGAGCTCAGCGCAGCATCATCCTTTGCCCCAATATAACCAGGGAGAGAAGAATGAACCCCACGCTTTCATAAGTATTGTCCAAAAGTCACGTTGTTTTGCCAGCAAACTTTCCAACCAGCCTTAGGCAGGTTATAGAGGAAGATTTAGAGCCTTGTAAATTTATCAGAGGTAATCTTTAATCATATGCGTGGTGGTAGTGGGGAGCACTGGTGAGAAAGGGAACACAGTGGTGGCTAGGCTGAGCCTTGCTGGGAAAGGCAGCAGTTTCATGCAGCTCTGTGTGAACAAATCTACATGTTCAATTAATTTAGTGCCAGCCCTGCCTGCATACACAGTTCAGAATTTTTCCCTAAGACGAAAAAAAATGATTCCACACTCCCTGTTTAACACTAACACTCAATTTCTTGCGCTGCCAGTGGACTTGATTTGTAAGAACACAAGGTCAGAATGAAGGGTGTGGGCATATTGCTCCGAGCGATTGTCAAACACATTAACAAGAACATAAAAATAAGAAGTTTTGACAAAAGAGACTGAAATAGAAGAAGCAGATTGCAGATAAATTCCACTTTACCTCTACAAATGCAAAGAAATTTCACTACTGTTCACATAAAACAAAGAAAATAATAAGCAAGTGAGGATATAAGTATTTTTTACTTAACAGAAAATTCTTTACTCTTATAGCCCCCCTTACACTTGACCTTAATTAATGTAAAACGCTCCGCAGGCAGATGTAGGTGGACAGCAAAAAGAGCCTGTGTTAAATTCTTAGGTGTCACTAACAAATACCATCTTCGGGTCCCACCCTGAGCCATCTGGATGCTGGTTGAGGTGCAGCTCCTACTGGCAAACAGTAAATCAAATGGCTGAACAAAACAATGCTTTACTGAGGGAAGAAAAGGCCAACAGGAAGACAACCAGGCAAATACGTGACAACCACCAAGCGTTTTCCGGAGTACAGAGGTACTTTAAAGCCCACCTTTCATTTTCAGGTGAGGCAACTGCCAGCCCACTGGCCACTGCCCTCCTCTTGTAGTAACTCAGCACGCCCAGCTGGCAAGTTCTCTTCTCTGATCCAATCCACCTTGCTGGATAGGAGACCTTCAGTGAAGATACAGCTGATGTAACAGCATGAGCTGCCCATGGTTGATACCATTGAGACCCCCCCCACTAGCTCATCCCACTGTTTCCTCGTCTCTGTGCTAAAAAGGCCACGTAGAGAGAAGTCACAGACTGCTATCCAGTGTGGATCATGTTTTTCAAGACCTTTTTACCCTAAGGCACCAAACTACAGCCTTATCTACGTTTCCCACAGCCTGGTCTCACTTCTGCATAGTCAGTTCTCCAAACTATTATATGTCTTTTGTGATTCAGCTTGTCTTCTTTTTTAAGAAGGAAAACTTCCCAAATCTGGTAAAAGAAAACCCACAAATTTAGTACATCTCGGGGTCTTCCCCTCGGGTCCTTCTCTCTGACAAGTCAAAATCATCCTGCTCAGGACTCCCATCCACCTGGAGCTCTCTTTTAAGGTCTGGTCTTATCTCTCAGGACTACATTGGACCACTGTGCTCCGGTTCAGGGATGCTACACAGTGCGTGCTCTAAAAGTTCCCTTTCCTCTCTCCTCCAGCTATAGTTTCTCATCTACAGTTTTTAAGCATTGCAGAAGTACTTTTTAATTACCTATTTAAAAGCTCTTCATAATTTGATGACCTTTGATAGCTCCTCCCTTAAAAATTCCTTGAAGCCTTCCTTGTTTTCTGTGCCCTGGGAGCTGCTTTCATGACGTTTAATGTGAAACCGTCTTCCAGTCAGACCACGCAGACTCTTTGCTTCTTGTCAGACCCAATGAAAAGACTCTGAACTTGAAACCTTGTCCATTTTTTCCCCAGAAAAGTCCAGTAAAACATAGCCTCTTTCCCTAAAATCCTTGCTTACCTCAGACCACCCTGACCAAACAGTGACCCTGTTATCATGTACAATCCAGGCAGCGCTGTGGCTCTGAGGTCACTTGGAAGGGTGGCTGTCTGGGCAAAGAAATATTTGTAGGATCCTTTTTAGTCTCCAGCACAAGCCAGGATGGCTGGAGTAGAAAGACCGCTTCATTAGCCTGCTCCACCCACGAGGCTCTCCCACAGACCTTTAGAAAACACTCCAGGTGCCTTTTGTCTCTTGGGATATTCAGTCATATTAAGGCATACTAGTCAAGGAGTGAGTTAGAAATGCACTGATTTCTTTTCAAGACAATCCCCAAAATGACCTTTACTTTTAATGTCTCAGTTTGGCATGTGCATTAGCAGCAAACTATTTCCTCTCACTGCACGATAGTCCTTCACTCTCTTAACTATCCCTTACGCCTTCTTTTGCCTCACTCTAGCAGTGCAGAGGGAAGTGCTGATACAAGACTGCCTGACAAGCTGCCAGATTTTTAATTCATGCTTAAAAAGTGGTAAGGGGAGCCTGGGAGCATTATTTCCAGAGGCTGAAAGAACAGAACTGAAATAAAACCATGCTGATAAAACCTGCACCAGAAACGATCTGAAAAGGGATTCTTTTCAACCAAGTATCAGGCTTGACCTTCAGCTTGGCAAAGCACGTAAGCCTTTCCCCTCCAGCATCAGTTTCTCTGTATCACTTGCCCAAGGATGTGCATTTCACAGTGTTCAAAGTACCCTCACATCATTGTCAGGGTAGCCTGCCAAACCTCTGCCCAGGATCTTCTCAGAAAAATGAGTAGTCCCAGGACGTAAAGGAGCTGTTTCAGCCTCCTAAATTCAGCAGAATTATTTCCAAGCATTGCCACGCTGTTCTTCTGCTTTTCAAAGCAGATTTGTTCCTCCGGCAGCCACATGCCTCTCTGACAGGCAGACGCCCTGAGAATGAAAACCAAGAAGCGGTATCTGTGAAGCCCAAGTTCCTCCAGATTTGCAGCCTGTCTCTTACACCATCCCACCACAACCCACCACAACCAAGCCAGCCGCCCCAGTCCTCCCCACGAACCCCAAGACTGCAAATACGCTGGCTGATCCGGAGTTACACACATGCCAGCTGGAAAGCCACAATCACTGAAAATAAAGCATAAAGCTGAGCAGTTCCTGCTTTTTTCTTCATGACTGTTAATTTGGGTATCTCACACTCAGCCAGGTGATGATTTTCACAACATTTGAAAGAAATTCTATGTTAAACTTCAAAATTCTCTCTCAGACTTGGTTTCTTTATATTAAAAAATTATTGGAAGACTGACAGACATGTGGACAGATGGACACACAACCTTAAGAGGCTAAGTTTGTTTAGAGACTCAGCTGAAATACCACTTTCATTCTAGACCCCCAAAATACACTGAAATTACCTGGGTTCAGATGATGACAAAGTGTGCAATTTCAGCATATCTGAACAAGTCTGAGTGGAAGCCAATAATTTCAGATACATTTGGGCTTGTCTGTTTGGCATTTCTCTGACCCATGTGTCCAAGTGAAACCCTCTGCTACAGTGGAGAGGGGAAAAGCAAATTCACTGAACTAAAAAATAGCAGGAAAATGCCATGTGAACGTTTGGATTGGACTCTGAGGAAAGCTTTCAAGTGATTAATGACACTGAGGAGGTTAGGAGTTCCTTCATGGGTGGACAAACATATCAGGGTTGCTTTTGATGTACTTGGTCCTGCCTCTGTGTGCAGGAGTGGGTGACAGGACAGAGTCGTCACTGCCATCCCTGCATTTCAGTGATTCCAGATTTCATATACTGCTGCTAAGCTTCTCTTTCCCTGGTCCTGTGTTTCTATCAGCTCTTCTCTGTTAGGCTTTTCTCTGTTGCTGTATCTGTGTCATCCCTGAGTATCAAAACAACTGCCCTGTTCTCATTTTCATGCTTCTCTGTTGCATATCCTTAATCTGTTAATACTGTTTTCTGCTGTGCCCTGATACTGTAAACATCCACTCTTCTTCCCCATAAGATACAGCTCCTCTTTTGGTGTGTTTTTATCCACGCTTATCATCAGAAGACTACTCAGCTGGTGGGATAATCTAGGCCTGTCGTTTAATCTCTCCTCTTCAGACCTGGCTGTACAAGAGTCTTTCCTCTCACCATACATGACACAAAAAAGGTCTACTTTTCTCCTGGTGACTGAAATGTTTCAGTTTTACCCTTGGTGCTGGGTTTAGAGGACACACAACATGACCTGGTGCATCCTTTCTTAGCAATCTAGGAAATCAGAAGCATTAACAATTTCATGCAGAGCCTAAAACATTTTTTTGCCATAAGCACTGCAGAAAGCTGGTTTTAAGTTTATGTTCCAAGCAAGAGGCTGCTCCTTGAAATATAACATCTCCAATGTCATTAAAGTGACCATAGTGTGAACAAAAGCACAGGAAGGTTGATCTCACTGAAGGAAAACTGGGAGAGTGTCTTCAGCTTCAGTATACCTGCAGAGCATTCAGCTCAGGGGAAAGTGTTAGTTTATGCCCTGCAAAAAAGAGTCACTACTGCATCTTCTATCACTTTCATTTGTGGACCACTGGAGTAGCAATGTGTGGAGAATATGTCAAAGCCAGGAGGAAGGAAGCTATGCTGTAAAATGATCTCTGGACTTAGCACCAGAAATGTGTGTGCAGAAGTTCAAGGCAAAGCAGAGATTGTCATGTTACAGAGAGATTTGTCACTTCATTCTTGCACTAGAGAAGTTAAATCTGCACTGACCGTCTTTGCCTTCAAACACCAATTCAGAAAACACCCTTCCAAAGCCAGAGAGATTCATAAAGTATGGGCTATTCTTCCTCAAACACTGGTTTTTACTGCTTGGATCAAATAAAGAGGATTTGTACTTCTTCCTGTTCCTATTTTGGTCTGGTTTTCGTTCTTCCCAATTTTAGCTCTGCTAAGCACAGTCAGCTGGGAAGAGCTTATGTTGCTACAGAAGTGCCTAACACCTAGGAGTGCCTGAGCTGCAATGGTAATTACTTCTTCTGGCATTGTTGTCTTGAATAGGGCTTTTCTTTTTTTTTTCCCTCCCTGGTGGTTCATTGTATTCTGTGTACTGCTGCAATTACTGAGCTGTTCAGCCTTGAATGGAAGACTATTAGATCCAAACCCTACTTACAGATGATTTAAATCACAGGGTTTTAAAGTTGCAGTTTGTTCTCATGATTAAGTTGTCATCACAGCTTGTAAGTCATTTTGCATTTATGCAATTTGGTATAAATAGCATGTACAACCAAGGGCAGACTGCCCGCCTTTATACCAAAAGTAGTAGTTATCAGTGTTAACTCAGATCCCTCTAACCCTGGTAAGCAGAAAATACTATGGGAAAAGACCCTGTGAACTGACAGCCCAGCAGCATTTGTCTGGAAGAATCGGAAGGGAACTGGGTCTGACCATCCCTCGTGCACAGAGTGACACTGCAAGGCAAATACCACAGGGGTGGGAGGAAGAAAGAAAGAAAAGAGTTATCTAAATGAAAAAGATAATAAACAAACAAAAAGCCATTCTGCAGAGAGCAGACTGTATGTGCAGTTTCCAGGAAGACGTGAGCTGCTGTGCTGATTGCTGGGAGCTTCAAATCTCCAGTAGCCTGGCAGAGGCAAGGCTGCCACTGCTTCATGTCCCCAGGTCCAGCCAGTAGTAAGGCGAGTATGTATTCCCCACACAGACACATGTATACTACATGTATACATCCATATATATACACACAACAGGTCACACAAGTCAGTGCAAGTGGAAAACACAGCACTCACACAAACACTGTAAGCACCAGTGGTCCCACCTTGTTCCTCCTCTTGCTAATCAGGATGGAAGTCTGTTAGTGCAATACATATACACAAAAATATGCAAAAAATATTGGAATATATATTCATATATATATATTTAGTTAGTGAAATACATACGCACAACATGGGTGTGGACCTACAGTCCTTCCAGTAGCTGACCCTCTGGTCCCTCCCGTATTTGGCCCCTGAGCCATGGTCTCTCCCATACCCAGCTCCCAGACCCCTTACCCTACTTGCCAGCTAGTCTGGCTCCTTATTGGGCCTTTGTGTTTACAGTGATTAACCCTTGGTCACACAACCTAACACTAAAGCTCTGCTCTGGCCTAACACAAAATGGTTTGGCTGCATGGCCTCCAACCACAGCCAGGGGAAGCCTGGTTAACTCAGGTTCACCACCAGGTTATCATAGAATCATAGTGTCCTGAGTGGGAAGGGACCCGCAAGGATCACCGAGCCCAGCTCCTGTCCCTGCACAGGACACCCCAAATTCACACCGTGTCTCTGGGGGCCTTGGCCAAGTGCTTCTGGAACATCGCCAGGCTGGTGCCGTGATGCCTCCCTGGGGAGCCTGTGCCAGGGCTCCACCACCCTCGGGGGGAAGAGCCTTTTCCTAATATCCAACCTAAGGTTGGATAAGTTAACCTAAGGTTAACTCAGTTTCAACACCAAGGTCCTGACAACATATGCACAGTTCACTCCTGCCTGCAAAATGCTATGGGGAGAATGTCCCAGAACATGCTTAGTTTCTCCTCAAGGAGATGGACATCCATTAGCCTATACTCTTTGAAGGAGGGCTCCTTTGCTTTGTCTTTACACAACACTGGGCAGCCTTAATCTGAACACAACTAATAAGGTGTTATGACCACGACCATAAGATCATGCTGGTACCAGATGCTGCCAAAATAGAAAGCTGCTTCTTTCTCTTTTCCTAGGACCTCTTCCTCCTTTGAGACACACTGATGGAAAAGTGTCCTGAGGCAGCACTTTACACAACATGGAAGCAGGAATTTTATCCCCAATCCTCCCAAAGCTGGCTGTCAGCACGCGTGAGTCTTTCTTTGCAATCAGTGCACGCCTCAGCTTTAGCTCTGTCACGATGGAATGGGAGAATCAAGTAGTTTTTTATCTGTCCGTGTCACCAAATGTTTAGAATGGGTTCAAGGCCTGTGTAGGCATCTGCTACGGTTAGCTGTCCGCGTTGCCGCATCCTGAGGTGTGTAAAATTAGGTGGGTTTTTGGCTAGTCTGTTGGTGTGTTGAGCTCTGTTAGGTGGTAGGCAGGTGGGACCTAAGGCAGTGACGTACGGTGTTCCTTCTGCTCAAGGTGGCAGGCTCAGCCTGGAAGAGGTGCTCCCACGTGCCCAACAGCTGGCTGCACAGCTGGCGATGTCAGTGAGGGTCGGCTTTGGAGACTGTGCGGGACAGAGTTGCCTCCCCGGTTGTTCTGAAGGGCCAAGTCTTTTTATGCAACCTTGTGTGGGTTCCATCAGTAATTTATGGATTTTTATACTATCTTGCAAATTAGACAGTTATTAATCCCTAGAGATGTCCTGGGGTAAGGCTGTTACTGCTCTGAAAAGGTGAAAGTGAACGTTTGGCATTTACCTGGATGACACAATGTCACTGACCCAGCAGACTCCTCAGGGGCACTGGAAAAACTTTCTTCACATGATTCTGAAAAGCTAGTAAAATCTGTGCAGACACCAGCTATGTCACCAATCTGCTGTATGTCTGTCCTAGACATACAAGACCGAACTCCTTCCACTCCTCATGCTGGCAGGGCTGTGAGTAGCTTGCAGGGTGGAGACCTTAAATTCGTAGCCCTGCATATATTGCTGCAGAAAGGCTCTGCAGATCAGTGCTTATGCAACAAGACAGACCGTCATTTGCCCACCGTTTGCTTCCATGAAAGGGGAAGAAGGATTACCATAAAGGCCAGCAGCAAAGTACTGTATATATTCTCCAGGCGTTTTTCAGTTGTAAGGTTGTCAGAATCACCTCCACCGCTCCATCTGTCACTAACAGCATTTCAAGAATGTGACTATATCCCTTATCCTGGGAAGGATATTGGAGGGGAAACAGCCTCTGAGGTAGGAAGATTTTAAAAGCTATATTTTAAACCAACACAGAAAGTATAGCCAGCTCAGCATTTCATGCTTTGCTTCGTGCTTGATAGCAGCCCACCCTGGTAGTGACTCTATTTCTTATTGCCTATACCTGATGTTTGACGTTTAGCAGAGTTCTTCAGATCAGCCTGTGCACCAGGTTTTTATTAAACCTTGATCTGCTTGCTGTGCCAAATGCTGATAGTCCATTAAAAATAACTGGCCCATGGAGAGGACAGGGCGTTTCAAGAAGACATGAAGGTACCTCTTATAATAAGCCCACAGCATGGGAGATGCAAATTTCTTGCCCAGACAGCACATGCTTGTAGAGCCCCTATCACTGTGCTGTATTAGAATTCCTCAGTATCTTGTGCATGTCTCTTCTTGCAACATAACTTGGGAACAGTGAAAAAGTGCTTAAATTATGTGTCAGTACTCACACAGATGGTCTCTGTCAGACCACAAGCTGCCCGCAGTGTGTTTCCCTCTCACCTGCTACGTGGCAGCGAGACAGCGATGGTATAGCTATAAGGAGGCTCTTGTTTTTAATTCTGTGTAACATATGAGCTCAGCCTCCTCACTGAACACAGTGCAGATGGAAAAGGCTGTACAGCATTCCTGCTCAAAGGGCGCTTCCAGCCTAAGGACAGCACCCTAAACACAAATAACCCAATACAAATACCCTGTGAGAAATGAACCCATTTTATAAAGCCAACAAAGAAAAATAACTATTGTGCCAAGGAAAGTGGCCCAGCTCATGCCAAGCGTCTCCACCGAAGACCCTGGGATCCTCCCATCACTGTTTAGTACATATGGGTGTTGCTGAGGTGCAAGCAGCACCAGGATACACAGGTCTAAGCTGGAGACTGAGAGATGTTAGCTAAATTTCCAGTACACAGGCAGGACACTGAAGTGCTTGCTGGGGTTCCCAGACAGAAATCATCTATCACGGCTGTGTCCATCCAGGTCATAACACCAGGCACAATTTTTTTTTTCAGCGTTTCCTCTTGCTGTGTGGTTTGCTGCTGGCCACAGCAAATATCCTTCACTACTTCCCCACTTTAACACTTCCAGCGAGACCGTAGAGACAGAGCAAGCCAAGGGCAGCCAAACCCAAGATACGCTGTGTCTGGGTCAGGAACCTGGGACAGCACATTTGACTACAGCCCTGCTCCTGTCACAGCTCGATCCTTTCCCCTCTACAGATATAGTTCTGAATATGAGAATAATTACAGTAATTGCATATCCTTTTTGCAACTCTTTTGATTTTAGAGGACTTGAGGCTGGGTCCCAACACCTGTCTCACTATGCATCTTCTCCGTGATAATCTGTCAGCTCTGGAGCCTGCCTATTCTCCCCTCATGCCAATTCATGTGTGATGAACAATACACACATTATATACATGTGTGCAGATGCATATACCAAAGCCCTCTCACAAAGCCGCCAAGATTTCTCATGCGAGGGGAACTGAACCAATGTAACTTCAGAGCCAGAAGTCTGATCACTTTACAGACTGAAGTTGGGGTCCTTCAATCACTAGACATTTTTATATCAAGGATAACATAGGAAAAAAAACCCAAAAGCACTGAGTGTGGATAGGAGCATGCAGGAGACACACGGGCTACACACCCATAAGCTGAAAGGCAAAGCACGAGCCATGGCATATCTGGAGGGAAGCACGAGGCAGTGGTCAGAGCCCCAAACTCCAGGGTTTGAGATCTGAGAGACCACATAGTTAATAAGCCCAAGAAGGAAAGAAGCAAAGAGCTGCAAAAAGTGTGAGAAAAGCAGACACGACTGGGAGGACATAGGTTCTGTCTGTTTTTTGTGCAAAATTAGGGGTTGAGTAAGGGATGACACACCAACTGCTAACTTCAGGGAAGCACACAAACAGATCTAGATCTGACTCTGGCATTACCATCAGCCTTATACAAATGAGCAATCTAAGCACACTGCTGAAATCGCAGCAGTCTATGGTATTTTATTTCCTGCCAGCAGCCAGTCTTGCCTCTGCCTATAAATGTATAAGACTCTAGGGACCAGGTAACACATGCAAAATAAACTGTTACAGTACTGAAACAGAGATGTCAGCCATTGCTGTTTTCACCACCCTTTGATGTTAAGTGGTCCCAAATGACTTCACGCTCCTTGCACGAATCCCTGTAGTCCCATTGAAACAGCCACCTCTTCGGAGGAACCGGGCCGGGGGATCTCACAGACCTCTGTGCACATGATGTGGGGACCAATATGCCATGAGAACAATGGTGTGATGGCAGCCCTGTCAGTCACTTGTCCTCCCGCACCGCTGGTGTGTGCTGTTCCCAGCCCCACCGCAGCTGTAATGATGCGTTGGAAGGATGCATTCCTCTGCCCTGGCGCTGGTACAGGGAGAAAATGATGGGAGGGGGGTGAGCATGCTGCTGGGACAGCAGTTAGCTCTATTTTGACAGCAACACCCTGCTGCTCAGTGACAACACATTTTGCTGAGGTAATTTTCCATTGCCATGCAGATGCATGCACCATCCAAAGACAGATCCTCACTCTAGTCTCCTTCAGAGCTGCTTGAATCTGCAATTACAGTGAGCCTGAAATGGCATCGAGAAAACACCAGTGCCCTCAAGAAAATAATCCAGTCTAAACCATTCAAGGTGATGCATCATGCTGTCTTCCTTCCTTAACTCCTAGACATGTGTGCACTCTCAAAATTTCACATTTATTACATTTTCAAGAAAAGAGGTGCCTGCTGAGAAGGCTGGACCTAAAATCAGCAGACTATGGAAAAAACACATTGCCCATGCTGTCAGCACCTAAAATAGTCTGGACTGGAGTTTATGTAATGGAATCAACAGCTTAAAAATTTGTATGTCTAGTCACGCACAGCATATGCACATTTGCCACACACAACATGTCAGCTTGAGGATACATGTATATTTATAAAGTATTTGGAGAGCCTGTTCAGTTTTGGTTTTCTCACGGCTCTTACACACAACTGGAGCTGTGGAAGGCTGTGTCCTTTTAAAAGTTGAGAAGATGCACATCGGCTCCAGATGATGCTGTAATTCTGATATATCGCCAGGACTTGTGGGCCTCCCTGCGTTAATGAAATAAGTAGGAGGGAACAGAGTTGCAAGCTAGACCCTGTATCGTTTGGTGTCGTGGGTTTAATGAGGGAGGTCCGCCTCAGTGGATAACATGCTAGGCGAGGACTCACAGACTCAGAGTCCACTCAGCTGGCTGCCCCAGATGCCTCTCTACAATCCCAGATTCACACTGAAACCTATGAATGATAAATATCCTATAGTGGGATTTTCTTGGAGTGGCTTGGGAACCATTATGCCTGCCTCATGTTTTATCTTTTCATTCAGATTTGTGGAGTAAAATTGTAAAGTTCTCCCAAAAATGAGACACTGATTCTAAAAAGATGTGCCTTGATACTGCTGAAACAATTACCATTGAAATGCACTTCACTGCACCACGTCCACCATGCTAAATGCCTGCTCTAGTCTGTGTTTGGTATTTGGTGTGTAAGAGCCAAGACTGCTCTCCCCAGACTCCCTCGAGTGCCAGTGAAGGAAGAGGAGTTCCCCCAACAGGTAGTTCAAAGCTGGTGCCCACAGAAGCTGCCTCCTGCTCCACTGACTATGGAGGCAGGTTAAGGAGATGGACTTTCCAGAATACGTGATCAGCTACCACCTACCCATCACACGTTACTACCTCGCGCTGTGATATTCTCATCAGGATATCACAAGCAGAGTTAAACAGTTCAGCTCTATTGCTGCAGCACATCTGAATTTAGACGGACTCATTTTTGCCAGAAAACTCTTTCTTTGGAACATGCATGTTCTAATTATTTTTTTTTCATCACATCTCACTGAGCTTTAGTTTAATTGCCTTTTGGGACTGACACTTTGCAAATACATTTTTAAGGTAGATAAAACTCTTGCCGTTGGTTGAGACTGAAAAAGCAAGCAATAACTTCAAGGCAACTTTAGATCTGGACAACTTTAAAAATGAGTGATCACTACAGATGAGACTTATTGTGAAGGACAGGGTTTGTGAACTTAGAATGTACTTACTGTTTCTTTCTTGAACGTATATAACCTTCAATGACATTTTTATGACTTGATATTTGCTGAAAGCCAGTCAACTGACACAGTTACGTGTATTCCAAAGGGTCTCGTTAGAACCCATTCATTCTCTAGGCAATTTTAATGAGGCTATATCCATGGTATCTCTCTGTTGTATCTATGCAATCCAGATTAGTAACAGGATTTTCTGACATGAGGAAGTCCACTGGGGACCTTTTGTTGAAATCGCTCCTGCTTAATGAGATGGGCAGCAAGTTAAAGCCGACAGAGAGAGAGACTGGAAGCAACCAAATTTTTTAGATGAGCTATCAATGCTGAATCCAGGGCAGGATATTGGTTGTCTCCATCTCATCCTAACAAGACTACTGTCCGTGTCCCCACAGCCATTCTCAGTGCTGGGAATTGGGAGTTCATCATGAAAAGAAATTTTCTTGCAAAAACCCCGCTCAGATTACCCTGAATGGGCGCAAGGTGATGGAACAGTGGGACAAAAAATCCTGCACACATGCAACACACTTGTCTTTTACCATCTCACCGAAGCATACCAAATACTACAGGTTCCCTACCTAGAGCACAGAGAAGACAAAACGACAAGCTGTCCTCAAGCAATCAGGTCCAGTGTCAACCATATGCAACTTTTGTCTACATGCAGATATGACAGAGCCACAGCTCTGAGTACGACCAGCGTTTCAGCAGATGACATGTACAGAGGTCTTCCACTAATAATTCATACATGACTTTTTCCAAAGAGACTAGGGTCTCTATAAGAAAACTGGTTCTTCCTTGGATAGACACATCGTATACCAACAGACAGGGTCTGAGATAGCTTCTCCCCGTTCTCCCAGTGGAGAAAGTTGTACTGGCTCTAACTTGCTGCTGTAATTGTTTATATAAGGGCACTTGTTGGCATAAGGGACATGTGGCCGCTTCTGTTCAAATTATTGACAACTGTTTCAGAGATATCACTACAGCTGAGATACCAGGCTCTCAAGCTAAAATCCACCTGTGGGTAATCAAGATATTCCTCCCCTCCTGTCATACACCCACGTTAGAATAGAAACAGTCGATGTGGAAATACCTCACACAGGGTCTACTTCTCCCTGTTTTGAGAAAGGAAAAGGCGCGTGGGCGCTCTGCCAGCCATCCACATGGTCAAATGTCCCCCGCAGAGATCTGCCCAGACAGCGCACAAGGACTGTGCCTTTTTCTTCCACAATACATGGGGATCCATGCTAGATACCCAGCAGCAAGACTTAACACATCACTCCTAGAAGGTAAGACGTGGAGAACTACCTGGGACTGGTGTGATCACTGCCACAGCCTGACACTTCTCTGAAGTGCCAGGAACAGGCACATCGCCCAAAACTATTAATTTTACAGCCAATCAGTTTTCAATATAATTCTTTCCTGCTGAACTGTAATTTATCTGCGATAACATCTTCATTTCACTGAATGGCTTTTTAATACCTCTAACAATAAAAAAAAATTAATTTTACCACATGTCACCCCTCATTGTCAGCTCAGCAGCGGATTATCCTAACTTGGGTTTAAGCCTCCAGGGCCTAAGTGTGGGTATGTGATAATGGCCAGATGGTCTACCTGAACAATAGAGATTTACCAGAATAAAGGAAGAGAATTACACTTCTGTATGCTTTCAGTTATCTGCAGGATTTAGGACTTTTTTTGTCACAGCATCCATCACTGACAGGCACAAGAGAGCTGGAAATTAAGCATATGGTAATAATAATCACAGCCTAATGGCCTCCTGGCTGGGCTGAGCATCTGTTTTGCTTTCAGCTCAGCTAGTGAGAACTCTCTGCTCTTAAACAGAAATTAATCTAACTAAATATAGGCATCTCTAAGGAAGCAGTGCCTCTGAGCTAGTCCTCCTGGGCTTCCCAAACAGTGGAGTCAGGGGCTGGTCATGAATCTGCATGTCAGAAGACTCTTGCTGCCTCTCATTTGGCATTTTCCCAGGTGCCCCAGAGCTCACCCTTGGTGAGGCAGCTCCTGATCTGGCCCCAGGCAGGGTAAGCAGGGACTCCCCTGGACCCCCATCCCGATCCAGATGTCTCAGTGACATGACTGCACTCTCTGGTGTCACTCGTGTTCCCATGGGCAAATCTTTCTTTATACCAGAGCCCATGCTTATCAGATAAATCCCGAATAGGCAGGGTATATCTGAAAATTGCAGGTAAGAGGACTAACCCCAAAGCTCTATGAAGCCCTGCTCAGCCTTGCTGCAGGTAGCTTGCTCTTTCCCCGACCAACCCATGCTGTAGATATTCTGCTCTTTCTCAGACTGTCCACCCATCCATGCCTTTTTACCCCAGTTCCTCCCTCAAAATTTCTCCTTATTCACTGAAGTCCTCCTCTCAGGTAGGTGGTGTCCCAGGAGCAGTCTTCCCATGGTTTCCAGTCCCAGCAATGGAGAAAAGGCATTGTCGACTGCTCCTTCTCACCATTCCCAGTTGGTAGTGGAGTACTCATGTTTGAGGGATCTCAAGTCTGGGCTGGACCAGCACCCCCAAGAGTGTTCTCTGTGATGAGATGGCTCACTCAATGGCTGACGGGAAATTGCAATGAGCATAAACACACAGGTACATGCTTTCCCCTTGGCCACAAGCATAGCTCAGCTGATATTAAAGTAGATCTCTAAACCAGGTCAAATAAATATTGCTCTAAAGATTTCTTCTGCCCGCTTACCCTAAAATAAGCGTTAAGGAGATTGGTTTAGGTGTCTAAGGCTACTTGGATCTTTTTTTTCCCAATGGGACAGAGGCTTCTTTCCTGCAAACCTCATCACCAGAGAGAGCCCTTGGCTCATGTCTGCGGTTGGTAAGCACCAAGACTGCAAGTTGCTCACAAGGGTGGCATGAGTCCTGCTGTGGGGGCCACTGCTCATCTCTTGGGGGAAGGCTGGATGTGGGAAGAAGTTGTCACTAAAACAAAACATCCAAACAGCTGTTTTGCATGGGGCCAGGTGATTAAATGTGACAGCAATCCACCACAACAAGGCCGGGCTGAGTTTTTAATATTGTTAGTTAAATTGTTCAGCCACTCCTGTGAGCTTTTTGACTCAAATATATGCCATGAATAAACACTGAAAAAAAGTAAAAGAATGTTTAAAATCAGTTTGTAAGTAGCGACTTAAGTTACTTATTGCCCTTGTGAAAAATAAGATCTTTCATTATTTTCAGGAAGGTTTTTATATATTTTACACTGAAATGCCATGCATGCAGGCTGTGCTGAGACACATAATGAAGGAGAATAAAGGCTGTCAGGCAGGTTTCTTAAATGCAGATCCATTTTAAAATGCGATTACCTTTCAATATAGCACAATAAAATGAATACTTGAAGAAAGTGAAGCAGATCTAACGTACAAGCACTCCAGCAGAGGATTTGTGATTTGCATAATGGAGTCCTGCACACAACTTGTGTTCAAACTGGCCTAATCTCTATCTGAAAAACCCAGCTGCAGGGTTGTACAGAAAGCACCGGCAACAGGTCGAGATTTAGGTGGTGTCATGCGACTACATAACCACTGCAGAATAACTAGATGTCTCTGTCAGGTGCAAAGTGATGGGCAAAATCACAAAAAACATCAGCAATAGAAAAATTAACTGGGATTTACCACCGCATGGGCAGATTACATCCCAAATGCACAAGGTGCTCCTAAAGCACTGTTTACCAAAAAAAAAAAGGCTTCAGTGCGCCACAAAGCTGGTGGCTGCTCCACCAGGGTGGCAGAAAGTGAAGGACAGTCTTGTGTTACCTCTGATCGTCACGGGTGTTGGTGTGCCTGACTGCTGCTCCTGCGAGACTCCATGGCATGTTAATGGAGGTCACAGCCTGGGAGGTTGGAGGTTTTTGGCCATTTGGCTGAGTTAACAAGTTGAAGACCAAAAACTTAGGAAGGCCAGGGACATCTGAAATACTTCTCCAAGAAGGTAGAGGAAGAGTGTACTGACAGTTACCTCTGTGTCTCTGGCACAAGCTGTGACAGAGAAGGGTCTGCAGAGAGGGAAGTAACAGCACTGGTGGAACCCACCATAACATCCATGGGTTTAAGGCAGAGTAGGTAATAAAACCTTGTGCATTCACTTCCCCTCACTTGAACATTTGCCTCCCATTGTTTCATACCTCAGATCAATTAAATTAGCTCTTGGCCTTGGAGAAGCTGCTTTAGGGTCACATCAGCATGTTGGCAAATGGGACCCCACAGAGAAAAATTCTAACCCATGAGCTATGTAAGGGGACTACTGTGAGGTGGAGAGAGCTGGTCTCCGAGTGCAGATCTAGCACCGTCTGGACTCCAGGATTCCTTCCGGGAAGATATGCATGATGCCATCAGCCTGAAAAAATAAGTGAGATCTGTGGGAGAGTTTGCTCTCTGTGACAGTTGCCTTGCCCGTCCCCGATCCTGGCTGATAGACTAGTCTGCGAGTCATGATAGCCCCTGAAAGATGGAAGGTAATTGGGGAAGGTATTGTAAATGGGACATAATAAAGGTGGTGTGAGGATAGCTACAACTACCATCTGGTAGAGATGGCCACTGTTAGAACACTTAGAGTAATTTTGGATAGATGTGTCCTGCCACGAAAGTGAGGGAAATGGGATTTCCCTTAGGGAAACCCAAACCGGTGTCTGCACAAAAAAGCAGATCTGAAGGGAGATGGTGAGGGAAAACAGAAACAGATCTCAGGACTGGTAATGCTAGAAGAGAACTGGGAATGTAGGTGGGAGCAGAACAGATGGTTACCAAAACCACCGTGTATATAGAGACATCTCAGCACATGAAGACAGCGCCTGTTCTGTCTGACTCTCTTTATATCATGCTTTATCCTGAGCGCTCAGCTCCATGCATGGGGGGATGCCCAAAATGAGAGCACCGGAAGAAATGAGAAACCCACGCACCACCAAAAAGGCCTAAATAGGTACAGCTTGGCTGTGCCGCTGCTACCATTGAAGCGTGACACTAGCCTGGACACAGCGGGAGTGTTTCACCCAAACGTGGGGGAAGGAATTAGTCTGAGGGTCTCACATCATAGAATAAAACTCAGAAAGGCAATTCAATGCTGAATATCAAGAAACAGTGTGGGAGTTTATTGCAGCAGCGACGTGGAAGTCTGCTGGACGAGACTCGAATGAATGCAAAGTCCCCAAGCTCCAGCCCTGAAACCAGGACAGCAGAGACCCCCTTTGGTATCTGGTGGAGCAAAGGTGAACTAGATGGAAGTGACTAATTGGCGGTCAGAGACTTGGTTTTCATGTGTATTGTGTGAAAAGCAATTCTGTTAAAAAGCAGTTAAAAATGGAGAAAAGTTTGAATGATGGCAAGATAGAGCAATCTGGAGTCCTAACCACAGGCAGTGACTTCCCACACTAGAATGTCAAATTAAGGGCATGGGATAGAAATGGGAAAGGAAAGCAAGAGATTTCAAACTGGAGTTTGAAAGAGTTCCTGTGAGAACTGGGTGAAGGTGTGAGGAGATCTGTGAGTTAAAAGGAAGGTGCCTGGAAGACAGGAGTATCAGAAGGCCATGAGGAGAGCTCTGTGAAGACCTTCTTGCAGTTGTCCCTAGATGGTTTGGACAGAAAGAAAAATGTTTCTTAGACTATGATAGAGAGGCCAAATTGGACATAACTTCATTGTGAAATTAAACACCTTAGAGATGAGTACGCGTGGAAGGTAGTCAGGACTCTGACTTCAGAGTCTGCTACCAACCTGCAGGAAGGAGGAGAACATTCTGCCTACACCCAAATGCCAGAAGGGCCATTACGGAGAGGTGTAGGTAGAAGAGCAGCAGATGCCTGTGGGCTACATGAGACCGGCACAAGCCTGAAGAGGAATTCTCTACAGTGGAGTAGTGAGCTAAATAAAGGTTTTGTGGAAGAAAGATGAGGAGGTCAGACAGAAGCTCAACAGCTTGTAGACAAAACCTTACACAGGTTCCACTAGGGAAGACCATGTATGCTCAGGGGACCTCAACCACCACACATCTACCCCAAAAAGCCCAGTTCTTCTCCTCTGATGGGAAAGCTATTGTGTCTCCTTCACACAGTCTTTCCAGCCATGCATACAATAAAAACCATAGTCATGAACAAAACCATCCACTTCAGTATTGCCCTTAGCAGCAAAGCATTATGTGTAATTAAAAATTAATTCCTTCCTTATGTATTCCTCTATGTAACAATTAATTTACTTAACAGGAAGATTACAAGCTTCAATAAAGAACAGGTTGTTATTAGTCCTGATTCCTGTCTTTCCCTTATCTCCTCTTTACACAGCAGCTGAAAATGGCTGAAAATTAACCTTGCAAGGCTTGTCTGGTTCTTCCCAGTCCAACAGATAGCCTTTCATTTTGGTCCCAGGCACGGAGCCAAAGTATGATCATTTTTGAAGGCTGTTTAGCTGAGATAAGTCATGCTTCCAAGTGGCAACATTTTCAAACAAAGTTACATTTTATAAAACCTTAAATCAAATTTTCACTTCCTACTTATGAACGTGGGTCTGGAATATCAGTTGCATAAATGTCCCAGGTCCCCAAAACCCAATGCTATCAGTAGGAGGCAATTCCCTTTGAAGATCTGGGTCCGGCAAGTATTGATATTCCAGGGCTTTGACCCACCAGCAAGATACTGCACATCAGCTGCTCTACGGAAGTGGTTTATGTTCTTGGGCACAGCATCGTCTGGTAAACAGAAAGCAGTTTATCCCTTAGGAAAAGAGAGATTCAAATTACCTCCTGTTTACTACTACTGTCTTCTGATAAGTACAAGTAAACACACAGGCAGTTATTGAGCAGCTGATGAAGTGCATTTACATAGTGACATAGTGTCCCTAAGTGACAATGTCATAATTAAAAACAAGATGTTTGCTGTTCCTCAGAATTATTTATCATGGACTTAAAATCATTTATCATACTGATTTAGTGTGAATGGTCTTAAAATGCTTCGCAAATACTAGATGTTAACTGTGGGCCAGATTAATTTCTGTGCTTTGCCAATTTATGTTAGGGCAACTTTCTCAGCAAACTTCGTTGCATCAGCTTTTGTTTCAATATTGTTTCTCTTTCAGCTGTTGGAATAAATTAAATCACATCTTTTAAAAACTGTAAGTGACAAATATATACCATGATTCATTTGAGGAGCCAAATTAGTTCATTTAAGTATTTGTGCTTGGTTTGAGAGTCCAGAGGTGTAGTTCTGGGTATCACAGAAGATAACAGACCTAAGCCTTGGCTCATAACCTCAGGCCTGAGTAGGCGCCTGGGTGGGGTGACTGCGGCACAGAAGGACAACATCACCAAGAAAAGGACCTAGTTGTAGGACTTACCTCAGAAGATTTGGAGAAAAAGTATCAACCTCAAGGAGTTTTTTTCAGTAGTTTACCGTTTTCGTTATTCCTGGGTGAAAAATCCTCTGCTCTGGATTGAGTTTCCTTCAGCTACAAATGGCTACTCAGCTTTTGTGGTGAACAGAAAAGGCAGCCATGCACTGAGCTAACACTATTGCTCCCTTCTTACCTTGCAGTCCAGGAGTGGTGTCTTTTGACCACATGAGCCACGGGGCTTGGGTGGCTCTTCAGGTTTGTTGGGAATAAATTGCTACTGAACCACTGTGCTGATCTGCATGAGTTGTAACTTCTAGAGCTGTATGCATAGACACTGGACCACAAGTTGGAGTCACTAGTCGGCAAGAATTTGTATCTATCACTGCTAAAGAAGTTCAGTGGATCAGGAAGGAGTGGGCAATTCAACTTTGTGGGTCAGGTCTTCCATGACGGGGCCTAAACATTATTGCTGTTGTGTGCAATCTCCATCCCCCTTTTTCTTTATTTAGATGATAGAACTTGGATTATAAAGTCACAAATTGCTCCTGCTAATGTGAATAAATATGTTCCATCATACCTAATAATTAAGCCAGTGGGTGGAAATCCTCAACAGACTATTAGGAATACAAGGATGCTGCATCAGCAGTACAGCAGTGCCAAATTATAAGAAGATGTATTGACATCAGATGACAGGCCAAGATACTTTTTTATACTCCTCTGTGGGGGTACTGGGCTAATGGAGTATGTAATTAGCCCAGATGTGAAAAACTGCAGTAGTTTAGTGCTTCACATTCTTGTTTTAACTCCAGAAATATGAGGTACAATGAGTTCCAACTTACTAACTGGTGGAGATGTTGGAAGAAACACGCATTTAGTCGGGAATGAGCTTGTATAATGCAGTACCAGAAGGCTCAGCCGTAGCCATTCATCTTGCTGCTGAGGATGCAAAGGTCCTTGCAGAACTGAGCACAAAGGCCCACTATCACTCAGCTGGTTTAGGCTTTATTCTGCAGAGTCCTACATAGTAGCATAATTCAGTTGCTTGAACAGCCACTTAGTGTGATCAGAGATAAGACGAGGTACCCTGACAACAGTTTCTTCAGACAGGTTCAAGTCTGCTATAGGTCCTGTTTCACATCTGCTAGCTCAGTGCAAATGTTTCAGATGTCTCAAATATTAGATGCCTTTTCTGATCTTCATCTAGAACCCTGTTTTCATATCCGTGGAAGACAATGGTAGAAGGCTCATCATTTAGTTTCTGAAAAAAATTAACATGAATGTTGAAGATGTGGGACAGCCCAACACACTGGCGAGGTAAGCCTTGGAGGCAATAACAGAGAGACAGACCACGAGAACAGTGTGTACTGCCTTTTCCTGGAGAACAACAGGAAAAATCCAGATCCCCTTTTATACCTTTCTTGAATGTTTTGCATTATTCTTATAAACTAAGACACAGCCTTTTAAAAGTTTCTCTGTTGTCATGCCAGTACTTGCGAAACAGAGATCAATTCTACACTAGGAATTGCAATTTTCATCCTACTGGATGACAAATAAAGACATGTCCCTCTGTACACCTTCTTTCACATATCTATCAGATATACCGGCTGAAAGATTAGCTCTTTCTAATGCTTGGTATTGCCTTAAATTACAAGCACTTTGGAAAAAGCAAATGAAACACACTTTTCAAGGCAGGGACTAGGGGAAAAAAAAAACCCAAACAAAAAACAAACCAACACTCCCATTCCTCTTCAAAACCACAAAGAAATCATGCAGGCAAAGCAAATATCTTGTTTGTTTGTTTGTTTTTACCTAAAAAGGAAAAGCCGGCGTGTCTCTGAGGTCCAGTAAGGACTTTTATATGGAACAGATGAGAGCTGGAGTGCAGGGATGCAATGGAAGCTAGAAAGATTATATCAGCAGCTGGTAGCACGCTAACACCTCTGGTGACTGGCAAGACAAATACAGATCTGATTGCTCTGACCCTTGACTTTCTAAGACGTGACCAGGCAGCGCAACCCAGGAGACTTCCTGTATTAACTAAAAGACTCAGAGACTTGGTCTTTTCTAAGTTATCACAATTAAGGCTTAGTGCTCCCAAGGCACTACCCACAGGCATCCTGGCTTTGTGATTTACTGCTTGAGACGACACTTGCCAGGTTGGGAAAAAATCTTTCCAACTCTCTGTGTGACTCCTGGTTTTATAGAGCTGAAGTAAAGTTGTTCCAGCTTCAGTTGCTTTGTGGTTTAGTTATCACTGGGTTTTATGGCTGCAGAATGCTTTGCCATTTATTAGCTGCTCTGCCTGGAATGCGGTGTTGGGTGATTTATTACGGGCACAACACCCCCCTCTGCAACTGGTGACGTGGTATTTGTCCAGTGATGAAGGACTGTGAGTGAGCCGAATGGGGTCCAGCTGTGTCCCTGGATCCAAACCAGCCCCACTCTCTTTCCTGGAGTATGCAGAACTACAGCAATTTCTATCAGAGCTGACCTCTGCACTTTTTCCTCTCATTTCTGAAATAAGTGCCCATTTCATTGTTCAGATCTTGGAAGACAGCTAACAGGGTGATGGCTCAACCACTCCCTATACAGTTTTAAGCTCTCCAACGGCAAATCAGAAGGTTCAGCTTGCATTTCCAGCTCCATGTTGTGCAATGCACATCTTTAATCGTCTGTGTCATGACCTTCTCAAAGCAACGTTTTGGCATTACTTCCAAAATCCAATTAACTCAGCCTGATCCTGGGGTACATTTACCCATATGATCAAGGGATGTCTCTTCCCCAATTGTACCTGGAGTTGACACTGACTGGCATCAGGATCTCCAGCTGATGGATGATACTTGGCTGGGAGCAAGGCAGAACGATTCCCCCGTCACTTCCTCCTGCTGGTGTACGCAAGCTGTAATTCTAGTGAGACCAAATTTTCCTTTCGAGAAAGGGCATTGTTCTAAGGCAGTCCCACTGCACCTATTAATTTCTAAAAATTAGATGACACTGAAGTCCTTTTTGAAGCAACCCTTTCCCAGCTCTAACAGCATACGTACACCCTTTGCTGCTGAGATGGGTTTTTCCCCTTTTAATTGGCCTACCTAGGGGTTGAGTAATCTGTCATTTTATATTTCCTGTGTTCAAATTCTGCTGGGGGTGGTGGGCAACCATTTTGCAATGCATTCTGTCTCGTTGCTGTAATAGCTGGGAAGATTTTGAATGTTTTCAAGCACACTGGGGAGACAGCTCACCTTGCACTATGGCAAAGAAATAGCAATTATCTCCAATTTAAGCTGCAGGCAGAAAAGATAAATAAATACAGAAAAATGAAAACATGCAAAAGACTCCATAGAGCTCATGGAAAATTTTTTTAAAAGGAGCAGATTGGTAAAAAAGTACTGTCTCCCTCCAGTGCTAAAGAGAAAGAGATAGCACAGCTTAAGGTTTGTAACTCCTTTGGGACAAAACCCACCTTGTAATTGGGATAATATAGCATGTCACAAGGCTTCTGGTCTGCGAGTGCTGCATGAGAAATGATTAACAAGTCACCCCCATGCCTGATCCCAGCACCGCCTCTCCTTGCACGCAGATGGTGTGGGGGAACGAGAAAGATGCATTGCCTTCTTATGGGATGGAAACCTGCCCAAGCAGCACTGGGAGATGACTGAGCCTGATGCCATTTTACTGACCACAACTTCAGAGGTGCAGGAGCAATCTGGGCTTTTCATAGATACCAATTCATCTCCTGGAAAATGAGGGCATTACTTAATAATGAGGACTTTGTTATGGTACAGCTAAGTACAGCTTCTAGGATGGAGGTGGTTGGTTTTTCCATGCTCTTTCCCCAGCAGTATAAGATACCAGCAATGGTCTTCCAGTACACAAATGCCCCAGAGTCCCTACAGAGCAGAAGTCTGACAGTCTCATTTCTTGGCACAGCTGCAGTTCTGCTGGCAGCTCTGTTGGGACCATGCCCCATTCCAGGGTGAACTGGCTCCCACTGGCCCTCCAAACATTTGGACATAAGCAAAGACCATAGCTCTAAAGAAGCTGACTGGGGTATTAATACTCCTTTAGGAGGATATTAGGACAGTTATTTCCCTTGGAAATTAGATGTGTCTACAAGCATCTCCTAAGGTTTTGAGGGCACATATCCAGCACAGCTGTAGCTAGGACCTCAGAAACACACGGTCATACAAATAAATTGCAATGATGCCAACACAGTCTACAGAACATGTGCTGGGACGATTTCTGACCTCTCTACCCAGGTGTTGGCTACTTGGGTGACATCTCTGGTAAGCAAAGTTTAAATGGATGATATGGACAGACTCTGGACTCCCATACACTGCAAACTTGACCTATCTTTCCTCCACCAACATCTAATATAGAATTAAACCTACTGAAACACAACATTTGCTCGCTGTCCCCAGCAGCAGCTCTGAGAAACCAGCAAGGCTGACTATGTTTTCATGGCCATTTGCCACTCAGGTGAGCTCAGGGAAATACCTCTTTGTGTCTTCATCTCTCATCACATACGGGTTAAACAGAATGGATTCTGTTAAACATACATTGAAATTCATGCAAGGTCCCAGAGACTAATTTTGATACAGGTGATGCTGTACCTGCAGTCCCAAGGCATGCTCTGAGGGAAGCATGTAAGAGCAACAGATGAAGAATCAGGCTGACTTGGTCTTACAAGGTAGCAGAGAGAAATTGCTTGCCTTTAAGCAGTGTGAAATCAGGTTTCCTGAATTAAGTTTCATACCTAGTAAAGTGCACCACAGATGGTGGGTCTGCATCTCTCAAGGCAGATATAAATTATGACCTATTGCCTCATTAGGATTGCCTGGTTATTCTGCTGCCTTCTCAATCTATGCCAAGGGAAACTGAAGTTAGGGATGCAACATGCTTACCCTTTCCGTAATTGCTGAGCAATAAATATTTTATCTGCTGGAGGGGAAAAAAAGGTAGGAAGAATCTGTGGAACGCCCCTGTTTTCACCAGTTAGAGCCCAGGCTTCTTATGTTCCTTGTAAGATCTCTGGATACTTACTCTGAACACACTCTTTTCATGAGCTCAGATAAAGGAAAGAGAGGGGGATTAATTTGTTTGTAGGTATTTCTTATTTGACAGATGCAAAGTGTCTTACACACTACCTCTGGGCAAGGTTCCCAGATAACATTAACTAGCCTAACTGGGTGCCACAAAAGAAAATGAAACCTGTTAATTCACTTTGTGCCCTGAAGCAGATGCTGGCAAAAAAACCTAAGTATGTACATTGCTGCATTATTCTGATTTAGTATCTGGAGGTTCACAGTAATGGAGAAGTGAAGTGGTCAGTTCTCAAATTTTCATATGCTGAAGAAATTTAGAAGACTTTTATTGAAGAAAAAAATTAATCATAGGCTAATTCTTTCCAGCAACTTGAAGACCAAATGGAAAGAGATTCCCATCTGTAAGAAGTCATGGAAGTTCACCGGCATTAAAGGAGCTCCACTGGTGGGACAGAGGATGTGGGTCTCCTATAAATAGTACAGGACGTAGGACTGAACATGCCATTTCCTGCAGTGGAAAGAACCGTTCTTTCTCAATACACCACTGAGAACAGTTCAGCCCACTAACCTAATCAGAAGGGAAATTACAGGCAATATTAGGTCTAACGTGAAATCCTGGTCCCACTGAAGTCGGTGGGAATTTTGCCACTAATTGCACAGGGATTTTACTCCATGCCTTTGTACAGAGGTGCTGGGAAAGCGGAAAAGCAGCAGCGACACTTAGTGAAGTCTTGTTGGGCTTGAGGTGAATTTAGCCTGTTAAGCGAGCAGGATTTGGGGACAGCTCTCAAACCACGGGGATGAGCTCTCACAGCCCAGGAACTAGACTTGTTCTTTGCCCTTCTGCGTGGCTTACCTGCTCAGGGATGCTCTCTCTCATCTAAACATAAATCTGAATCTGCTCCTAAACAACAGGCAGCAACAGGGACAGACAGATCACAGCATCACAGAATGGCAGGGGTTGGAAGGGACCTCTGGAGGTCACCTCGTCCAACCCCCTGCTTGAGCAGGTACACAGACGATAGGACTGAATTCATCAGTCCTTCCACAGTAGTGCTTTAGAAAACCAATCAAACCTCCAGACATGTCTGAGCCAACAGCAGCCCCAACACACTCCTTCATTCCCTGAAAAATAAGAGACATTTGTCCTTATCTGCGAGGAAAACTTCCTTAGGACAGAAGCAGGTGAGGGATTCAGCTAAGCATGGCTGTCCATCTTGGAAGGAAACGCCTCATTTGTAAGAGTCCCACTCACGTCATCCTAAAACAGGTGCCAAAAACAGGCCAAATGCTTCTTTCTCTCTGTAAGTTATAGAGGAACCTAGTTTAGCTGTGCATTTTGGAAATGGCCCAAAATCAAGTGTGATGAACACCCCCGAGCACCTTCTTTGTGTTTTGCCTTGCACAGCACTGTGAGAGCTGTCCTCTCCATGGTGGGACATCACTCCCAGCCTGCCTGAGCCCGCTGGGCTCCTCCCTGCAAGAACACCTCCCAGAAATCCTCTGCTCTGGCATTTTCTCTGCTGGGCAGCACGGATCCCCTTCCCGCTCCAGCAGCATCCCAAGAGGTACCCTCCTTGGCAGCATCAAACAGCCACTGGGAACAGGGATTTCCAGGCAGGAAATTGAGGTGGCTGTGGGATCCCCACCCAACTTAAAACACAGCTACTTCAGGTGATTCAGTTTCTCTTGCCAGAATGTGGATATAAGGAAGACAGGGAGCATTTTGGACTTGTACAAGGCTCATATCCAGCTCCTGACAAGCAAATAATAGCTTCTGCCTTGACAGCTTCATGACCAGAGGCCCATTTACCTCCCCACTCATCTCCATCAGCAGATGCTCAAGAAAGACTGAAAGAACAGGCAAACACATAGCCAAATACTCTCCATTATTTTGCAGCTTAAGGATTTTCTGCATTAGAGTTGTTGTCTTAAAAGTGAATAGGCCTTGATGGATTTAATTTTTCCCCCACCAAAAACTTTTCAGTCCCATTTTGAATATGTGCAGATTTTTAACATCCACCATGTCTTGCAGGAAGGTGTTCCAGAGCTTAAGTACGTATGATGCATTGCTTTGCAAAGAGACTTTGCTTAACACTGAGCTAAGCAGCTCTGCACAGAATCAGTGCCAGCATCTCAAGTCCAAGGAGCAGCACAACCTTTGGTTGGTGCTTAGCCTAGAGCCGTCACACTATGGCCACAGCTCATCCCAGTTAACAAGGGTCCCTATCCAAGGAGAAAGCTGCCCACCGAGTTGGAGGAAATATGAGCCTCAAGGAGAGGAACAAGTCTGTCTAAGGGATAAATTACCCTTGGGAGCTTTTTTTCTTCTAAGGGTGATCCTGGTCCTACATATATTAGGAAATCAAGAGTCCACACAGCACTCCCCTGGAAGAAATTCCTCTAACTGAAGAAGGGAAAGACTAATGGGTCCCTAAGCCTTCTGCCTGCTCCTTACCATTCCTCCCAAGAGAAAGAAATGTCGTAAACTGGAATAGCCTTTAGGCTATTCCTATATTCCTATATTTAGGTCCAGGGAAAAAGCTTCTAAACCCAAGTTTCAGCTCCACTAATCAAACAGTCTTAACGTGCGGCAATTTCAGCAATGCTCAGAGGGGCACTGAAAGTCCCACACTGCCAATGCTGTCTCTAAGGAGACAAGAAACAAGACTGCCTTTGCATGCTCTGTTCTTGTAACATAGAAGAAATTAAGGTATTATTTTTACTTCCCTGCAAGGAAGCTCTGATCTAAATAAATTACAGGTGTACATTAAAAGAAAGAACATCCCCTCCCCTCCTACACCTACATAAAATTTGCTTAAATAACAAATCTGCATAGAAATAGGAGATGCTGTCACGCCTGATAGATGATCATGTAACAGACCAATTGCATTACCAAGAAGACAGTAAACATTTTTGTTTAAAGTAAATTCTGCCCTGTTAATACATGCTTTGCTGCCATAGAAAGGCCAACAATGAAATTACTGGTTCTGCATCAAAAACATCAAAGCTAAATGCACTCATTTTC